>NW_006408553.1:23937587-23944790 GCF_000296735.1 Chrysochloris asiatica | reverse complement strand
ACTATGAGTCAGAACCGACTCCACAGTACTTAACAACAACAATATATTTGTTCCACGAAACAACTGGTGAATCTGAACTACCTTTTCCATTAGCAGCCCTACACTTAAGAGTTTCTATGAGTTGAAATCAACTCTACGTATCAGATTTGGTTTGATATAAATAAAACGATTTTTAAAAATCCAAGTACAGTTCTATTCCGTAACACATGAGGTCACCATGAGTCAAAAATGACATGTTGACAACAGGTTGTTTTTGTTATTGCTTTCTTGCTTTAAAACAAAACAAAAATCCAGTGTGCCTTACATTGGTTAGACTCTGATATAGCCTTAATGGGTGAGACAAGCAGCTGTCATGAGGATCTCCCAGGTCCATGGATGGAGTCAACTGTGGAAACATGTGGTCCTACGCTGGTAAGTGAGTATGTGTGTGAGGGGGCATTAAGGAAAGTGTGCCTTTCTTAGTTAGGGAAGGTTTTCTAATAAAAGGCATTTTTCAGTATCTAAGCTTAGTACATTAAGGAGCTCTGGTAGCGGAGTGGTTACGAATCAGGCTGCTATCCTCAGGGTTAACAGTTTGAAACTACCAGCTCTTCCACAGGAGAAAGAGGAGGCTTTCTGCTCCCGTAAAGATTTATAGCCTTGGAAACCCTGTACAGGGTCACTATGAGTCAGAACTGACTCCACGGCACATAACAACAACAACAACAAGCTTAGTACTTAAGATTGAGAATTCCTGGATAATGCGTGGAAAGAGACAAATAAAGTAGGATAAGAAAACAAGTTTGTCCAATTCATACAATGAATCTATTCTGTGTCAGATGAATATGAGCAAAAGCACCCAACTTTTTGTGAACAGAGAAGGAAACAATTTTCATTAGAATCTTAGTTCCCAAATGATGGAGGCCAACAAGGAAAGAATTGAAACTTCCAAGGGGAATCTTTACCTTTTATCCCTTGTGATATGTTGGGTTTCCAAAGGACATTTAAACAAAGTCAAGGATGCTAAGCAATATGTTTCAATTGAACAGATCCAAGGACTATATGAGCCAAAGTCATGCTCATAGTCTTCCTCTTAGGTTCTACCAAGATCTTATTCTATATCAGCTTTTGCCTGAGGCTTGTTCCCTTGAGTTTTTGGAAATGAGATAACTAAATTCTGATTCTAAAGTTGACTTTCTACCAGGTGTGTTTTCAGAACATTCTTTCAGTGAGGGGGATAAAAAATCACAGCCTTCAAAAACTCCTCATTCATGGGGACAAAATGATTCACTTGCTTTCAGTCTGTTCCCTTTATCTATGCCCTGGGAGGATACTCTGGCTTTGCACCCATTGTTTCATGCTCTCTGTCAAAGGCTGAACTGATCGCTTGTCTATACACCCCTGGGGCTAGTGTAGGCATAATATGCATCTCAGCTTGCATAACTCTTTGCCTTAGGCATTGTTTATCACTCCCGAATTCTTTGTTTCTTCACACAGAAAGTGAGCGCTGCCATCAGATCATCTCTAAGGCTCCTCCCTGTTTTCACATTTCAGAAGTGTCTAATTCAAAATCATTTGGTAAGAGTCACACAACCATAAACATCTGGTATATATATATATATAGTTAGCATATTGTCTAACTTTCAGCCAGTCATTTCAGCTGAACAAATTGAAAAATGGGGGCTGGCCCAGAATCAAGGCATAGAAGACTTATACTTTAATTCTTGCTGCTGCTTAAATTTCATCCTTCCAATCTGTTTACCTCAAGGCCTACACTCCTCCACATTTTTTGAACTTAGAGAGCCCCCTGATATTTCTGAACAGCAGGTTGCAAAGGCCTTTCCTAATGCTTGGCCACATCCCAGAAAAAGATCCTAAACTTGTCACATCCTAGAACATTTCCTCTGCACATTAAAAGTACACTAAGCACAAACACACACAATCCAGGATCTTCCTGCAGATGAATAAATATTCCTGGGCCAAATACTGCGTGAGGAAGCTAGGGGCAATTTTTTGACAGATTGAACAACACTCATATTTATGCTCTCTGGCAAAACAATTGCTTGAAAATCATGTCCTCAAATGAAGGGCATTGTTTTCTGATCAAGATTATTTAACTATCCTTAGGGTAATATTTAATAAAGCAATTTCTTAAAAATGTTATGTTTTCATATTGACTCTCTCCAACAAAGACATTTACATAAAGTTGAAAGAAAGTAGTATATGAAAGATTTATTTTGGATTCATTTTCTTTCTGAGATTTTACATTTGGAATGTATTCAATTTGTACACAAATTTTGTGGGATCAATATTATATCCATCTAATTGGTAAAGACCACCACTCCTCTAGTAATTTGTTGTACTATGGTGGCTTGCTTGTTACTGTGAGGCTCAAATCTCTGCCACCAGCATTTTTAAATAGCAGAAAGGTATACCTGTGGTAGACAGATTTCAGCTGAACTTCAAGGCTAGGAAGAAGGAGAGGTAGGAGAAAAATTACTTCTGAACACCTTATGAATAGCAGTGAAACACTGTCAGCACCAAAATATTGACTACTGAAACATGATGAACAACACCAGAATATTGTCAGAGATAATACTGGAAGGTGTGCTTGACCCAAGCCATGATACTTTCAGTAGCTTCACATGAATCTGAAAGTTGGACAGTGAAAAAGGAAAAGCATTGAAGAATTGATGCATTTGAGTTAATGGTGTTGGAAAAGAATATTGAAAGTATCATGGATTGCTAGAACAAATCAAACTGTCTTTGAAGAAGTATAGTCAGAATGCTTCTTAGAATCCAGGATGGTGAAACTTCGTCTCTCATACTGTGAACATATCATCAGGAGGGATCAATCTCTGGAAAAGGGCGTCATACTAGGTAACATGGAGGCTCAGCAATAAAAAGGAAGACACCTAACCTGATGAATTGCCACAGTGGCAGCAGCAATAGGCTCAAGCTTAACAATGATTTTGAGGATGGTGCAGGACTGGGTAGTGAGTCATTATGTTGTGCATAAGGTTGCTATGAGTCAGCATTGTGTGGCACCGTGAATTAATGTGTCAGACTGCAAAGTCATTTGAACTGCAAGGTCAGTGGTTCAAGCTCACCAGCTGCTCCTTGGAAACCCTAAACAGGGTCACTATGGGTCGGAATTGACTTGACAGCATTTAACAACAACAACTGGCAAAGAAAACAATGATCTTATGGTTAAACAACTTGAAATTAGTGAAAGGCAATGGTATTTCTTAAGCTTAAGTTCTTTCTCCTAGACCACGTTGCTTTCCTAAAGAAAGAGTAAAAGGAAGAGGGGACATTGTCTTCTATTAACTATGTTTCTGGAAGTTTGTATACATGTTGTTGTTAATACATAGTTATCCTGTATTACTATATTACTTCCAAGGTGTAATGGGTAGGTTACAACCACCAAACTTTCAGTTAGTAGTCTAGTACTTATCCTACAGCACCACATGAGAACTCCTAGTATACCTAACTTTTATTAATATTTATCCATGGTTCAAGCCCAGCAGCTACTCAATTGGAAATAGATGAGGCTTTCTGCTATTACAAAGATTTAAAGCATTGGACATCCTATACAGAATCCCTATGAGTCAGAATCAACTTTATGGCACTTAACTGCAACATAAGAATCCAGTTTCTCCTTTTCCCCTCCATCTGACAATTTGTCATAATTCATATTTTATATTCACATTATAATGACTGTGAAAAATGTGTTCAATACTGAGCCAAATAGTATACTGCAGCCATTTATTTCATCTTAGACAATCCATTTTCCTGGAGTTAATCACTGCTTCATATTTTCACTTGCATTTCTATAAATCCACTGATATTTTCCTTTTTATTTTGATTTATTTATCATAGGCCTATTTATAAAAGTTGCTGTTGTTATTAGATGCCATCAAGTTATTACTAATTCATAATGACCCGGTGTATATCTTCACAAGTGTTGTCATGTTTAAGCCTACTGTTGCAGTCACTGTGTCGATCCATCTCTTTTGAGGATCTTCCTCTTTTTTTGCTGACCCTCTACTTTATCAAGCATGATATTCTTCTTCACGTGCTGATTCCTCTTGATAATATCTCCAAAGTACATGAGTCGAAGTCTCCCAGTCTTTTCTTCTAAGGAGCATTCCAGTTGTACTTCTTTCAAGTTGAATTTGTTTATTGTTTTGATAATTTGTGGTATATTCTATATTCTTCACTAACACTGTAATTCAAAGGCACCAACTTTTCTTTGGTCTTCCTTTTTCATTATCTAGCTTTCACATGTGTAAAAGACAACTGAAAATACCATAGCTTGAGTCAGACATGCTTTAGTTGTCAAAATGGTATCTTTGGTTTTTTTTGTGTGTATTCTGTCTGGTGAGGTCTACATGCACAATTGCCATTTATGTTGTTTTTAAAAAAATGGTATGTGCAATGATTCAATTGTTGGTCTAGCAAAATTCTATCATGTGGTCTTTGTCATTGTTTTTATCACTAAAGCCATATTTTCCAACTGCTGACCCTTCTTCTTTGTTTGCTAAGTTATAAAAGTTAACCTACATGAATTCCGTTTTGTTTTTCATAGCTGACTTTCTTTCTCCCATCCCTCTGGGGGCCCTCTATCTTTTACTCTAATTTCAACTAGATGCTCTCTAATCTTCCTGGGAGGTTGTCACTCTGTAATTTTCCTTATTTATCATCCTGGGACTTGACTTCACAACTTTTGTATTTTCAGATTGTATAGCTTCCTCTTCTTTTGTTTTACTCTCTTAACCCATTTTTCAATACCTTCCAAGTAAACCTATGTAAGAAATCAAATATTAGACCTGGCTTATCTGAAAGGTCTTTATTACATCTTTACACCTGATTGATATCTGGGTTAAACAGATGAAGATTTTAAAATAATTTCTCTTCAGAATTCTGAAGGCATTGCTTTATTGCCCCTCTCCCTGTTGTTTTTGAAATTTCCAATATTTTCTATTCCTTTGTATCTAATTTTTTTTTATCTTTGAAAATTTTTGAATTATGCTTTATCCCAAGTATTTTAAATTTAAGAACAATGTTCCTTTTATTATTTTATGTTTCCAAATTTCGTAGACTATTTCAAACAGGATATTTTTTCTTTGATGATTTTTTCCACTTTGCTTTATCTCTAATAATCTCAATTTCTGGGATTCCTATGATTTTGAACACTACATGTTTTCACAAATTTCTTCCCTCCTGTGTTTCTAAAATATCTTCTTAGATAAAATTCTTAGCTATGTTCCAAATTTTATGTTTCATTGCTTCTGTTTGCATTCTTATTTCATGTATTCTACTTTTAATTTCCAAGAGCACTTTTTGCTTTTTACTGGTTGTTCAGTTGATATTGTAGACTGTTCTTGTTTAAGAGGCAATATTATCGCTCTATATATGAGGATTTGTTTTTAATGTTTCATCTGCTCCTTCTGCTGTTGTCCTCACTGTCTAGTGCTGCTTTAACAGAAATATCACAAGTGGGTGATATTTCTTTGCTTGCTTCTGTTTCTAATTTGATCTTTTATATCTCAAGTGCATAAGACCCTGCCATGTGTTAGGCATTACACTGCTAATCATAAGATTGGAAGTTCAAACCTACCAGCCACTCTTGGGGATAGAGATGAAGCTATCTGTTCCATAAACATTTACAGTCTCAGAAACACTATATAGGGTCTTTATGAGTTAGAATCAACTCAGTGGCAGTGTTTGGTAGATACCATGCTATGACTTAAGACTATTAACATAATAAAGAAAACTCTATACCCAAATGAGAGTATGTATATATATATATAAATGTTTTACTGTGAATTATGTGATAGTTTACATGGGAGAACATTAGTTTTACATTCATCCTAACGTATATAATTTCATTGCTCACAACATATATTTTTGAGGAACACAATTCAATCCATAAAAGTCCTGGGTGGTATAGTATGCACTCCACCACTAACCCAAAGGTTAGTGGTTTGAACTCACCTAGCACCACAGAAGAAGAAACACCTGACAATCTGCTTCTGTAAATATTGCAGTCAAGAAAACCCTGTGGAGCAACTCTATTCTATCACATATGGGGTCATTATGAATCAGAATCAATTGAGCAGCAGCGTATTTGTTTTGTTTTGAATGGTATCTGAATTTTTTCCTGCTTCTCAGGGTCTCTAACTTTCATAAGGATACTTTTCTGAGTTTACTGATGTTCTTGCCTGTCCCATTTATACTTAAAAATAAGACATTGAAAAGCATATCGAAGTTCTTTGTGCATGAGTAGGGTTTGATCATCACAAGGTGATAAAGCAGAAAGCTGGCTTTTCTGTAAGATGGGCTCCCAATATTAGTATCTGCAGTATTTCTCTGGGACCATTCAAATAGCCAGTTTCCTGCCTGAGGGTTGAAAATATGGTTTCTGGCATTCTAGAACCAGACAGCTGGCAGCCCCCCTTGCAGAATGCAGATTCTCACTAAATCCCCTGTTATTTTCCATTAACTCCCCTACCTGGTATTCTCTGGGCTTGCTGTGCCTGATATATAAAGTTTGATGCTTCACTGACTCCATTTCTAAGGGGTAAAACCTCTTGTCTCTTGTGGGGAAGGTAATATTGTAAGTCATCTGACTGTGCAATAAAGGAAAACAGCCAGATTGTCCAGCTAGACCTTTTTGCAGATTTTAAATGAATTCCCTTGTTTTCTTTTTATAGCTCACCCACACCTTATAGAAAATCTGGTGTTTTTGAATTCTGAGACTTTTCTGGGTATTTCTTAGGCAAGCTTTCTTGGACCTTGTTTATATACCTACCTGCTGACACCCACACTAAGGTATTTGTTGTTAAGTGCCGTCGAGTCAATTTCCAACTCATAGCAACCCTATACACAACAGAAGGAAATGTCCCTCACCAACCTCAAAATTGTTGTTACATTTGAGGCCATTGTTGCTGCCACTGTGTTAATCCATTTTGACAGGAATCATCCTCCAATTTACCAAACATGACGTCCTTTTTCTGGGACTGGTCCCTCCTGGTGATGTGTTCAGAGACACAGTTCCACCATCCTTGCTTATCAGGGACATTCTGTGCATTTATTGCAATAAATTGTCCTCTCAGCACCGCTTTTGCCGTGTCCCTAAGATTTTGGTATGTTGTGTTTTTGTTCTCATTTATTTCTAAAAACTTTGTGAATTCACATTTAATTTCTTCTACTACCCAG
>NW_006408553.1:23917342-23934176 GCF_000296735.1 Chrysochloris asiatica | reverse complement strand
GCTCAGGCTCTCCCTCTATTCACCAGAATGGAGGTGGGCAAATAGTAAGCGCGCCAATTACTAGATACCAAAGAAAAAAAGAAAATCAGAACAAAGCAAAACTGACAAAGCATATTGTCCACCTTTGTCCCAAGGTTCCTGCGGCATTTTACTGTGGTGTTTCTGCTCCCCCTGTTTCGTCCTGTTGCTTGGTCTTGCCCAGGATGCCGGCTCGGGCCTCCAAGCCCACTCCAGCAGATTCAAAAGTATGTGATTTTTTAACTTCAGCTCCAAACTCCACAAGCTATAAGCCTTCAAACCTTAAAATATTCCTGTCTCTGTGGTTCTGAGTTTTGGAGCTCTGCCCTAGATCAGCTTTGCCTGGTATTCTGTGTTAGTGCTGAGGGTGAACTTCACTGCACCTCCACCCTAGCCACCATCTAGCCATTAGGGGCATTCTGAATATATTTCTTCTGAGACACATTTGTTTGTTCTTCTAGCAGTCAATTGTACTTCCAATATTCTTTATCAACACCATAATTCAAATGCATCAGCTCTTCTATTGTCTTCCTTATTCTTTGTCCAATATTCACATACATATGAGGCAATTTAAAATCCCACAGCTTTGTACAGGTGCACCTTAGTCTTCACACTGATATTTTTACTCTTAAGCACTTTAAAGGGATCTTTTGCAGTAGATTTGCCTAATGCAGTATGTCGTTTGGTTTTTGACTGCCATTTCCATGAGTGTTGGTTGATTGTGGATCCAAGGAAATTGAAGACCATGACAACTTCAATCTTTTCTCTGTTCACTATTAGGTTATTTATTGGTCCAGTTATGAGGATTTTTGTTTTTGTTACATTGAGATGAAATCCATACTGAAGGCTGTAATCTTTGATGTCCATCAGTAAATATTTTAAATCCTCTTCACTTTGAGCAAGCAAGGTTGTATCATCTACATATGGCAAGTGGTTAATGAGTCTTTCTCCAATCCTGAAAGCACGCGTTCTTCTTCAAATAGTCCAACTTCTCATTATTTGCATAGCATACAGATTGAATAAGCGCAATGAAAGGATACAACTCTGACTCATACCTTTCCTGATTTTAAACCATCCAGTATCCCTTTGTTGTTTTTGAACAACTGCCTCTTGGTCTATATACAGATTCTTCATGAGCAAAATGAAGTACTATGGAATACCCATTCTTCACAGTGTTTTCCATAGTTTGTTATAATCCACACTGTTTATTTAATGCCTTTGAATAGTAAATAAAGCATAAATAAATACCTTTCTGGTATTCTCTGCTGTTAGCCAAGATCCATTTGATATCAGCAATATTTTCCTCTTCTGAACCCTGATTGAGCTTCTGGCAGCTCCCTATTGATGAACTGATATAACTGTTCTTTAATTATGTTCAGCAGAATTTTATTCACATGTGATATTAATGATGCTGCTTGATAATTCCCATATTATGTGGGTTCACTTTTCTTTGGAATGGGTACAAATATAGATCTCTTCCAATCAGTTGGCCAAATATCTGTCTTCCAAATTCCTATGCACTCATGAATGTGCATCAATATGTTGAACATTTTCATTTTGTATTTAATCAATTCCTGGAGCCAATAGTTCCCATGCACCTGGGACTTCTTTCTACAGTACCATTGACTCTTGATCATATGCTACCTCTTGAATGGTTGATCACTGACCATTCCTTTTTGATATATGCACTCTATGTATTCTTTCCATCTTCTTTTGATGTTTTTTGCATCATTCAGTATTTTGCCCATTGTTGTTGATGTGGGGTGTTGAGTCAATTCTGACTCATAGCAAACCACACAGAGCTTCCAAAGAGCAACTGATGAGTTTGAGCCACTGATCTTGCAGTTCAAACTGACCAGGAGCTCATGTGCTAATCCTACAGCACCACACCAGGACTCCATTTCATCCATAGCACCCTTCAGTATTACAAGTGTTGTTGGTGTTGTTAAGTACTGTGGAGTCAGTTCTGACTCACAGTGACCCTGCGTAGGGTTTCCGAGGCTGCAAATCTTTATAGGAGCAGAAAGCCTCATCTTTCTTCCGCGGAACAGCTGATAGTTTCGAACTGCTGACCTTGAGGTTAGCTGCCCGATTCGTAACCACTACTCTAACAGAGATCAAGTAGAGACTTTAATTTTTTCTTCAGTTCTTTCCACTTGAGAAATGCTGAGATTGTTCTCCCCTTATGCTTTCCTAACTCCAATTATCTGTACATTTCATTATAATACTTGAATTTGTCTTCTTGAGCTGCCCTTAAAATTTTCTGTTCAGTTCTTTTGCTTCCTCATTTTTTTCCATTGGCTTTAGCATCTCTATGATGGACAGTTTCAGAGTCTCTTCTGACATCAATTTTAGTCTTTACTTTCTTTCCTGTCTTCTTAATGACCTTTTGTTTTCTTCCTGTATTATGTTTTTGATATCATCAAATCTGTCTAATGAATCAAATCTGTTCTTGAGATGAGAACAGTGGGATGCATTCAAATGGGGTACCTTCAAGGTCATATTTTAGCTCTCACTGACTTGTTATAACTTTTGTCAGCTTCAGCCTGAAATTGCATATGAGCAATCAATGGTCAGTTCCACAGTTGGCCCCTGGTCTTGTTTTGGTTGATGATATTTAGCTTTTCCACTGTCTTTTACCACAGATGTAATCAATCTGATTCCCATTTTTTCCATCTGGTGAGTTCATGTGTATTCCTTTTTACGTTGTTTAAAAAAGAAATTTTCCATGAATAAGTCATTGGTCTTGTAAAATTCTATCATGAGATCTTCAGCATCAGTTCTATCACCAAAGTCACGTTTCCCAACTACTGATCCTTCCTCTTTGTTTCCAACTTTCACATTCCAATCACCAGTGATTACATATTGATTGCATGTTTGATATATTTTATCATGAAGAAGTTGGTAGAATTCTTCAATTTCATCATGATTGGCTTTTTTGGTTGGTATATAAATTTGAATAATAGTGCTATAAACTGGTCCTATGTGACCCTGTGGGATAATGCACTGGACCACAAGGTTGGTTTGAACTGCAAGGTCAGTGGTTCAAATTCACCAGCCAATCCTCTGAAACCTGATACAGGGTCACTATGAGTTGGAACTTACTCAACAGACTTAAAACCAACAACAACGACAATCCTATCATAAACAGCATTGTACTACAAGATAGATATTGAAATGTTCTTTTTGATGATGAATGCTATACCATTCTTCTTGAATTTACCATTATTGGCATAGTAATCCATATGATTGTCATATTCAAAATTACCAATTTCAATCATCCATTTCAACTCACTAATGTCTAGGATATTTATCTTTATGCATTACATTTAATTTTTGACAGTTTTCCTAGATTCATGCTTAGTGCATTCTATGTACCTATTACTAATGTATGTTTACAACTGTTTAGCCTCAGCCTGAGTACTGTGAAATCTATCATGCTGTGTTGAGACTTTTTGGATAAGTACCCTGGTGGTGTATCTATATGTAGTTAAATTTGACAAATTCAGATAATATCATTTTTCTATGGACTATTTAACTTAGAAGGAATTGAAATTCTTCTTTACACACATATGTGCTATTCACAGTGTTATATGATATTTGTTTTTTCCTCATTTTGAGTTGTGCCCCATCAGCAAATGAAGGAACTGAAAGTTTTACTCCAATTGCATCATCATGTGAGGTCAACACTGTTTTGAGGCGTATGCTCTTTTCCAGTAGCATTTTGAGTGCCTTCCAACCTGAAGGGCTCATATGCCAGCACTATATCAGACAATATCCTGGTGCTATTCATTATGCTTTCATCTTCCAGCACTATATCTGCTGCTATTCATAATGTTCTGTTGCTATTCATAAGGGTTTCAGTAGCTAAATATTTAGAAGTGGTCTACCTCTTTGTCTTCTTAGTCAGTCTTAGTCAAGAAGTTCTGCTGAAACCACTCCACCATGGGTGACCCTAGCTTCTAGCATCATTGCAACATGCAAGCCACCACAGGTTGCCAAACTGACAGACATGTAGTCTGAATCCTAGAGAAGATTTGTTGTTGTTGTTAAGTGACATGTACCTGGTCCCAACTCATAGTGACCCTGTATAGTGTTTCTGAGGAGCAGCTGGTGGGTTTGAACTGCCGACCTTGTAGTTCGCAGTCCAGTGCTGATCCACACAGCACCACACCTAAAGTCCAAAGAAGACCTGTTGTTGTTGTTGTTGTTGTTGTTAAGTACCATGGAGTCGGTTCCGACTCATAGTGACCCTGCACAGGGTTTCCGAGGCTGTAAATCTTTACGGGAGCAGAACGCCTCATCTTTCTCCCGCGGAACTGCTGGTAGTTTCGAACTGCTGACCTTGAGGTTAGCAGCCCGATTCGTAACCACTACGTTACCAGAGCTCCTTAGTTACCATGAATAGCAATGGCTTGTAACACAGTGTGTGTATGTGTTTAAAGAAGAATTCCAATTCCTTCTAAATTAAATAGATGGTAGAAAATGATATTGTCTACATTTGCAAATTTAACTACATATATGCACCATCAGGAGCCCTGGGGGTGGCATTGTGGGTTCATGCTCCAGACTGTAAATCCGTTTAAACTGCAAGGTTGGCAGTTCAAACTCACCAGCTGCTCCTTGGAAACCCTATAAGCGTCGCTATGGGTCAGAATCCACTCGACGGCACTTAACAACAACAACATGCACCATCAGTGTACTATTGTCTAAGTAGTCCCAACACAACCTGGTAGATTTCACAGTAGCAAGGCTGATTGCTTCACACTTGCTGCTTGCTCTACATTCTTAATGAGAAATGTTTATTGAATATTTTCAGACTTACTTTTCATTTGAAAACTCGTAAATTTGAAAGAGAACTTACTTGCATATTAATCAGCTTGTAACAAGTTAATTTCTCATGGCTGCATGAGAAAAATGCAATCAGCTAAAATCAACAGCACAGATTTATTTTACTTTCTATTTATGGTAGGAAATACCCAAACAACAACAAAACCCTCTCTGCAGCAAGATATTTCCACTTTGCAACAAAATAAAAGTTTAAGCCTCCTTGAACATATTTTTAAACATTTTCTTAGGAATCCAAAACGTAGATGATCTTTTTAAAAGCTGTATGTAAAGCTACAGTTGCAAGTAATAGGGTCAGGGACAGGTTAAGACCCTCGGGCCTTTCCTTTTGCCTTGAGTCCTCTCTACTAGGTCATGAGAAGAAGAATGCACTTTCAGAGCAACTAAAATAGCTGAACATGTAACCACAAAGTTCATAGGCCTCCTCGCAGTTTGTGATGTAGAGGCGCAAGTGCTCTAGGAGTAAACTATGCTCTTTGATCAACATTTACCTCATTATAATACTAAAACTCACATCCCCAGGTGCCAAGACAGTTTAAAATCACTATGGAAATCACCATGACAGATCTGGCTATAATCATATTAGACAAGAAAGGGGATGCCAGCCAGAATCTTAGAAGTCTCTGCCCCTTTTCCAAGAATACAGTTGAATATT
This sequence comes from Chrysochloris asiatica, assembly GCF_000296735.1. Lineage (NCBI taxonomy): Eukaryota > Metazoa > Chordata > Mammalia > Afrosoricida > Chrysochloridae > Chrysochloris > Chrysochloris asiatica. The sequence goes on along the minus strand of NW_006408553.1, from coordinate 23,928,655 downwards.
CAGCAGAAACATCAACATACCACTCCCTTCTGCCCCCACTCCCCGCCCCCTGTTGTTAAATGCCTTGGAGTCTGTTCCAAATCATAGAAACTCTGTGTAGGGTTTACAAGGACCCTTTGTTCTTGTAAGTTTGAACTGCCGACTTCGTAGTACAAACCACCTTCCAGTCCAGTGCTTTATCCCACCACTCCTCATAATCAACATGTATTAGTCCACCATTAGCAGAGGAGACTCCATACCCATGTAAACTAGAATACTGCAATCCCACAGGGTCTTCTTGACACATGGAGACAGACCCACTTCTCTCCATGAAATGTACTGAGTGAAGGCTTATTATGTGTGTGATCCAGAAGCAGCGACTCACTGAAACTGCTTTCTCAGACTCCTGAGAGACCAGGGAAACAACAATAGGGTGGATCAGTCTTTCAAATGGAATTTAGCTTCTATTTCTAGTTGTCTGGTCCTGAATGCTACTCTGCTGTCACGTGAGTTGCTAACTTGGGAAAATTTGACCAAAACGTCTCATTTCAATTAGATGAGGGAAGGGGAAGGGTGAGACAATGGAACTGGGGAACAGAAATAGAAAGGAAAAGCAAGAGGAAAGAAAGGTAGGTAGGGAAAGTTGAGGTTTTAGCAATGAATTTCTATATCATTAACATAATTTCAATGATTAGTCCATTTTTTTCCCCCATATTTCATTTGCTGATTCAGCAAATATTTATTGTGTATCTAGTATGGAAGGACTTTGAAACTATCATGGACTGCCAGAAGAACAAACTAATCTGTCTTTGAAGATATACAGCCAGAATGTTCCTTGGAAGACTGTATCTTATGTACTTAGGACATGTTGGCAGGAGAGACCAGTCCTGGAAAAGAACATCATGTTTGATAAAATAAAGGGTCAGTAAAAAAGAGGAGGAGTCCTGCTGTGGTGCTGTGGGTTAATGCACCAGACTGCAAAGACATTTCACCTACAAGTCGGTAGTTCAAGCTCACCAGCTGCTTCTTGGAAACCTATACAAGGTTGCTATGGGTTGGAACCGACTCGACGGCACTTCAAAACAACAACAACAACAAAAAAGAGGAAGATCCCCAATGAGATGGATTGACATAGTGTCTATAACAATAGATTCAAACATAACAACTGTGAACATGGTGCATGGTCACATCATTCTGTTGTGAATAAGGTCACCATGAGTCTATTCCAACTCAGTGACACCTAACAACACCAACACTGTGGTTCAAATATGTTCCTAAGAACTGTGAATTTTAGGGAATGAAACACTCATCTCTGTTCTTATGGAGTTTACATCATGTACTTGGAATTGCAATCAGAACCAATAAGCAAGAAGAAATGATATTAACGTTTAATCATGCAACCAGTAAAATCTGTTCATACCTCTGTAGTGGTGTCATAGAAAAATATAAACAGAACAGGGTGATCGTGTAATTGAGAATGTGATTTACAGGAGTTGAGTGAATAATCAATACAGATATCTGAAGAAGATCAATACAGATATCTGAAGAAGATCATCCAAGAAGTGGTAACAAGAAGTCACTGTGGGTCAGAACCAACTCAATGGTACTCAACAACAACAACAGGGACCTCTGATATAAAGTTAAGAAAAGAAAACATCAAGCCATAACCTACTGCCATTGGTTGATCCTGACTCAAAGTGGCATGATAGGACAGAGTAAAAGGGCCCCATAGGGCTATGATCTTGACAGAGGTGTGGCACATTAAGATAAGCATCCAGCCACAGGTTGGTTTGAACCTAAAGGTCAGTGGGTCAAATCCACCAGCCACTTCTCAGAAACACTATACAGGGTCGCTGTCAGTGGGAACCAACTCAAGGCACTTAACAACAACAGTCTTTACAGAAGCAGACTCCCACAGACTCTCACACCTTTCTCCCACAGAATTGGTGGTGGGTTTGAATTACTGACCTTTTGGTCACCAGCCAAGTGGTTAACTGCTGCATCATCAGGACTCCTTTAAGAAAGAAAGCAAATCTTTAAGAATAACATTGTTGCTCTTACATGCCATCAAGTTGGTTCTGACTCATAGAGATCTTGTATTTGGTTTCTGAGGAGCATCTGGTGAATGCAAACCACTAACCTTGTGATTACCCATCCAGTGCTTATATGCCACACCACAATATATTGGAAAGATAGACACTAAAATGTTAAAAAGAATTGTGAATGATGTCTCTGACACATTTTTTAAAATGTTTTATTGTGGATTATGTGATAGTTTACATGGGAGAACATTAGTTTTACATTCATCCTATTGGATATCATTTCATTGCTATGGTTACAATCCCCTCTATACATCATCAACCAACCAAAGGGTATACACTACAAGCCTGCCTCCTGGTCATCAGCGCACAGCCCTTCTTCCTCTCTGTGTCTAAAGTCCCCAACTACTCCATCGCTTCACGTCATCGTCTCTGCCTCCATCTCAGGTATCATTGCTTCTTTGGGTAAGGTCCCACTCTCCACTCTTCTCCCTTGATGGTCCTAAACTGCAAAGTTAATCACTGCCCTCCTTGCTACAAAATGTCTACCTTTACATTTCTAACCCTCACAAGCAGTCCTGATAACAACCATTCACTATTGTATCACAAGAGACCCATCGGCATTTAGTTTTATCAGCCCTGCCTAGACAGATTGGATGCTACCCAGTGGAGATTCTACCTTCCTCCACACCCTCTGAATCTAGGTTCCCTCTTGAAAGCTTGTAAGCTAGTCATTTCTTGCCTTTGTAGCACCCCCATTTTGGATAGCCAATGTCCAAGTTGCCCATCCCTGTTGTGTATGGAGGGGGTGGGAATGATCCTTGCTGTAAGGATTTGTTCCCTCTTTTGAGCTACTGCATCATCAAATTGTATCAGATGACTCTTTTTTTCCTCTTCTTTCTTCTTCTGGTTGAGCTCTGATCATCCAGTCATTGAAGCCAGGTCAAGTGGGTATTATCTGCAAGTCTGGGTGTTCTTGTGCATATGCCCTCTGTTCTTATCAGCTGGACGCTTCACTCTCCACTTGGCTATGTCACTGACTCTGGACTGAAGAGGCCCCAGGTCTTGCCACACTAGTGTGCTGGCCAACCAGGTCTCCACCCGGGTTCACAGAAGTCTATTAAACATTGTAGGGCTTAGCTTGCAGCTTCACTGCTGTCTGGCACATTTTAAAGTAATTTTTTTTTTTTTTCAAATTTTCAGTACAGTTTAGTTTGTTGCTTTGCACATACATTTTCTATATTGATTCCTGCTAGTTCTGTTTCTAAATCCACTCTCGATCTGGCCTTTGAGAAAGATGAATCTATTCTTTTTTTTTTTTTTTTCCTTTATCAGATTTTGTTTTTTTAAGTTTTTAGTGGGAATTGAGTGTTTACATGGGAGAACATCGGTTTTACACTCATCATTTCATTCCAATGATTACAATCTCTTCCGTACATCATCATTCAAGAGTATTTGCTTCTATTCCTTCTGTTTTTGTATGTATGTGTTTGGGGCAGGGGATGTACTCAGAAACACTCAGGAATATATAATCATTTAAACAACCAAAGGGCACATTCTGCAAGCCTGCCTTCTGGCTCTGCCAGCACACAGCCTTTCTCTTTTTATGAGTCTAGAGTCCTCAGCTACTCTTTCTCTCCAAGTCCTCATCTCTGCCTCTATCTCCGGTTTCACTGCTTCTCTGGATAGGATCCTGCATTCCTCTTGTGCTTTTCTCCCTTGATGGTCCTAGAGTCTTCTGTTCTGGGACTGTAAGATTAAGTACTCCCCCCCCTTTTTATTACAAAACTTTTACTTTTATAGTTGTAATATCACAATTAGTGATGATAACAATTATTCACCATTGGATCATAAGACTCTTATCTCATCTCTTTTCACGAGACCCATCTAGACAAGATGAAAACTATTCAGTGGGGATTCTACCTTCCCCTGATCACTCTGAAACTAGACTCCCTCTTGAAAACTTGTAAGCCAGTCACTTCATGACTTTATAGCCCCCTCATTTTAGGTAGTCAATGTCTAAGTTGTCTGTCCCTATCAACCCTGTATACAGAGGGGATGGAATTGATACTTGATATGACGACTCCTTCCCTCTTAGTTGGTGTTTTGAGCTACTACATCCATAAGTATAGGTCAAGTTCATCAAATTGTAGCAATTTTCACTTGCTTCCTCTATCAAAAATTATTGTTTTAACTTCCTCTAGTTGAGTTCTGATCATCAAGCCATTGAGACTAGGTCACAGGGGTACTATCTACAAGTTTGGGCATTCTTGAGTGTCTCTGCTCACTTCATATCACCTGGACACTTCACTCTCAGCTCCATGGCTATGTCCATGGCTCAGGAGTCCCCAGGTCTCACCACACTAAAAGTAATTTTTATTTTATTTTTTCCCTATATTTTACAAATATTCCTATAATAATTTTAAATTACTTATGAAATTGAAAGTGACCAATACATCCAATTTAATGTCTTGATACAGTGGAATTGAAAAGGTTAGAGAGAATAGATGTAAAGAATGTTACCCAGTTTCTGGCACATAAATATTCTGCAGTAATTTTATCTTCAGACTCTATATGACAGTATCTGCTTGTAACTCTGGAGGATAAGCACTGGACCACATGCCATTTTAGCTGTAAGATCGGAAGTTCAAATTTACTCGTTGTTGTCAAGTGCCATTGAGTTGATTCCGACCCATAATGACCCTGTATAGGGTTTCCGAGGAAGAGCTGGTGAGCTTGGACCACCGATTTTGCAGTTCAAATGACTTAATGACTTTGCAGTCTGACACGTTAGCCCACAGCGCCATACCAGGACTCCCAAATTCACCAGTAGCTCCTCAGAAACCCTATATAGGGTTGCTATGATTCAGAACCAACTCGATGGCAGTTAACACCACCAATAACAACAATGATCATATAGAGAACAGAACAATTAGTTGATGAGAAATTTGAGACAATATTAAAAAACAACAAAAAAACACCCAGGAATTTAAGACAATGAGGAGATATCAATGATTTTTTTTAAGGATTAAAAAGTTAAAAAGGCAGCACTGTGGCCCAAGATTCCACCTTTTTACTCCATCAGCTTGTCACAAAGTAGCACTTCTTCTGCATTGTAGTTGTTGTTAGTTGCCATCAAGTTGGTACCGACTTATAGCAACCCTATGCACGACAGAACGAAACATTGTCTGGTCCTGTGCTGACCTTACAATTGTTGCGACACTTGAGTCTATTAATGCTACCACTTTGCCAACCCATCTCGCTGGGGGTCTTCCTTTTTTTCTCTGACTCTCCATCTTACCAAACATGATATCCCTTTCCAGTGACTGGTCCCTCCTGACAATATGTCCTAAATATGAGACATGAAGTCTGGCCATTTTGGCCTCCAAGGAGCGCCCTGGCTACACTTCTTCCAACACAGATCTGTTTGTTCTTTTGGCAGCCCATGGTACTTTCAATATTCTCCTCCAACACCATAACTCAAAAGCATCAATTCTTCTATGGTCTTCCTTATTCATTGTCCCTTGCATATGAGGTTATTGAAAATACTATGGCTTGTGTCGGGTGTACCTTAGTCCTTAAGTTGACATCTTTGCTCTTCAACACTTTAAAAAGGTCTTGTGCAGCAGATTTGCCTAATGGTTTGATTTCTTGGCTGCTACTTGATGGTTGACCCAAGAAGAATGAAATCCTTGACAACTTCAATCTTTTCTCCATTGATAAGAATGTTGTTTATTGGTCCAGTGGTGAGGACTGCATTATACATGGAAAAAGGGTATCAGAGAGTTATGCACCTTTAGAATAATCAGACATTTGCCTAGTGGTTTAGTCTAATAGTTTAGTTCACGCTTTTTACTTTTTGTGAGGAAAACAAGAGTAGTAGCGACTGATTTCTCTTGCCATTGTGAACTATTGGTCTCACAAGGTGAACATTTCCTGACTGGATTTAGTCAAGACCATTCCCCACTGACAAGGCTTCAAGTAAGAAACAAACATAAAGAATGCAAAGTGATATCTGATGCAAACATTAGTACTAAAGATACTTTAAAAATAACTAGACCAGTTTTATTTGAAGTTGTGTGAACTGATGCAAAAACACTTTGAGATTTGTCTCGTTGGTAGATGAGAGTCCACAAATGCCTGCGTACTTTCCAAGCCATCTTGGATAGTCATGCATTTTCTTGCTGAAGTATCCTTCAGGATTTGATTGCTCTTATGAATCCTTCAAACTTGAAAGTCATGGAAAACACATAGCTAGATAGGATATCAACTAGGTACCTGTTGAAGAGACGGAAACAAAAATAAGATGAAGACTATGAAAGGGGAAATGTAGATAATTGGGGCCAAGTACCTTTTAAAATCTCCCCCTCCAAAAGAGGCTTACTTTTTGAAAGCGGTAAGCATGGGACAAGCTAAAGAAGACATACGATGTTTTTATGACTGTTTTCATTATGTATTGGTAACTACCAACTGGACAATACCCCTCTATGACCAGATTTATTATCCTAATTATTGTGAAAGGAAAACTGTCTGACTAAAATCATTGAATTCAGAGCTTTCACAGTAATCCATCTTTTTTGTTAACAAATGTATTTCCTATTTCAATTGTCTGTTTAGTACTGTAAGTACAACCTTGTTTTTTTTTTCCCCCACTTAATATGTAGATTTCAAGAGTTTGGAAGGCAACATTTTGCTTTTCAAATTTTATGTACAAAGCACTGTTTTTGGAGGAAGTGATTGTCTCTAGCTATGATCTGAAATATTCTGAATATTTTCACTACACTTTTTGTCAAGTTTTACAACAAAATTCAACCCTAAAATAATTAGAAAAAAATGACACAGAAAAAGAAACATGTGTAATTTAATTTGCATTTTAAGCCATGTTTGAATGTCACTGTTTAATGCTTCTTTGATTTCTTTTTATTTCTGGGAGTTTTGTTCCTCTAGTCATAGGAATTTAGGCTTACCTTCTACTTCATCAGCTTCATCCAATGTACTTTATTGTTCTTGCCAATTTCCGTTGGTAAGAATTCTTCATGTTGAGCTAATTTTTTTGAATGAAATGTGATTAAGCCTAGCAAAACTATGGAAGCATCATAGCAGCATATGGGGAGCCTTCCTGCAGTGCCAGTTTGCTATTTCTGTCTAATAGCTGATTAAAAATTCCAATTAGGCAGTTTAAAAAAAGAAAAAGGAATCCTAAATTTAAAATATCTATTTGACTCAACACAGCAGGAAATGGTTTATAGGCCAATTATTCATGGTGAATCGTATCTTCGTGGTGAGACACTTGCTCTTTAGCCCATTATAATAATATTTTTTTCTTTGACTTTTCATGTTGCTACTAAAGCTTTCTACTTAATTATATTATGTTAAATAGTACACATTCCCACTCCCTCTATGGGAAGGAAACTCATGTTTATTCGCCCACACAATACCATCTTCCAGTGTTACAGAATTAGAGTTGACCTAATGGGAAGACAAACAGATGCTTTAGGAAATGAGACATGATTTTTCACTCAATGGCTAATACATGAGAAAAGAAATGCCTGGGTCTCTGTCTAATGTCTAGGCGTGATCATCAAATGATTCTTATATGGCTCTATTTGGTCTTACGTCTTAACTACATTACAAATAAATAAAGTGACAATTAAGAAATACTTTTTCACCTATCATACTGGCTGACAGAACAAAATTGACTGGAGTAATTGAAGTTATTAGGAGATAAGTATTCTCAAACATTGCTCATGGGAATACAAAGTGGATTGAATTTTGTTAGAAAACAGTTTGATAGCATGAAAATAGAATTGTTCCATAAAGGAACCTGGCCTAACAAATAGAATCTGAGGTGCATTCAAAACGTATGTGTATGGATGCTCTTTGCAAATAGCATTTATAATAACTAGGGGGAAAGTACAGCTAAAATGTGCAAGAAAAAGGAATGGCAAAGATATGAAAAATACAATAAATACAATTTTAAGTGGAAAATAGATGCAGTCTTAACCTTAGGAAATTTTAATATGATATAAATATTGAAAGGAGCCCTGGCAGATCTGTGCATTGGACATTGTACTGATAACTGAAAACTATGTTTTAAACCTCAGAAGAACAATGAGACTATCTGTTCCCATAAAGATTTACTGTCTCAGAAACCTTATAGAGGATTGCTGTGAGTCAGAATGAAGTCCTGTTGCAGCGATGTAGGATAAGCTCTGCTGTGCTAGCCTTAAGGTTGGTAGTTCAAACTCACCAGCTTCTCTTTGAAAACCCTATACAGAGTCACTAGGAGTCAGAACCAAGTCTGCAGGCACTTAACAACAGCAACGTAAGTCAGAAGCTACTTGATATAGTGGGTTCTGGGTTTGGCATATAAATGCTTGAATGAATATGAATGTTCTTCAAAGTAAACCATAATCTCTATGAACTCATAATTTTGATCATTTTAATTTTCTTATGAATATTTTAAAATATTGTCCAAATTTTCCATAATAAGCAACAATAGCATAATATATAGAGTATATGGAAAAATAAACGCAGATGTTAAGATCACAGACTTTGGAGTGAAGATAGATCTCTATCTTGTCTCTGTCATTTATTACTAACATGATTTTAAGAAATTGCTTAATGTCTCTACTCTTCAGTTTCCTCACCTGCAATATAAGAATTCTAATGATATCCAAATCTTAAGGATATCACTTGAATTATATACCCTTTTAATAATACCTAAGAAACTCTGGTAGCGTAGTGGTTACGAATCAGGCTGCAAACCGCAAGGTCAGCAGTTCAAAACTACCAGTTGTTCCATGGGAGAAAGATGAGGCTTTCTGCTCCCGTAAAGATTTATATATAGCCTCAGAAACCCTGTACAGGGTGGCTATGAGTCGGAACCGACTCCATGGCACATAACAACAACAACAATATGAGAAAAAATAATCACTGTTATTATTGATAAATGTTATCAAACAGAAATTATATTTTTGAATTTAAATAGCTGAAAGTAAACCTTATTATTAATATACAAATCAAAACCAAACTCACTGTCATATAATTGATTCTGACTCATAGTGACCCTGTATGGGGTTTCAGAAGCTTTAAGTCTTTATAGAATCAGAAAGCCTGATCTTTCCCTGGCAGGGCAGTAGTGGGTTTGAACTGCTGACCTTGCGATTACACAAGTCCAACACTTACCTTACAGTGCTACCAGGAATATAGGACATAAAACATACTCACTTAAGGGTTCAGTTCCATTTTTCTTTATTTTATCATATTACAATGTAAAGAAACCAACTGAAAGAGGATTTTGGTTTGTTTTTTTTTTTTAGTAGCAAAAATCTCAGTTACTTGGAGATCACCCTCATAAGAATCTCTTTCATTATTTAGTGCCTTGCTACCTTGATGAATCTGAGTTGGAGGATGGTGGTAGTGATGTGCCATGGAGTTGGGTCTGACTCATAGCCACCCTGTTTAGGGTTTCTGAGGTTGTAAATCTTTAAGAGAGCAAAAACTTCATCTTTCCCCGTGGAACCACTGTTGGTTTCCAACTGCTGACCATGACATTAGCTGCCCTACTCGTAACCAGTACACTACCAGAGCTCCTTGAATTGGAGGATTTGTTGTTGTTGTTAAGTGCCCTCGAGTCGGTTCTGACCCATAGTGACCCTGGTCAGGGTTTCCGAGGCTATAAATCCTTACGGGAACAGAAAGCCTCATCTTTCTCCCGTGTAGCTGCTGGTAGTTTCGAACTGCTGATCTTAAGGTTCGCATCCCGATTCGTAACCACTACACTACCAGAGCTCCTTGAATTGGAGGATAGAGATTGGGTAATGTGCAGACAGGTATCAGAAAAGGCATAGAGAGTTCAGGAAATGAAATCATCTTCATCAGTGCTCGTACCACCGTCATGAAGGGAGTTGGAGCAAACCTACATGGACAGGGAACAAATCCTACTCTCAAATTTGAGAATATGATTTTTCCATACTTTTTATTTGTCTTCTGTAATTAAAATTGTTTATATGGCTAAACTCCCTCTTGAAAACTTGTAAGCCAGTCACTTCGTGCCTTTATGGACCACCCCTCATTTTAGGTAGCCAATGTCTAAGTTGGGTTTGTTTTGCTTTTTCACATAAACAATATATCTTAGCGTTATTACTTCAGGTTGGGAAGCACTCAGAATGAGAGTAAACAGCTACAAACATCCATTAATACTTGGAAAGTGGATTATATGAAGTATGAATCAACTAAAATGGAAAGTTGCCAAAAATCAAATGGAGATGAATGTCCTAGGCACTAGTGAGCAAAAAATGGACTGGTGTTGACCATTTTGAAATGGATAACCATATGGTCTACTATGCTGGAAATGGCAAATTAAAGACAAATGGCATTACATCCATCAACAAAAAGAACATTTTAAAATCTATCCTGAAGTACAACTCTGTCAGTGAGAAGAAAATATTCATATGTCTACAAGGAAACTTTACCACTAGTTTATCAGTTAATCACATTGTGTTGGGTTGGGATGATGAAAGCTATGCCACTGGTATTTTTAATAGAAGCAGTGTCACCCATTATTATGTTAGGTAAATCTGCTTGCACAAGACCTTTTTAAGGTGGCCAAGAGCAAAGATGTGAGTTTGAGGATTAATGTGTGTCTGACCCAACCATGGTGTTATCAATAGCCTCATGTGCATGTGTAACGTGGACAATGAATAAGGGAAGACTGTAGAAGAATTGATACATTTGGGTTATGGTGTTGTAGAAAAATATTACAGGTACCATGAAGTGCCAGAAGAACAAATAAATCTGTTTTGGAAGAAGTTCAACAAGAGTGCTCCTTAGAAGTCAAGATGGCCAGATTTCATCTCTTATACTTCGGACATATTATCAGGAGGGACTAGTCCCTGGAGAAGGACATCATGCTTGGTAAAGAGGAGGGACAGAGAAAAAGATGGAGACCCCCACCACTCATCTGTCAGTTTGTCGTACTGTGGTGGCTTGTGGGTTGCTGTGACTCTGGAAGCTATGCCACCGGTATTTTAAATATCAGCAGGGTCAACCATGGTGGACAGGTTTCAGATGAGCTTCCAGAGGAAGACAGACTAGAAAAGAGTGACAAACTACTTCTGAATATTCAGTCACAAAAAACCTTATGAGTAGCAGGGAAACACTGTCAGATATAGTGCAAGAAAATGAACTCCTCAAGTTGGAAGGCACTCAAAATGCAAATAGGGAAGAGCTGTCTCCTAAAAGTAGAGTAGACAGTTATGACGCAAGTGTAGTAAAGCTTGTGGGAGAAAGG
>NW_006408553.1:23907622-23912501 GCF_000296735.1 Chrysochloris asiatica | reverse complement strand
GGTGGAGGGTCAGAGAAAAAGAGGAAGACCCCCAACAAGATGGATCAGCCAGGTGGCATCATTGATGGACTCGTGTGGCAGCGGTAGTGAGGTTGGCCCAGGATCGGACATTGTTTCGTTCTGCTGTGCATGGGGTCGCTGTGAGTCGGTTCCGACTCGATGGCACGTGACGACAACAACAACAACAACAGTGTGGCCAGTTTTTCTTAATTTTTTATAATAATCATCCTATGCAATATTTCTCCTTTTGTGACTGACTAATTTAATTCAGCATAATGTCCTCAAAGTTCATCCATGTTAAGTGGTGGCTTGCAGCTTCTTGGTTATTCTTCAAGGTAACATAAGATTCCATTGCACGTATGCATCAAAGTTTGTTTATCCATTCTTCCATTGATAGGCACTTAGGCTATCTCCATCTTTTTGCTATTGTAAACAGCACTGCTATGAACATTGGTATGTATATATCTACTCATGCTATGGCTCGTATTTCTTGTGGATAAATACCAAGTAGAGAAATTTCTGGATCATAAGGAATTTCTATTTCCAAATTTCTGAGGAAGCGCCATATTGTTTCCTGAGTGATTGGACCATTTTGCAATCCCACCAGTAATGTAGGACGGTCCTAGTCTCCTCACATCCTCGCCAGCATTTATTGTCCTCTACTTTTTTGATCTGTCGTGTTATTGCTGGTGTGAGATGATATCTCATTGTTGTTTTGATTTGCATCTCTCTAATGGCGAAAGATCATGAACATTTCTTCATATGTTTGTTGGCTACCCAGATCTTCTCCTTGGTGAAGTGTCTGTTCATGTCCTGGGCCCATTTTTTAAATTGGGTTATTTGCTTTTTTCTCGTAGTTTCCTATATATTTTAGAAATTAGTCCCTTGTCTGATGCATCATTACAAAATATTTTTTCCCATTCTCTGGGCTCCCTTTTTACTCTTTTGGTGAAGTCTTTTGATGCACATGAGTCTTTAATTTTTAGTATATCACACTCATCTATTTTGTATACTCTTGTTTGTGTAATTTTCAAAATGTTTGGTAGTCTGTGTGTGGCCTATATTAGAGCCCTCAGATTTGTCCCTATTTTTTCATTGATGGTCTTTATAATTCTAGGATTCACATTTAGGTCTTTAATCCATGCTGAGTTGGTTTTTGTATAGGGCTTGAGGTAAAGGTCTTGTTCCAGTCTTTTGCATATCGCTTTCCAGTTCTGCCAGCGCCATCTGTTGAAGAGACTATCTCATCCCCCTACAATATACTTAGGCTCTTTGTAGAAAATCAGTTGGCTGTATGTGGATGGGTTAATTTCTGGATTCTCGATTCTGTTCCATGGATCAATGTAGCTTTCATTGCAACAGTACCAAGCTGTTTTGACCAGTGTAACCATGGAGTCCTGGTTTGGCTTTGTGGGCTAATGCTTCAGACTGCAAAGTCGTTTGAACTGCAAGGTCGGTGGTTCAAGCTCACCAGCTGCTCCTTGAAAACCCTATACAGGATCTCTATGGGTCAGAATCTATTCAACGGCACTTAACAACAACAAAAACAACTGTATAATAAGTTTTGAAATCAGAAAGTGAGAGACTTCCAACTTTATTCTTCTTCTTAAGCAGTGCTTTGCTTATCCTGGGTCTCTTTCCTTTCCATATAAAGTTTGTCATTGCTTTTTCTATCTCTTTGAGTAATGTCGTTGGAATCTGGATTGGGATTGCATTATATGTCTAGATTGCTTTGGGCAGTATTGACATTTTCACAACGTTGTCTTCCTATCCAGGAGCATAGTAAATTCTTCCATTTTTGTAAGTCTCTTTTGGTTTCTTGTAGTAGTGTTTTGTAATTTTCTTTGTATAGGTTCTTTGTTTCTTTGGTTACATTTATTCCTAGATATTTCATCCTTTGGGTGGCTATTGTAAATGGTATTGCTTTCCTAATGTCCTTTTCAGCGCTGTCATTATTGATATAGAGGAATCCAACTGATTTTTGTATGTTGGTCATATACCCTGCCACTTTGCTGAATCTTCCACTGAGGTCTAGTAGCTTTTTTACTGAGTTTTGGGGGTTTTCTATGTATAGGATCATATCATCTGCAAATAGAGAGAGTTTGACTTCCTCTTTGCCAATTTGGATGACTTTAATTTCCCTATCATGCCATGTAGCTCTGGCAAAGACTTCCAGCACAATATTGAGTAGGAGTGATGACAAAGAGCATCCTTGTCTGGTTCCTGTTCACAGAGGGAAGGCTTTCAGTTTCTCTCCATCGAGAGTAATGTAGGCTGTTAGTTTTGTATATATGCTCTTAATTATGTTGAGGCGAATTTAGTGTATTTTTTTAAAAAGTATTTGCGATAAAGAAATCATTGATCTTGCAAAATTCTATATGATCTTAAGCATCATTTCTATCACCAAGACCATGTTTTCCATCTATGACCCTTTCTCTTTGTTTCCAACTTTTAATATCACCAATAATTACTAATGCATCTTGATTGCATGTTTGATAAATTTCTGACTGTAGAATTCTTCAATTTCATCATCACTGACTTTAGTGTTTGGTGCATAAAGTTGAAGATGTATTATCTGGTCTTCCTTGTAGGCTTACCCTATCACAAAGTTGTCTGCTAATCTCACAGTCAGCATTTTGAAGCTGTCAACAATTCCACTGGAAAAAGATGAGGCTTTCTGCTCCCATAAAAATTTACATCCTTGGAAATCCTATATAGGGTCGCAATGAGTAGGAATCGACTTCACAGCACATAGCTATGACAACCATAGTTTTTGTAAGTGGGAGAAAGATAAGACTTTCTGCTACTTCAAAGATTTACAGACTTGGAAATCCTATATGGTGCTTAATAACAATAACAGCATAGCTTTTTAATGAAGCTCTGGAGGCACTGTGTTTAATCACTTGGCTACTAACTGAAACATTGGCAGTTTAACTTACCAGTGACTCTGTGTGAGGATATGTGGCAATCTTCTTTCATAAAGATTCACAACCTTTGGTAACCTATGACACATTTCTACTCTGATTTGTAGATTCAGTATGAGTCAGAATTGGCTCAGCAGTAAATGGGGGTTTATATTTTTGTAAATAATGTAAATTGCATAGCAATGTTTATCCTTCCCAAATGGATAAACATTTGGTAAAAGACAATTTAGCTAATATTTTATTTTTCTCCACTGCTTCCATTGCAACCTTTAACACAGGAGTGTTGTGTTGCATTATGGTTGAGAGTGTGATTCTAGAGTCAGGCTTTTAGATTTGAATCTCAAATCTGCCACTGAAAAATTATGTAGCCTTTGATTTATTGAGTCTCTTCTCTTTCTTGTTCCATTAATTTCTTGATTCCCAAAGGGGAAAAATGATAATAATTAATATCATATCTAATCTACATCTTATGTGGATTAGATAATACATGTAAAATACTGAACACAGTGCCAGGCATTTTATCTGCACTCAATAAATGTTAGTTCTTACTGAACTTTTACATCACCTCATGTATACCCAGGAACTCTTTCTGGATTGTTTATAGCAGTACTGTCAAGTAAAAACTTTTTTACGATGATGAAAGTACTCCCTATCTGTACTCTCCAGTGCAGTAGTAATTTCCCACATTGAATATTTGAAATGTGGGGAGTGAGATGGAAGAACTGAAAGTTTAAATTTAGTTAATTTTAATGTCAAGTTAAATAGCCACATGTGGCTAGAGGCTGCCATATTGCACAGCTGCCAGGGTGATGTTTGTCATCGGCCTCCTATAATTATACTTTGTTGTCTGAAATCACGGGTATTATTGGAGTCATGGTGTGGCACTGTAGAATCAGCATTGGACTACTAATCAAAGGTCAGCAATTCAAACCCACCAACCACTCCTTGGAAAACCTATACAGAGTCGCTATGAATTAGAAACAACTCAATGGCACTCAACAGCAACAACAGGGGTATTAATATCAGGAATGAGCTTTAAATTTCACACAATCAATTCTCTGGAGTCATCAAAATCAACAGTTTTTCTTCTTTAATTTGTTAAAGATGTGAACTTTACAGTTTTTGTTGAGAGGTACTATGGAGTCTAAGTTTGTTCAAATTCACAGCTATCTGATGTACAACAGAAGGGAACACTGCCTGGTCCTGGGCCTTCCTCACAGCAGTTACTAAATTTGAGTCCATTGTTGTAGCAACTGTGTCAATTCATTTCTTTGAAGGCCTCCCTTTTTTTTTTTGTTCAGTGACCCTCTACTTTACTAAACATGATGTCCTTCTCTAGGGACTGATCTCTCCTGATACAAGTAAGTAGCCCATACATGACTCACAGTGGTACGTAGTGGTTACAAATCAGGCTGTGAACCTTAAGGTCAGCAGTTCGAAACTACCAGCCTCTATGTGGGAGAAAGAGGAGGCTTTCTGCTCCCATAAAGATTTACAGTCTCGGAAACCCTGTACAGGGTTGCTATGGGTTGGAACTGACTCGACAGCACATAACAACAACAACAACAACTATATATATATATTCCTTGTTAGTCTAAAATTCATATTTAACTAGATAAATACATCAGACTACCAGAGAGATAAATTGTATAAGGTAGCATTTACAAATAACTTTTTTATAGAACACTGGTTCTAAAGAACTCGGCTAAAGCAAATTTGTGGAAACAAAATGTAAGAAGTCACTGCATGCTGTAGACTCTCCTATCTACAGCTATAACTGGAATGACTGTGATACATGTCAAAAAACAAATGTAGACTGGACACTGAGCAGTCAAGTAAGAACAGGGTTTAGCCATTAACAACTCTGTAGTCAAACTGAGAACTGACTGGAAATTTGCTCACTACCACTTACCTCTTTTAATAATTGCTGTATGTATGCATCACATTGACAATGC
>NW_006408553.1:23902115-23904986 GCF_000296735.1 Chrysochloris asiatica | reverse complement strand
TGGCAATATTAGTGTGGTTGGTCCAGGATCGGGCAGTGCTTCTTTCTGCTGTTCATAAGGTCATTATGAGGTCACTGACTCGATGACACCAAACAACAACAACAATATGCATCACATTAAATGCTTTATTTACATCTTCATCTCACAATATCCCTACACACCTGTGAGGAACTTACTGGAACTTTCTTAACATAAGGAATCTGTGGCTCAGAGAGCTGAACTAATTTACCCATAGTCACATGTGATAATCCAAATCTAACATTAATATAGTCATTAGAGATTCTTAGTTACATTTGACTTTGTTTAAATGACGATTTCATAGAAATCACCATAGAAAATGCTGGCAGTATTTTACTTTTATATATGTCTTTAAATAATTTTTTACATGTAGTATTATTTTTGGTTTCAAGATTAATTTTACAATTCTATTGGGTTCAAAATAAAATTTTTATAACTGTTTAAATGATGTGTGATTTTTCATTTTTTTGTGGAATATTTTACCTCTTGATGTTCTCTAAGCTCATTATTGTGTTCTTTTTGAGAAATACAAAATATTTTAACAATTGCCATATATAGAGTTATGTTTATAAATTGACCTATTCAAAGAGATCAGTTTTCACAGGTCTAGCCACTGCTCAAATAAGACAATCTACAGTGCTCTTAGCGTACATTTGCCTATAAAACTGGGCAAAAGCATGGGGTTGATACATGTTTTCAGTATTCACATATATAATATACTATGTATATTATATTAGAATAACCAGTCAGTTATTCTAAATGCAGTCAGTTATATTGTAAGTACAGGACATAACAGAAAAAGCTATCTAGAGCCAAGTTCTATGTTATAAATTAGGCTTGTGATCTTGAAAAACATCAAGGTTGTTGGACTAAAATATTACTGTTATCTTAATTTTACTGAATTCACAGGAGTTTGTAAATGAGAAAAGCTAAGAATTAGGGAAAGTACTCATCTTGTCCTAGTCATAGCTAATTCATTTGCAAACAAAACAAATGCATATTCAGAGTGTTGTTATGATTGTTGTTATAGTGACTCTATACACAACAGAACTAAACACTGTCTGGTGTTTCACCAGCTTCACAATTGATGCTTTTGAGGCTATTGCTGCTGCCACTGTGTCTTCTTGTTTCTCTCTGACCCTCCACTTTTCCAAGCGTGATGTTCTTTTCCGAGGACTCGTCCCTCCTGATTACATGTCCGAACTATGAGAGATGAAGTCTCACCATCCTGGCTTCTAAAAGACATTTGACTGTACTTCTTCCAACACAGATTTGTTTGTTCTTCTGGGAGTCCATGGTACTGTCAATATTCTTCTCCAACACCATAATTCAAATTCACTGATTCTTCTACGGTATTCTTTATTCATAATAATAATTGTTGTTGTTAAGTGCCGTCGAGTCGGTTCCGACCCATAGCGATCCTGTACAGGGTTTCCGAGGGTGTAAATCTTTACGGGAGTAGAAAGCCTCATCTTCTCCCGCGGAGCGGCTGGTAGTTTCAAACCGCTGACCTTAAGGTTTGCAGCCCAATTCGTAACCACTACTCTACCAGAGCTCCTTACATGCAATGAAATTATTGCATATAGCAACATTTTTCTTTACTAAAGTTCTTAGATGCATTTGGTTTAACTAACTAAAAATACATCTAATAATCCAAGAACTGTTTGGAATATGTTGAATTCCATTTGTAATTTTTTTTCCCATTTGTAATTTGTATTCAGTGACTTGATGGTGTATGATGTAAAAGTAATTGTCAAGTGACTAATAAAAACAACTTATTAAACAGAATTAAATTGTTTAAAAAGATTCTCTTTTTCTAATTTTGTAGGTTTTTAATGTTTTCTGTGGTTTTCAGTGATTATTCAAGTAAATTAGTATCAGGTTTAATAATATCATTATTTTCTACATTAATACAACCTTATTGTAGTTATTTTTGTAGCGATCCTGTATAGGGTTTCCGTGGAGGGGCTGGTGGTTTTGAACTGCTGACACTGTAACTAACAGTCTAGAACTTATTCTAAAGTGCTACAGCAGTATTCCAAATATAACCTTGGGAATACAAATATACAACTTTGTACATAAATGCAATTTAACTAAAAGAAAATTCTAGTTTATCCAGTTTAGAATACAAATTCTATTAGTTGGAATGAGCTAAAATATATTTGTTTTTCAATTACAATTTTAGGTTATCAGTTGTCTTTAAGACATTTCATAATCTAAGTTGTACTTCTGGTGTGGCACTGTAGGATTAACTTTGGACTGTGAACCACAAGGTAAGTGGTTCAAATACACCAACTGCTACTCATAAACCCTATGCAGGGTCACTATGCCCAGTTCATAACCAGCTCACCCTCACTTAACAACAACAATCTTAGTTATTTATTAAAAGTCTTTGAGATACTTTTAGAAATCTGGGCCATCCCCTGAGATTGTGATTTTATTGGTCTTGGACAGAGCAAGAATAAAAACTTCCAGGTAATTCAATATGCAGCCAAAGATGAAAGCCATTGTCCTTTCTCACCTAAGTCTCCTAGCTCTATTCTTGAGGCAACAGAATGGCAGCTAATGTTTATATGCCAAGAGCTTTTTTTGTGTGCGGTTGTTTTTTTCTCCCATGTTTTCCTGGGAGACTTTTAAAAAAATCATTGGGAATCTTTTCATTTGTCAGCTGTGAGAATGGACTTGATATTGTAATCCCCATCCTTTTATGCATAGGATAAGTCTCTTATATACAAATTTAAAAGGCATCCATTTAAAAATCACCAGTAGGGTAGAACACAAGGTGGGGAAAGGAAAGAATCAACAATAGTTACCCACATCCCTTTCCCCAATGAGTTCTGTTTCCATATTCAC
>NW_006408553.1:23878730-23902015 GCF_000296735.1 Chrysochloris asiatica | reverse complement strand
AGATGCTTGGTATTCATTGTTGAACAAAAGGGACAACAATTCGGCCTTCATGGAGTTTATATTCTACCATACAACAAGCACATAACAGCAAACTACAATGTCTGTGGTTCCAGCTTGCCAGACACTCTGCGGGAAAAAGAGGCTTTAGAAGTCCTGGTGTGGTGCTGTGTGTTAATGTGCTGGACTGCAAAGTTGGTTTGACTGCAAGGTTAATGGTTCAAGCTCACCAGCTGCTTCTGGGAAACCCTATTCAGGGTCCCTAGGGGTTGGAACCAACTTGGCGACATTTAACAAAAGCAACAATTATAGATGTTAAAATAATGCCTTATCTAAGCTAAAACATGCAATTGCTGAAGTTAGGATTCCATTTACCTTGCATATCTTACCACCATTTATTTATTAACCACTTTTGAAAAATTACTGGTAGTTTTCTTAAAGAAAAGAATTAATGGAAGCTCTAGAGCTAGAGCATGGTGTTATTAAGATAATTCAATGCAGTGTTTACAAATTCAGCTATGTAGGGACCAGATGTTGTTGTTGTTGTTAAGTACTGTCAAGTTGGTTCTGACTCATAGTGAGCTTGAACTTGCTGTTCAAATGACTTTGCAGTCTGATGCATTAGCCCACAGCACCACACCAGGGCTGCATAGGAACTATATGTTGTTGTTGTTATTAAGTGCCATTGAGTCGATTCTAACCCATAGCGACCCTGTATATAGGGTTTCCAAGGAGAAGCTGGTGAGCTTGAACCACCGACCTTATAGTTCAAACAACTTTGCAGTCTGACGCATTAGCCCACAGCGCCACACCAGGACTCCTAGGGATCATATAGGGATACGAAAAGGGAAGTGGGTCAGATATAACTCAGTAAGAAGTGATGGGGACTGTAGTAGATATGGCTGGAAGAATAACACAAACACCAGAAGTTGAGGACTAGGCTTGAGATGCTCTGAAGATGTGTCTCTCCCTCTTATTTGTAAGCCATCCTCAGATAAAAAAATTCTTTTGAGATAAATTCATTGAAGATGACTTCTGGTCAACCTCTATAAACCAGGCACTTAGCAGGGAGGTAACCAAGAGTCAGAGGACACACTGAATGACAAAGCCACTGAAAATATTTCAATCCATGGTAAGTGACATTTAAGAGGAGAATGGTTTTCCTTCCCTGTTATTATTGTTAATTGTTGGTAAGTCAGTTTCAACTCCTGGTGACCACGTGTGTACAGAGAATTTCTCCATAGACCTTTCAAGGCTGTGACCTTTCAGAAGAAGATTGCTAGACCTGTCTTCCAAGGCACCTTTGGGTTTTGTTCTAAACATTAACCTCTTGGGTAGTGTTGTTGTGAAGTGCCGTCGAGTCAATCTGACCCAAAGTGACCCTGTATAGGGTTTCCAAGGAGCAGCTGGTAAGCTTGAACCACCAAACTTGCAGTTCAAAGGACTTTGCAATCTGATGCATTAGCCCACAGTGCCACACCAGGACTCCTCTAGGCTAGTAGTCAAATGCTTAACCACTTCAGGACTCCTTTCTTTCCCAGGAAAGATAATCTGGGTGCTTCTTTGTTCTGGGCTGAAGTGACCTAATTTGTAGAATAAAGGTGTTGAATTAGATGATTTCTAGGGTCCTTTGAAATTAAATTTCTGTATCACTTCTTTAATGTATCAAGGAGGACAGTACTTGAAATGCCCCTTTGAGAGCTGTTAGAGGTAAAGCATGTAGAATGAACCTGACTCTCTTTTGGCACAGAGTCAATAACCATCCTTCATTGACTCCTGGGAGGAAGGACAGGACTTCCCTCGGTGTCCAAGGTCTTCATTCATAACATGAACATGTGTCATCGCCCTGGAAAACTGCAGATTCCAAATCAGGAACTATTTTTGAGTGCATATGTTCTATCAGATCCTATACTGATATGATTAGACTATAACCTATTGAAAATGTGAAAGAGAGTAAAGTCGCAGCTTTCATTGCTTCTAAAAGGATTGAGAAATAAGATTTGAAAAATTGATTCGAATTTGGCTGATACCTTAGGAATTATGATTTGTAATTTGGTTTAAACTTGTACTCACCATGGTTTAAGAGTTCCCCTCTGAGCTATATGTTACTGTAGAAGACAACAGGAGCCCTGGTGGCATAGACAGTTAATTAAGCATTAGGCTGCTAAACTTCAGGTTAGTGGTTCAAACCCACCAGTCACTCAGTGGGAGAAAGATGAGATTTTCTGCTCCCAGAAATATTTGAAGGTTTAGAAGCTCTGTGGGATACTCACACTCTATTTTATAGGGTTACTATGAGTCCAAAATGACTTGATGGGAATAGGTTTGGTTATATAGTTGAGAACCTGAGTCTTATTTCTACCCCCACACATGGAGGACAGAAGACATTACTCCTTTGAGAATTAATGCCATTCCTGTCACCTAGAAGGGCTTTCTTCTCTGCTTCATATGATGAGGTTTTGTTGAGATTTGACAGGAAAACAAACAAACAAAAATGCATTCAGGTCTTAGGAGAGAAGAAGACATTCAATTGACAAAGCCGTTTCAGAATCTCTTGAAATTCTTTACCAGGAATACACACTCTATGTTGCCCAAAACCAAAGAAATAAATGAAAATCACTGCTCTTGTCTTGCTTTCATCTTTCCATCCTCATAATGCACATCATCTGGTTTTCAGTCTGTATAATTGTTTAAAAATCATTTATTAATCTGTCTTTCTGTATGAGTTACAAGCATCTGTTTTCCATGTTTGTAAATGGACATTTGAGAGTTTGAAAGTCTTTGAAGATGTTGCTGAAACACTGGCAAATGGTTAATATGTTTTATCTGAAATAATTATGATCTAATCATTTTTTAAAAAGACAGACATGAGCAAACTGCAGTTGCTGCTGCTTGGTTACAGGTGTAAACTCATTCTTGGAATTACATTTGGTGTATGTTCAGTGCAGTGATCAGATCCTATAGAGGCATTCCTGGCAGACAAAGCCATCTCAAGACTCTTGTATAATTCTTCATGAATATAGATATTGCTAAATTTCAATTGGCCTAAGATATTTTCCACTAGTTTCAAATCTGAGCTTTACCATTAACCATTATTGATCTCTTTTGTTGTGAATGTGCCAAAAGGCATTCCTAAGTCACCAAGAAATAGGAGATATATACCCTCATATTGTGAGAAGTTTAACCTTCAAGTAAAAACCATGAAGGGCAATCCAGGAATATAAAAGAAAAGGGAGTTTCTCAGATGGTTGAAGATGAGAAAGTGGGAGGAGGTTAAAAATGCTCCTAAATAAATGCATCAGCTCCACCAGCAGCACAAAGGGAGTCATTGACACCTGATTTTTCTCTTACACTTAGTCAGCCTTGCAGTGGTACAAGTAGCTCAGTGACTTATCAGGTAGTAATATATGATCATTATTTTTCTTCCTTATTTTAGCAACAATGCCTGGATTGCTTAGAGGTTATTGCTCTGAGTTTTTAAATGCAAATGAGGGAAACCCCAGGTTTTAAAGCATCTGCTTCTGCAGACAGGTTCTCAATTCTGTTACCTTAGCAACATTTGCCCTTGTATTCCATACAGCACCTTGGCAGTCTGAATAATGTAACGGCCATAGAGGGGAAATTTTTTAGGAAAAAAAAAAAGAGGGGCACGTGTAAGGTTTAAATTTGTTAGTGACTTGAGATCATTTCAAATTGTCACTGCAGTAAAATCAGAAAACCCATTTCCAGAAATAAAAGGACTTTGGGAAAAAATTAAATTGTGGTTAAAAGGGGAAAAAAAAGTAAGATGTCAGATAGACGGACCCGAACGAGCAGAGCTTTTCCAAAAATATCCTTCCCACCAGCCGCTCTGCAGATGTGTCATTGTGGCTCAAGGAGGCAGGCCATCTGCTGCAGTGTTTCCCTGGAAACTCCCAGCTACGCCCCTCCCGGCGCTCCTACGCGGCCTGCCCCGCGCCAGCCCAGCGTCGCGATGGAGCTTGCCCATGATGTCACTGCTGCTCGCTGGGAGGGAATCCCAGGACCTTCGTCCCTTGAGTAGAGCCAATCATAGTTGGCTCTGGATGCTGGAAATCTGGGCTTTTAACCATAAAAAAATTACATTGGCAATATGCAATTCATCACAGTCCACAAAGCACAGTTCCTAACAGTATAAAATCGTGGTTAAAAAAAAAAAAAAAATGAGACTTATCTGTAAAAGAGTGCTAGCCTACAGTGGCAGCGCTGTAGCCAATCCTCCTACGGAGTTTTAACCTACACTCTATGGATGCATGGAAAAAGAAAAACGATTTTTTTAACCACTTTAAACAATAAAGGTAATGAATGTTTCTTTTCTTTATATTGTTCATTGTATTGTTGCTTATGCAGAAAATCGGGATGCAAATCTCAGATAAGCTGTAGTTATAGGGAGACCTCCAGCAATGTAAGATTTGGTTAGCATTGGTTTTGCCAGGCCACTGTGGTAGATGGATGCACACTGAAGAAATGAGACCTGCTTCCTCTTTCCTCTGACATAGAGGGTTAACTTCTGGGTAGAGATGAAAATACGGACAAAGAACTGCCTGTGGATGGCTGCGTTGCATTTAATGTGCTTGACTCACATAGGCAGAATCCTAGGAAAAACTTAGAATAATAAAAATTATGAACTAAAACAGGTTTTAGTAATGTTGGGCTGCATCAAGTAGAAATAGATATTCTTGGAGCTTTTACTCCTTTATTTAAGGACCATACATAATTACAGCTTTGTTGTCATATTGTTTCTAGGCAGTAAGTCACAGTAAAAATAGTACATTCTTAGAGAAGAAATTAGTCTCCATTTTATTGTTTTCTGAAAAACAAGAGTGCAATTGCACCATGTATTGATTAGGTACTGATTATTAGACACTCTTTACTTTTTGCTGTCACTGTAGATGAAATGTTGATACTATGTATCTATTGTATTGACGTAACTAAAAATCACTTTTTAAGTATCGTAAAGGAAAATAAGTAGAACATACACTTATATTTTTCTCCTTTTCTCTATAGTTTGTTGATGTTTATGTTTAGAATAATCATATGTACACGTTTCTAATTCTCTCTTATTTTGTCATTCAAATCTTTGTTAGCCTAAAGGACTTGCCCCCTTATTCTCTTTCATTAAGCAGTCTTTTACAGTTAAGACAAGGAACGAACGTGTCTGCAGAAAAAAAAAACATACACACTCCTTTTCAAGCTACACACAAGAAGACATGTTTAGTGTATAGCTATTTTAAGTGGTATATACACACATAGTTTCCACATATGTTACTTGACTTCTCATTATTGCAAAAAACATTTAAAAATTGATGGTTATTTTGAAGATAAAAACAAAGATGACTATAGAAGTTAGCTCTAATCCAAAAGGTGTTTTGGTTTGTTTTTTCTAACTTTGTCTCTTGATTTCTTAATGCCTTCTGTACATGAGAAAGAGTCATTGTAAAGCAATTGGGATTCATAAAACCCTGTGTAACTACTAGTTAATTTTTCATTACTTGGAAGGTTTAACTTGTGCAATGAATCTTTAGAGAAGAACAATTACCCCTTAAAACAGACAGGAAAGAGAAATCCCTTTGACCCACTATAAATCCTGTTCTCTCTTCTATTGCCACATCCAGAACAAGTTTATCTTCTTTAAGTCATTCAGCTAGCTCATAGCTTTTTTTTTTTTTTTTTTTAGGATCTTTAATTGTAGTATTTGTCTCTTAGTTACCAAGCCCTTCTGGTTATTCACCCCATTTAATTTCCTTCTCTCTTCTCCCATCATCTCCATAACCATCACACTGGGCTGAGAAATCCTCTGGGTCCCCCAAACCAGGAATCCCAATCATTGTCGTCAGATACCAGGTGCTACTACCAGCCCTGTGCCGTGGAGTCGGTTCCCATTTATAGCGACCCTGTACAGGGTTTCCGAGGCTGTAAATCTTTACAGGAGCAGAAAGCCTCATCTTTCAGCCGAGCAGCTGATAGTTTCGAGGGGCTGACCTTGCGGTTCACAGCGGATTCGTAAGCACTACGCTACGCTACCAGAGCTCCTTGTAAAAAATTAGGAGACATAAAAATCAAAATGGCTAGAGAAAGGGGTCAGACAAAACAGAGTTTCACAGGCTTACTGTTATAAATAGATTCTGTTTCCCTTTGCCAGTGACAGAATCAAGCAAATAAGTAACGTTGCCAGTGTCAAGACAGCCTTCATTCACGGCTGTCAGTCAACCACGAAGAGAAGAGAAGTAATGGCATCTCTCAAGGATCAGATGCTTTATATGGGGAACCATATTGTTACCTGTTTTTCTTCACTTCAAATATCAGCTAGATGGCAGAAAATAGGACAAAGCTGCATGGATTTGTTTTGCCAAATAAATGATCTTAAAGGAAATATATATATATATATATATAAAACTAGAAAATACATGACAATTTCAAAAATATGTAATCACATTTCTATTTACTGGGCAAGATTTTGTTAAAGGAATTTTGACATACTTAAATAAATCCATTCCCTTCAAAGGCAGGTAATTTACTTTTAATTGGGAATTTCTATGTGGTTGATACTTTGTATTTTAGTAGTATGAAATACCCTAGGATTTATGCTTGATTGCATCACAAATATGGAGTATTTTATCACAATTAGGTTTAATTCATGCTCATTTTCTAGTATTATGCTAGAATTTCCGATTTAATAGCAAAGGTATAATGGTTTATTTTTGAGACCGTGTTTAAATCTCTTAACCTGTCTGAACGTTGGCTACCTGCTTCTGTTGACAGTAGCCATAATAATGCTTGTCCTATCTTTTAAGATTATTGTAATGATTAAAAGGGTCAATATGTGTGAGTGTGCTTTTGTAAGTAGGAGTGTACATACTTGATTCACTGTTCAGTGGTTTTGCACCTTCTAGTCGGTGCTAAACTGGGTAGCGTTTAACAAGAAGCAGAGCTTCTGCTTTAGTGTGTCCTTGTCCTTGTCAGCTCTATGTGATCATGTTGCCCTCTAGTGACTGCTATTCATAGAGACTGTGGGCCCCAAACAAGAACTTAAGTGGTTATAAAAGAGAGAGGGGAAGAGAAGTTTGTTGTTGTTGTTGTTGTTAAGTGCCGTTGAGTCGATTCCGACCCGTAGCGACCCTATATAGGGTTTCCAAGGAGCAGCTGGTAAGCTTGCACCAATCACCTTGCAGTTCAAATAAAATTGCTGTCTGATGCATTAGCCCACAGAGCCACACCAGGACTCTACCCTGGTAGCAAAATGTGAATGTTGTTGTTGTATATGCTGTTGAGTTGGTTCCGACCCATAGCGACCCTGTATAGGGATTCCAAGGAGAAGCTGGTGAGCTTGAACCACTGATCTTGCAGTTCAAATGGCTTTGCAGTGTGGTGCATTAACCCACAGCACCATACCAGAACTCAAAATGTGAATAATAACCAATTAATATTAACTAAGAGACAGTGTGGCAGCAGTAGTGAGGTTGGCCCAGGATCGGACATTGTTTCTTTCTGCTGTGCATGGGGTTGCTATGAGTCGGTTCCGACTCTATGGCACCTGAAAACAACAAGAGACAGGGAAAATAAACAACAGACTACTGTAAGTAAGAGGACATGATACATACACAAAATAGCAACAAAAAGGAAATCAAGAAATGAGGTGGAGATGACTCAGTGAAAAAGCTCAGTGGGCTGGGATTCAGGGGAACTTGCACCTCAGCCCAGCTTGGCTAATGACAGCTCACCGTGAGTCTGGCTTTGAATTCAACCCTGCAACTCGGAAAATGAGATCATTAAAGTAAAGCTTCACCGAACTCTCTTGCAGGTCCAAAATTCTTTGACTCAGTATAAAAAGATGAGAGTAAAGAAGAACAATACAAAAGAGACATGAAAGAGAAAGATGAAAGCTCTGTCAGCAAACTGTCCAGAGTAGTCTTTTGAATGGTTCTGAAGTCACCTCAATCCTTCATGATCTTAATAATAATTAAGTGACTGAAATATGCAGACAAATTCGGGGATGTGGTCCATTGTCTAACTATAGTAACTAGTTTATCCTGCATTGTGTTTCTATACTTCAGGAAGACACAGCCTGTGTGGGATTACATACTCTTAAACGACTCATCTATGATCCTCACTGACAAAGCTTCTGAAGAGTTGCTTCTTCTTTTGGAGATTAATCCCTCTTTACATAGAACTGTCTGAGACTAAAATGATTTTACTGTGTTCCCACAGTAAGCTCTTTAAGTTAAATTTCTCATTTCAAAGTACAGATATTATGATCCTGTGTGCATTAGGCTTATCTGACTCTTCCCCTAAACGAACTGAGCATTCTATAAAACTAATCAAAGTCCGCAAGAGCCGTATAATTAAAATAATGACGGTGCAAATCGTCGTAAAGTTCTTTCATTGTTCTCTCTAGACAAATGATCACTCACTCATGAGTATAATCCTACTAAAAGATAAAATGATGTCTATGGTTCAATAAAAGGATCACTGCATTGGTGATCATAGATATGGATTTTAAATCTGACATTAGAACTTTCTAGTTCTGCAACATTCTAAGCACATCTAAGCACAATTTTCTCATCTGTTAAATGGAAATTAATCAATTTACTCAAATTTATGTATATTTCTAATATATATGTGCTAGATAAACTCCCAAATTACAGAGAGGAACAAACCTTGGTAATTTCTAAGAGGCAAGATGAAGATTATGTTTAAGATTAAGGCAATTTAAAACTCTAAGTGCTAGAACAATTTAAGGTCCTGTGTACTTCCAAAGCAAAATAAAAACAACAAGGATTTTTTTTTTTTTTTCATTTTTAAATGAAGCAATAGCATTTAAAATTAAGATTCGTTTAGGAGCTGTGACCACAGGAGCACTGTAAATGGCTTCAACCACTAAATCTTTTCTGCCAATAAAACCCAAAGTCTGTTACCTCCTTAGAACTATTAGCTGTGACAGAGATTTTCACTAACAAGTCACAGCAATTACTATTGAACAGACTACAACTCTTTATTTAGATGTTTCTTCTTAACCAGGTGTCTTTCATGTCTAAAAACTCTTGGTGCTGGTGTGCTGAGGAGTCGATTCCAGCTCAAGTGATCCTGTGTAGGATTTCTAAGACTATAATTCTTTACAAGAGCAGAATGTCTCAACTTTCTCTTTTGGAGCAGTTAATAGATTCAAACTGCTGACCTTGTGGTTTGCAGCCCAGTTCATAACCCACTTTTACAAGGGTGTCTTTTAAAAGCTCCTCAGCACTATTTTATACAAAGAAGAAAATAAATGTTCCCTGTCATCTCAGAGTACTGCCCACTTAACACATGTCTCTCCCCTTCTACCCTACTCAGGAATTAAAAAAAAAAAAAAATGTTACATGGGGCCACCAGGTGGCACTTAGGGAAAATGGTTTCAGGTGTGTCCTCCAAATCCTGGGGACAGACCAGAGTTACTACTGGACCCAGACTGTGGAAATAAAAAGCAGTATGAAGCATTTTGGGGTGGCAGGCCATGTATTTTATATTCTCACATGTTGTATCTTGCCTAACCCTTGGAACATTTGCTAAATATACTCATTTAACAGATGAAGGTAAGAGCTAGAAAGTGCCACAATGTGAATTCAACCCCAGATGTTGGTGCACTAAGCCAAGACTCAATGTGCTACAGCAAAGTATCTACAAACTACAAATAGATGATGGATAAGTCGTGTTATCAAAATGAATTTCTCAAAGGGTTTTAGGAATTTTTAAATAAACTTGGTGACTAGTAAATCTCTTGTAAGATTTTCCCCACCTTTTCTCTTTCTAGGTCTTTAATTTTTCTCCCTTCTTTAGTTTGCCTCTCTACTTAGCTTTCAGGTTTTATAAATTTTAATTCCCTTTATAAAGTCTAAATTACATACATATTGGGTACTGGTGTGGTGCTTTAGTATAAGCACTGAACTGCTAAACACAAGGTCTACCAGTTCAAACCTACCAGATATTCCTCAGAAACCTTATGCAGGGTCACTATGAGTTGGAACAGACTCAATAGCATTTAACAATATATATATATATACACACACACAGAGAAACTCCTGGTATGGTGCTGTAGGATCAGTACTGGACAGCAGACCACAGTATATATACATATAATTGTTGTTAAGTGCTATCTAGTCAGTTCCGACCCATAGCCACCCTGCATAGGTGTCCTAGGGTGAGCTGGAACCATCGACCTTGTGATTCAAACTAACTTTACAGTCCAGCACATTCACCCACAGTACCACACCAGGACTATTTAATTACCTGCACTCTGGCTGTAGAATTTATTTTAGATAACTTTTAGAAAAGACTCATATATCATTTTTCAACATAATCTTGCTTTTCAATACACTTTGTCCATCTTCAACAAGTTTTCATATTCCCTTATTAAAAAATGTTTTAGGCTAAACTGCAAGCCACGAATGTACTGCTGTCTTTACTTCTTCATCACTGGTGAATCTTATTCCTCAAAGAGCCTTTTAGGGGACCACATAGGTGAAAGCTTGATAGAGCAAGATTAGGACTATAGGGAGGATGCTTTAACACCTCAAAATGAAGTTTTTGCAGTGTCAGCAGTGTGGGCAGAGGTGTGTGGACATGCATTGTCATGCAAGATCACATTGCTCTTGGATAGCAGTCCTTTGGGTTTAGGCTTCAGCATTTCAGTGAGCATCTTACTGTATAAGCACTGTTGATTGTTGAACATTTTTCCTGATAATGTTCCAATACTGGCCCTGGAGAATCCCAGAAAACTATAAGTATTTATTTTCCAGCTATTAGTTGACTTTTTAACTTTTTCTTGGTCACCAATTGATAATGTTTCCATTCCATACTCTGCCGTTTACTTCATGTCTCATCACCAGTAATTATTTTTTTTTAAGAAACTTTACCTTCCTTCAAGTATCTGTCCAAATTTTTTTTGTAGATGTCCAGATGTTTCTATCTATGTTCTTTTGTGAGCTGTTTCGAAACCCATCTTGCACAAAATTTTCAAAATCCAAGTCTGTGGTGGATTATTTCATAGGCTGAACCATGGGTGATTTGCAACTGATTTGCCATCTAATCCACTGTTACTTGTCTATTCGACAGACTCATATCATGTGCATGCTCAGCGTTGTCATTAGCCACAGACATGGACAGGTGTTTTAATATATACAGAGTGTGGATCATTTTTAATTAATCCTTGTATGTGCATGTGTGTATATAGGTGTGTTTGTGTGTTTGTGTGTGTGTGTGTACTCAGTCTTCAATGCAAGAAGCCCATTAAGCCCGTCTATATGAACCTGTTCAGGGGCTTCTTGCATTGAAGACTAAACGTAAGGTGCTTGTTTTCTTACTGCTTCAGGTGGAGAATCAGCATAACAATTTAACTAAAACAAAATTAATATAAGCATTTGACTTCTTACTTCCATTTCCACAAAGATTTGGCAAGTATTAGAGCTTATTTGACCAACTTGTTCTATCAATAGTCCATGCTCTAGGTAAGAAACAAGTTATAGCCATTTTTACCCATAATCAAATACTGCAGTTTACTATTTTAAACTTAGAATACTCAAATTTGGCATAAAAATATGCCATTGATTCATTATCCATTTTCTAGAGCTTGCTAATGGTTTGCTATGGACATGTGTTATGGTTGACAGACATTTTGGATGATAAACATTCTCAGTTTGTACCTATTTTATTTCAATACATTTTTCAAACTGAAAGAAAATTCCTGGTTTTAATTAGCTTCCCATTTTGGGGCATTTTAGGGTAAGTATGGCCATTCAAGCTCACCAGCTGCTCCTTGGAAACCCTATACAAGGTTGCTATGGATTGGAATTGACTTGACGGCACTTAACAACAAAACAACAACAACTCAACCATATAGTCAGTTTCACCTGAAAGGTTGGCAGTTCAAACTCACCAGCTGCTCCTTGGGAACCCTATACAGGGTCACTATGAGTTGTAACTGACTTGATGGTACTTAACAACAAGACCTAACCTACATGACTTAAAGTAGGAGTAAGTGATTTCTGCCTCCATACTTTCACCTAAAAAGTTTTCCAAATCATTTCATGAAACTACTAAAGTTCTATAAACTTTAATTATCTTCATAAAGTATAAATTATTTGTACTTGAGGCCCTGGTGTGGCACTGTAGATAAACATTGGCTGACTAACCGCAAGGTGAGCAGTTCAAACTGACTAGCCACTCCTCAGAAAACCTGTACTTGGTCATCAGGAGTCAAAGCGGACTCAGGCATTTAAAAACAATAATTAAAGGTAGCATTTTGGTTTAAAGTCTTCTCTGTGGGTAATACAAATAATACTTTCTATTCATTCCTATTACCATGGGACATGCAGTTTGCTGATGAAGCTTTTCTAATGGAAGCATTATTGAACAGTAAGCATGAGAACTGGGGAAATGATTTTGCATGCAAATTTTTGTCATCTGGCTGTACTCTATGGGAAAATAAATTTTCCCTGTCAAAATGTCAGCTTGTTTTGACTTCACCAAAAATGAGGGAGTTCATAAATGTAGAACAATAACCCAACAACTAGAGAATGCCGATTTATATTTGTTCTATCCTCATATCACGGCAGAGAAATCTAAAGTGCCCTACAAATACCCATGCAGTCATTCAGTTTCACCTGGCACTTAATTTTTTTTTTTCCAAAAAACAGGAGTACGGGTTAAATTTTTGGAATGTGCTCAGTGTTACTGTTAGCACTTCTGGGGAATTTTGACAAGGGTTATTGCTTCCTTTCTCCTTTTACATTGGAATTTTCTTGAACTAAGTCGTTTGGACAAATGACACACATTTTATGAATTCCAACTATGGGAGTGTTTCATTCACTGGGCTGAGCTTCCAGGAGCGAGGTCTGGTGAACATGCTCATGAGTCCCTGTAACATGTTCCAAGGTATGTTGAAATGCTTCCTTCACTCATTAGTCAAACAAGAACACATAGCAACAAATTGCATTATAAGCATTCTTTCTTCATGAATGTATTAAAACTGCTTATAAAAAAAAGTAACTCTAGTTATGTAAAATAAAATATACTAAGTGTTATAAAAGGGTTTTTTTGTTTCTTTTCTAATCAAACCATTTCTTTTAGGGAGTCTTTTATGGAAAAGCTGGTCAGCTATGAGAGATTCCGTCTCAGACTGCAGGCATGGGGGAAGTTAGAGGTAAACTGTTAAAGTACTTGAAAATCTAGTATTTTTGAGCCATGATGAGTGAAATCAAATATTCTTTTTCTTTCTTTTTTTAAGAATGGGCTACAGTACATTGAGATGGTAGGAGACATTTCCTTTCCTTTCTTTATAGAATGGTGCTAAAAGCTATTAAACATGAAAGACACCTAAAAATGAGTAAAAATTTAAATAAAACTTGTAGTCTTGTAACCAGTGAATAGTGATCTTGCTTTTCACATGAGTAAACTTTTGACTGGCCCAGCACCCTGAATCATTAACATCCTTCTCCCCAGGAATGACTAAGCTTAAATCCATCAGCAGACACATGCCAAGACCCTCTTGCCTTGTTTCTGGCCCTGTGCTTCTTAGGAATGTGCTCAAACAACCATAGCATTCCTGATCCCCCACCTCCAGGTGACAAAAAGGAAAAATGAGTGGCAATGAACCAGAAAAGGTTAGGTCATCTATTTTAACCGGAAAACTGTTGGGAGATAAGAAATATATGTAAGTCAGCAAGCTCGAAGGCAGTATAAAATTCTAGCAACATTCAAAAACATAATTTCTATAAATCTTTATTCAGGTCTAGCTCAGATTATCTCTTGTTTTTCTTCCTGTTGGTTTTCAAACTTCTAACAATGATGTTATCCTCTAATTTTTATATTTTAATTGGCAGTGCTTATTCTATAATCTCTTGATAGTATATCATTGACACCTCATATTTACAAATGTTTTCCCAAAACTGAGTAAAGATTCAGGTACAATGTTATTTATTTATGTCTTGTAAGTAGATATTAGGTGGATAGTTCTTATTCCAAAAAATTCATATTCAAATAAAGTTCACAAATAAACATGTTTTCTTAACAATAGATTTGACTTAAAAATTATATGTAATAAATTCTTAGCCACATTGAGGTAAAATTGATTTAGTAACTTTTGAAGTCTTTTATAATTGTAGGTAGTGTGTAATGTTCAATATTAGCCTGAGTGGGTAAATTTGCTGTAAAAAAAAAAAAAAAAGAGTGATACTCATTTGTGATATGACTCTATATATAATATTATTATAGATTGGTTATTAGTTTTTATTTTGTTTTTTTAATACAACTTCACATATAAGTGGACTAGGAAATAGCTGGTTTTATTATATACTGCATATAGTATTATATTATTTCATTATATTTTCTTTCTTTTTTAGTCCACTATCAGTGATTGTAAAATATATAAGCCAAGAGTATTATGCTCTAATTTAAACTGTAGTCAATTTAAGTAAAATTTATTAGAACCACATGAAAGACATTAAAAGCTCAAACATTTGAGGCACATGTTAAGTACACAAATGTGTATATATGTGTGCATGTATGTGTGTTATATTTTATATATAAAGGAAATATTTTGGTGAGTATTTTTACCACCAAGTTAAATTTCTTCTCATCCCACAATTGCTCCTTTAGAAATAAAGTTAATTTTTTTGTTTATGCAATGAAAGAGAATTTCCCTCAAAAAAAAAAAAATAAATATTTTATTCAAATGACTGACTGAAGCTGAAGACAGTGTTATAGATTTTTGTGTACCAAGAAACTAAAAAAAGCTCAAAGCAGACTTATGCCAACTTAGTGTGAAAAATCTTTCCCTAAGAGCATATTATCTTCAATAGGAAACGCTGCATTACACCTTGGCATCACTAAGTCAATTAGTCCACCGGAAAGACACACGATATTTCCTGTTGGCAGCCATGAAGTGAGAAAATTGGAAGGCTACTACCTCTGTTGTATGCCAAAGCCCAAAGAGCATGCAAAGAGATGCAATGATGCATGCCAAGAAAGTAGAATTGCAGGAAGAAGCAAAGAATGCAAAGTTTTGTGTCTCTTCTATAAAATGTAAATGCTCATTTACCAGAAACAGATTGAAATTGACAGCTTTTGGAGTTGTGACGGGGCAAAATGAACAAACAACAGTATCATAAGGGAGCCTAGATGGGTGGGAAACTCACTTGTTCATGCATCCGTTCAGGCAGTGTTGGGGATATGGCCAATGGTTTCAAGGCAGTTTCTAGCTTTCCTTTGGTAAACAGCCAGACAAAGGCATGACTGTAACATTACCCTCTGCTATGTTCTGAAATCTCTTTCTTATGACCTTTTTAAAATCCTTAAAACAACATCTGCCCTTTGCCAACAGGAGAGAAGAAACATAGAGCCAGTGAGAACAATGTTGCAGAAACATGGATTGATCATGTAATTCCTTTCTGGGGCTTGATGTGATTTAGAATTCTTAAGACTCCTTCTTTATCTTTACTATAACATGCAGCATCATTCACGGTGTAAGGATGGGCCACCTTTGTTTTAGAAATAGATTATATTTAGATACAGTTGTCCTGCCTCAGAGCAATGTACAACAAAAGATAGAAAGCTTACCTTTGACCTTCATGTCCCTGTACAAGCTCCAACCCCAACTCAGACACAGTCAGAAAGCCATCACATCAAGTCTTTTACAGTTTTACCAAGTTGAAGTATGAGAGTAAGTCAAAAAGTATTGCTATAAAATGAGAGAAACTTTCATTAAACAAAAATTCCAAAATGTGAAGCTGTTGTTTCTTGGCATGTTCTCCATCTAGGACTATATAGTTCTGAAGATGGTATTTTCATCTCTCTAACCCTTCCTTGAAGAAATCTGAACTAATTAATTTTGGGCATCCTGAGGGACTCAAATCATGTTACTTTTAAATGTTATTTTAGTTTGGGGATCAAAAAGAAGTCTGAAGGGGCAATCTGGCTATAGGTAAGCGGAATAAAATTGTTGTTGTTGTTGTTGTTATGTGCTGTGGAGTTGGTTCCGACTCATAACAACCCTGTACAGGGTTTCTGAGGCTGTAAATCTTTATGGGAGCAGAACACCTCATCTTTCTCTTGTGGAACAGCTGGTAGTTTCGAACTGCTGACCTTGCAGTTCGCAGCCTGATCCATAACCACTACGCTACCAGAGTTCCTTGGAATAAAAATATCTTGACAAAATTCTCATAGGACACCTTACTACCCTCAAAGAATGAGCTGGTACATTGTCATGATTGAAAAATTCCTCAGTGCAACATTCCTGGACTTTTTTCATGAACGCAGTTTTAATTTTCTTAATACTTCATAATAAGCCTCCATGATCATCCTGTGTCTTTTGAGAAAATCTGTCAAGATAACACCTTAGGCATTCCCTAAAATAGTCACTATAACCTTCTGAGCTGATCTCTCTGCCTTGAATATCACTGGCCCAGCTGATCACCTTGAAAATAACTGTTTTGAATAGGGCTTTTTTTTTTTTTTTTGCTTCTGAAGATCCCCTAAGGAGATTTAAAGATCTCTAGTGAGTCTGTGGGCTCAGCATTGGGCTGCTAACTGCAAGGTTGGTGGTTCAAACTTACCAGCCACTGGTGCGTCTCCTATAAAGAATTAATCTCAGAAACCCTAAGGGGTAGTTCAACTCAGTTGTATAGCACCATTATGAGTCAGAACTGACTTGATAGTAGTGGGTTGGTTTTCATGACTTTAAGAAGACAAAGACAAGTACATTACTGAGAGAGCTTGTCTGTAGCCATTGACAGGTTACAGAGACATGTTTGAACATGTGTTGTTTACAATAAACCTGTGCATAGGTGAACTGAAACTCTAGTATCAATACTCTTTGACTTACTCTTCAAGTCCTCAGGAGGTACTTCAGTGATAATTTGTTAAATGTAATACTTTTCCTTCCAACATTTAGCTGAGATCATCTATGCTTAGGGCATGAAATCTAACTATGTATCATAGACAGAAGAGCAAGGTTCACCTTACCTAATTCTCCAAATGAAAGTGCTGAGGTGGATTTTTGAGCAACTAGTCATCATGAAAGACGATAAATAGGAAGCTGAAGAAGGGAGATATTTAAAGATAAATTTCTCAGATCTTGAAATATTGTTAGAGTTGTGTGTGCTTGCAACAAGAAAATGCTACCTTTGTTCTCTTCCTTAATTTCTTACACTCCCTTTCTCAGACCTAGAACTCCAGAGAGTGGGGAAAAGAGTTAGCCAATGCCGGAGAAGACATTGGAGAGTGGGTAATTTGGGGAGAACCGTCCTAAGGAGAATGGAAAGTTACCAAAATATATTGTTGTTGTTAAGTGCTGTCGCGTCAGCTCCAACCCATAGTCACACTGAGCAATTGATGGTCTTTTCCCCAGTCATTCCTGGCTATGTTTTGGCTGATGATATTGAGCTTTTCCACCATCTCACTCCACAAATGTAGTCATTTTGATTCCTTTGTATTCCATCTGGTGAAGTCAATGTGTATGGTCACCATTTATGTTGTTTAATAAAGATATTTGCAGTGAAAAATTCATTGGACTTGAAGAATTGTACCATGTGGTCTCCAGCACATTTGTATCACCAAGGTTATATTTTCCAAATTCTAATCCTTCCTTTTTGTTTCCAACTTTTGCATTCCAATCCCTAGGAATTATCAATACATTTTGATAGCATAGTTGATCAATTTCAGACTGAAGAAGTTGGTGGAATTCTTCAGCTTCCTCATCATTGGCTTTAGTAGTTCGTGCATACATTTGAATTATAGTGAGTGGTATTAACTGGTCTTCCTTGTAAGACTATGGATATTATCTATCACAGATAGTGTTGTATTTCAAGATAGATCTTTAAATGTTCTTTTTGATGATGAATGCAATGCCATTCCTCTTGAATTTGTTGTTCCTGGCACAGTAAACCAGATAATTGTCAGAATCAACATGTTTAATATTGACCTTTTTGCATTCCATTACCTTTTTTACAATTTCCAATTTTCCTATATCAATACTTTGTACATTCCATGTTCTGATTATTAATGGATGCTTGCATGATTATGGCTCAATCATAAATCTCACTGTAGATTAGTAAATATATTTATGGCACTATAGGATAATAAGGAGTTCTAGTAGCATAGTGGTTATAATTTGGTCCGCTAACATCATGGTCAGCAGTTTGAAACTTCCAGCCATTCTGTGGGAGAAAGATGAGGTTTTCTGCTCTCATAAAGATTTCCAGCCTTGGAAACCTATGCAGGGTCAGTATGAGTCAGAACCGTTTCCACGGCACATAACCACCACCACCACCACCAGGATAAGAATTGGAGTCTTATTGTGGCACTATAGGATAAACACTGACCTGCTATCCACAAGGTCAGTGGTTTAAATCTACCAGCCGTTCCTTGAGAACTCTATGTAGGGTTGCAACAACAGTTAATTTGGAGAAAAAGTTATATCCTGAGTCTACTTTGTAAAGAGAAATATGTTTTGCAGATATGAAGAAAAAATTTAATGTTAGCTACTCTGCAGGTTCAAGCTAGATTCAGAAGAGGCTGTGGAATGAGAGACATCATTGCTGATGTCTGATGGATCTTGGCTGAAAGCAGAGAATATCAGAAGGATGTTTACCTGTGCTTTATTGTCTATGCGAAGGCTTTCAATTGTGTGGATCATGACAAGCTATGGACAACACTGAGAAGTATGAGTATTCCAGAACACTTAATTGTACTTCTGAGAAATCTGTACCTAGACCAAGAAGCAGTTGCTCGAACAGAGCATGGGAACACTGAATGTTTTAAAATTGGGAAAGGTGTGCGACAAGGTTGTGTTCTTTTGCCATACTTATTCAACCTGTATGCTGAGCAAATAATACAAGAAGCTGGGTTCTATGAAGAAAAACGTGGCATCAGGATTGGAGGAAGACTCATTAACAACCTGTGATATGCCGATGATACAACCTTGCTTGCTGAAAGTGAAGAGGACTTGAAACATTTACTGATGAAGATCAAAGAGCACAGCCTTCGGTATGGATTGCATCTCAATGTTAAGAAAACAAAAATCCTCACCACTGGACCAATAAACAACATTCTTATCACTGGAGAAAAGATTGAAGTTGTCAAGGACATCATTCTTCTTGGATCAACTATCAACACTCGCGGAAGCAGCAGTCAAGAGATCAGACGTATTGCATTGGGCAAATATGCTGCACAGGAACTTTTTAAAGTATTGAAGAGCAGAGATGTCAGCTCGAGGACTAAGGTGCACCTGACCCAAGCCATGGTATTTTCGATAACCTCATATGGATGCAAAAGCTGGACAGTGAATAAGGAAGATTGTAGAAGAATTGATGCCTTTGAGTTTTGGTGTTGGAGGAGAATACTGAAAGTGCCATGGACTGCCAAAAGAACCAATAGATCTGTTTTGGAAGAAGTGCAGCCAGAGTGCTCCTTGGAGGCCAAGATGGCTAAGCTTCATCTCTCATACTTTGGACATATTGTCCGGAGGGAACAATCACTGGGAAAGGATGTCATGCTGGGTAAGGTAGAGGGTCAGAGAAAGAGAGGAAGACCCCTAATGAGATGGATTGGCCAGGTGGCATCATTGATGGACTCAAGTGTGACAGCGGTAGTGAGGTTGGCCCAGGATCGGACATTGTTTCATTCTGCTGTGCATGGGGTCGCTATGAGTCGGTTCCAACTCGATGGCACCTGACAACAACAACAACTCTGCGAGAGAAAGATGAGGCTTTCTGCTCCTGTAAAGATTTACAGCCTAGGAAACCCTGTACAGGGTCGCTATGAGTTGGAACCGATTCCAAGGCACATTACAAAAACAATTACAACTCTGTTATTGTTAGGTACCATTGAGTCAGTTCTGAATCACAATGACACTATGTATAACAGAATGAAACACTGCCTAGTCCTGTGCCATCCTCACAATCATTGTTATGCTTGAGCCCATTGCTGCTGTCATTGTGGCATTCCATCTCCTTGGTGGTCTTTCTCTTTGTTTCAGACCCTCCACTTTGCCTAGCATGATGTCCTTCTCCTGGAACTGGCTTCTCCTGATAACATGTCTGAAGTATGAATATTTTGGCTGTATATATTCATTTGTTCTTCTGAAAGTCCATGGTACTTATAATATTCTTCTCTAATACCATAACTCAAACTAATCAGTTCTATGATCTTCCTTATTCATTGTTCAACTTTCACATGCATATGAGCCTATTGAAAATATCATGGCGTGGGTCAGGCACATCTTAGTCCTCAAACTGACATTTTCACTCTTGAATACTTTGAAGAGGTCTTGTGCAGCAGATTTGCCTAATGCAATAAGTTGTTTGTTTTCTTGACTGCTGCTTCCAAGAGGGTTGGCAGTGAATCCAAGCAAAATGAATACTTCGACAACTTCAGCCTTTTCTCCATTTATCACGGTGATATTTATTGGTTCAGGTTTTTTTTTGTTTACTTTACGTTTGAACTCTGTGATCTTTGATCGTCATCAGTAAATATTTTAAGTCCTCTTTATTTTCAGCAAGCAAGGTTGTATCATCTGCATATTACAAG
Organism: Chrysochloris asiatica; assembly: GCF_000296735.1. NCBI lineage: Eukaryota > Metazoa > Chordata > Mammalia > Afrosoricida > Chrysochloridae > Chrysochloris > Chrysochloris asiatica. The sequence goes on along the minus strand of NW_006408553.1, from coordinate 23,881,444 downwards.
TTGTTAATGAGACTTCCTCCAGTTCTAATGCCACATTCTTCTTCATATTTATCCATCTTCTTGGGTTACTTACTTGCTCGGCATAGATGCTGAAAAATTATGGTGAAATAATACAACCCTGACGCATACCTCTACCTTGCTCTTTTCAAATGATTGCCTTTTGGCAGTACAGATTCCTCATGAGCATAATTAAGTGTTCCTGAATACCTATTCTTTGCAATGTTTTCCATAGCTTATCGTGATAACACAACTGAAAGCTTTTGAGTAGTCAATAAAATATGGGGAAATATTTTTCTCATGCTTTATTTATGTTTATCCATGTTTTATTGACTACACGTGTTCACTGAAAACTCAGGTAAACATTTTTCTCCACCACTCATCTGTCAGTCTGTTGTATTGTGGTGGCTTATGTATTGCTACCTGGCCAACAGACTGGAAAAGTTCCATATTTGTGCCTATTCCAAAGAGAGGTGATCCAATGGAAAACAAAAATCATTGGGCAACATCATTAATATCCCATGCAAGCAAAATTTTGCTAAAGATAATTAAAAAATGGCTGCAATCATGCATTGACAGAGAACTTCCAGAGGTATAAACTAGATTCAGAAGAGGATGTTCAATGAGGGATATCATTGCTGACATCAGATGGATCATAACTGAAAGCAGAAAATATCAGAAAGGTATTTATCTGTGCTTTATTGTCTACACAAAGGCTTTCAATTGTGTGAATCATGGACAACACTGTGAAGAATGAGTATTCCAGAACACTTAATTATGTTCACAAGGAACCTGTACATAGACCAAGAAGAGTTTTTTCAAACATAATAAGGGAATACTGAATGGTTTAAAATTAGGAAAGATATGTGACAGGGTTGATTCTATACCATACTTTTCCAGTCTGTATGCTGAGAAAATAATCTGAGAAGCTGAATTATAGAAAGAAAAATGTGGCATCAGGACTGGAAGAAGACTTATTAACAACCTGTGATATACAGATGATACAACTTTGCTTGCCGAAAGTGAAGAGGTCTTAAAAGTCTTACTGATGAAGATAAAAGAGCACAGGCTTTACATGAGTTGTACCTCAAAGTAAAGAAAACAAAAATCACCAACACTGAACCAATAAGTAACATTTATATAAATGGAGAAAAGCTTGAAGCTGTCAAAGACTTCATTTCTTGAATCAACCATCAGCATTCATGGAAGCAGAAGTCAAGAAATCAAGCAACATATTGCGTTAGGCAAATCTGCTGCACAAGATCTCTTTAAAGTGTTTAAAAGCAAAGATGTAAGCTTGAGGACTAAGGTGCGCCTGATGCAAGCCATGGTATTTTCAGTAGCTTCATATGCATGCAAAAGTTAGACACAGAATAAGGAAGCTCGTAGAAGAATTGATGCATTTGAACTACAGTATTGGATAAAAATCTTAAAAGTACCACTGACTGCCAAAAGAACAAGCCAATCTTGGAAGAAGTACAGAATGCTCTTTGGAGGTCAGGACGGTCAGACTTCATCTCTCATACTTTGGACATATTGTCATGAGGGACCAGTCTCTTGAGAAGGATATCATGTTTGGTAAAATGAAAAGTTGGAGAAAAAGAGGAAGATCCCCAACGAGTTGGATTGGCACAGTGGCAGCAGCAATGGGCTCAAATATAGCAATGATTGTGAAGTTAGCTCAGGACTGGACAGTGTTTCATTCTGTTTTGCAGAGGGTTGCTATGAGCCAGAATTGACTTGATGTCATCTAACAACAATATCAACAATAGAATAAGATTTTGGGATAAAATTGACATCAGCCAACGTATTATGCCCATGACTTTGTAATTATTAAATGTGACATAATAATGTGATATTTTATTCCTAAACTCCCTCAAAGGTTTATGAGTTTACCTGCTGTTAATAATGAGATGGAATCCTTGATTACTAATCTCAATGTCAGAGGTTCAAATTCACCAGCCTCTCCTTGGAAACCCCATGCAGCATCACTATGTGTCAGAACCAACTCAATGATATTTAACAACAACAATAATGATGAAATAAATAGATTTAAGAGAAAAGAAATGTGGGTTTTGTTCCCAGGGTCATTACTGACCAACTGTATGCTTGCTCATTATTTTTGCTTTGTGATACCAATTATACAAATTCTTACTCATACAAATCTTCACTTCTCCACACCCAGCCTCTGTTTGATTCTTAACTTCATACAGAAGTGGTATTCATTGTCTGACAGGTATGTTGTAATAATTATTTAATACACTTATAACCCTTCAGACATTCTAGTCTAATGTATACTTTATTCCCTGGTTAATGCAACCCCTGAACTTTAAAATGAATCAAAGAGAGGTGAAAGATGTAATGCATCTTTTTGATGAGTAATAAGTAGCTACCAATTGGCAGTTTGATTAACAAACAGCTCTGTGGTTTGGAGATCCAATAGCCAACAAAATTCAAGGTCACTACTGACAAAGCCTCTATACCAGTGGTTCTCAAACTCAGATTTCATAAACAGCACTTGCTTGAAACAAATGCAGAATTCCAGTTCCCGCCCCACTCTATTATTATTGCAAGTCTAGGGTAAGACCAAAAACCGTTTTTAACAAGCTGCTCAGAACATTCTATGCTTAGTGTCAACTATTCTAGTCTGTCCAGAACTCAGGAGTTTCCCAGGACACAGATCTTCCAGATAAAACCATGATGTTGTTGTTGTTGTT
>NW_006408553.1:23869988-23877825 GCF_000296735.1 Chrysochloris asiatica | reverse complement strand
CCTTGTCCCGCCTGCAAGATGGTCTTTGCCTTTGAGTCTAATTAGCCTTGGCTTGAAACCTGAAAAAATTATTTCATTTTATGATAATATTGACTAAAGCCCTGAAAATTTTCTCAATTCTTCTCTTCCTTGCCTCCTCTATTTCTTTCTTTTTCTCTGCAAACAATTCTGTAAAAACCTGCAAAATCCAGAAACTGTGAAGGATGGAGATGTATCAGAGGAAAAAACCTCAAATATTTTCTACTAAAACTAGGCATAGAATAGTGGTAAGACCACACTATTGTCAAAGGCAGAAACCTCGGGAGACCAGGAAAAGGAAGTTCCATTGAGGTCTGCTCTCTCAGGTTTATATGTACCTTAGAAATGGAAGCAAAATATCTTTATATAGACCTTAAAAATGGAAGCAAAATACTATAAATGCTGAACAGAATGGAAAGAAATTTTAACTTTCTTAAAGAGTGCTCTTAAATTGAGTAGAATGATCACCCTTCCGGACAAATGCAGATGAGTTGGCTTCAGAGCAAAATGAGTTCTTTTGGTTCTTATGCCATAGACTGGTGTATGAATATTCAAGGTGGAAATGAGCTATTAGATCATCAGTTCACTTTCCTCTCCAAGCAGCAATTAAATTTGTTTTCCTTTTCTCAGCTCATTTCTTGCTTTAAAAAAAAAAGAGCATTTCAGCTCCTCCTCATGAAGCATTAGACCAAACATAGACCACTTCTCTGTTAACATGTGTGGTGATTGAGAACAGGGAAGGGGCAGGAAGGAAGTGGAGGAGGCACGTTAACCTACAGGATGATTTTGGCTGTTCCCTTCAGCTAATGTGAACAGCTTGGCAGTCAAATCAGTCCTCTGAGAAATAACCTGCATCTATTATACATCCCAAGTATGTGCTCCAACCACTGGTTTTAGCATATAGCTTCCTGCAGGAGTAGCCTGCTGTTATCACGGTGTAGGCTAACAGAGATACATCGTGAACTCCATGACAGAAATCATAATGGAAATGAGAAAACTCCACAAATAGAAAACACAGCAAACCACATTCATATAACCCTGCTCTTCAGGGATCAGCTCCTTAGACTCTTATAAAAATCCCTCAAATGAACCCCTAAGGTAACAAAGAAGTAGATTTACTAAATTATAATGCAAATATAAGTATATTTACTAAAATATAAATAAATTACTTCCTGCCTGCCATTGAGAGAATATCTATCTCTGTGCCCTACTTAATTTTTTCCCTTCTATGAGAATGGGCTAAGCTTAATTTGATGCTCCCCAAATTTTCTGAGTTCAGGGAAGTAAACAAAGCATACTGAAAATCTCTATCTGTGGTCTACTACATATGTTTCCTGAGAGACTTCAATATGCCCACATTACATTTGAGTTTGGTGTCAGGACTATATTACTAGCATTTCCAACATCCCTTATAATAATTATAATAAAAAAAAAAAAACTAAAGCATAGCATCCTTTTATATGTTTTACTTAAAACTACTTCAGGTGATTTCACTGTAGCATTGCGCTTTTGGAGTTTTTAAATACGTCTTGATGGACTACAAGGAGACACATAACTAGCTTATTTTTCCCAGGCACGCTGTTTTGAATACAAGGTGGCAGTATGTTTACTAAAAGGAGCTCTGGTAGCACAGTGGTTACGAATCGGGCAATGAACCGCAAGATCAGTAGTTCAAAACTACCAGCTGTTCCACGGGAGAAAGATGAGGCTTTCTGCTTCCGTAAAGATTTACAGCCTCAGAAACCCTCTCCAGGGTCGCTATGAGTCGGAAGCAACTCCACGGCACATAACAACAACAACAACAACAATGTTTATTAAAGTGCTCGTTTGTTGACTTAAAGGTCTACAGTGGGAACCTATCTACTGATCGTAAGACAAAGATTGGCAGTCTCGGAAACCCTATGGAACAGGTTTGCTCTCTCTAAGATTCTTATGAATCAGAATCAACTTGTCAGCAGTAGGTTGGGTTTTTTTGTTTTGGTATGTTCCAAAGATTCTCTCCTACCTGAGAAGGATTTCATTTAAGTGGTCTATTAAGTAGACAGTGGACATTGAGTTATAAGTTGACAAGTTAAGGCATTAACACAATGGTTAAGCACTCAGCTGCTAACTGAAAGGTTAGCAATTCGAACCTACAGAGTGGCTCTGAAAGAGTGAGACTTGGTGATCTGCTTCTGCAGAAACTACAGTTTAGGAAAGCTTTGGGGGGCATTCTACTCTGTTATATGGAGTCAAGTTGAAAGCAAACTTGAAGACACCCAAAACAACAAAAGTAAAGACAAAGATTGAAGGATGAAACCGTGGGCAAGTTTTGGAGACTGGTTTCTAACTTTAACATACATTAGAGTTACCAGCCAAAATCAAACTAAACCAGCTTTTGTCAAGATGATTTATTCTCATGGTGAACCCATGCATTGCTGAGTATGTGCATAAGCTTTTCATGATTGCGACCTTTTAGAAGCAAATAACCAGGTCTTTCTTTCTAGACATCTCTGGGTGGGCTTGAACCATCTACCTTTTGATTAGTAACCATTTGTGACACCCAGAGATTTCTAGAGTCATCAGAGGGCTTATGAAGACACAAATTCTGAGATCTAAGCTCAGGGTTTTGGATTTAGTTGATATGGGGTGGGGCTCAAGAATTAGTGTTTCTAAAAAGGTCCCTTGTGATGGTGATGTGTGAGGTATACTGCTGGTTAGGAGACTGCACTTTGAGGACCTCTGCCATAGAACATCTGTGAGCAGCAACTTTGAATTCTCTAAGAAACCCGCAAGTAGAATGCAAAGAAAACAATGGTTTAAGAATTCTCTTTATTGACATTATTTTTTATGTAGTCATTTTCCCTTCAATATGTTGGCTGGTAAAAATGTTCTTTTTATTCTTTACTGGTGTGTGCTCAACAGTATGCCATTGAGTTAATTTTAAAAGCCTCTGGTTGCATATCCATCATATTCTCAGAAAATATTATCCCATAAAAATCCATCAACACAACATATAAGCCTGTAAATGTACTGCACAATTGTCGTGCAACAGAGTAAAATAAACCAGTGAAATGAAAATGTGATCTAAAAGGAGATCTTAAAATAAACTGACAACAGAAATGTGACCACATTGGTCCATTTGTAGAGGTTTTTTAATCGATTTTTTTAAAATAGAAATTGAGTTGTTGTCATTGCAGCGCCATAATAAGAAGTTCAATCTTTAGAGTCAAAGAGCTTGTTCGGTATCCATTTTAACTCTGCTCATTTCCAGCAAGTGTTCATTTGAATGAGGAAACAAAACAAAACTAAACTAAACTCCAGTTTCCCCCTATTTAAAAAGAAAATACTAATGCCTAGAGCATATGGTTATTGGGGAAATTAATAAGAAAACATCTACAATAATCACCATAATGTCTGACAGTAAAGTTCTCAAGAAATAGCTGTAATGTGATATTGAGGGGATGGAGATGATAATTATTAGTAATCTTATTTGTGGATCATATTTTGGCAAGCACTCTCCAGACATGAAATATAAGTATAATTGTATAGTTGTTACCATTTGTTGTTGTTGTTAGGTGCCATTGAGTCACTACCGACCTATAGTGACCTTATGCACAGCAGAACGTAACACTGCACAACCCTGGGCCAACCTCACTACTGTTGCCACTCTTGAGTCCATCAATGCTGCCACTTGGCCAATTCATCTCATTGGGGGTCTGACCCTCCACCTTACCAAACATGATATCCTTTTCCAGTGACTGCTCCGTCCTGACAACATGTCCAAAGTATGAGAGAAGTTTGTTACCATTAGCTATTGTTTTATCTAGCAATTGTTATATCCCAGTCTGTGTGGGAAGAACTATATATATATATGGTGGTGGTGGTGGTTGTGTGCCGTGGAGTCGGTGACCCTGTCCAGGGTTTCCGAGGCTGTAAATCTTTACGGGAGCAGAAAGCCTAATTTTTCTCCCGCGGGACAGCTGGTAGTTTCGAACTGCTGACCTTGCAGTTCGCAGCCTGATTTGTAACCACTACGCTACCTGAGCTCATATATATATATATCCTCACAACCAAAATTGAGTACATTTCTCATTTGATATATGAGAAAACAGAGACTTAAAAAGTTTAGCAACTTGCTCAAGGTTACCTGTGTAGTAAGTGGTCAAGCTGAGATCTAGCCAAAGTTCTTTTCAATATACTAAGTTACCTTCCTGGTGTGGTGCTATAGGATTATAGGATAAACAATGGACTTCAAGGTCAGTTTGAACCAAAAGGTCAGCTGTTCATACTTATCAGCCACTCCTCAAAAATCCTATACAGGGTCACTAGGAGTCAGAATCTACTCATTGGTACTTAACAACAACAACAAGGGCAAACTTGTTGGAGAAAGATGAGGCTCTCTGATCCTGCAAAGATTTGCAGCCTCAGAAACTATGTACAGGTTGCTATGAATCAGAACCAACATGATGGCACTTAACAACAACAGTAGTAACCTTCCACCACTAGGTACTAATGTGATACAGAGTTCATTGGCAATGCTAGGCAGTCAGTGTTTATTTGGGTTATAAGTCCACACACATGTATTTTCTTCATGTATTGGTAACTCTTTTATAAGATACATGATACTTATAAGACAATATAGGCTTGCTAGTATCATATTCCATTTGTTGCTAGAATCCCTTCAAGAAAATCAGCTTTCAGATCATTTCATGGGAATGTGGAGGTTTAGGAGAGGTGGTCTCCTTGTAGTTATTCTTGGATTTTTTTTTTTTTTTTCAAGTTTATAGTCTAAATATTGATCTTGGCATAGAACAAGACCAATTGGAAATATATGAAGTAATTGTTTTTAGAGAATAAACAAAGTTAGAAACTACATTTACGAAGTAGGATGTAAGTAGTAAGAAGTAAGTAATAACTCAAGATGTACCAGCTAAATAAGTGGGTGGGGTAGTGGTTGTGTGCCATGAAGTCCTACTCATAGCAACCCTGTATAGAGTTTCCAAGGCTGTAAATCTTTATGGGAGCAGAAAGTCTTATGTTTTTCCCAAGGAGTAACTGGTAGAATCAAACTGCTGACTTTGTGGTTAGCATCCCTGCTTGTAGTCCTCTATGCTACCAAGGCTATGAGTCAGAACTGACACAATGGAATTTAATACAACAACAAGTGTTCCTTAGATAAATAAGCAGATGACATTATTCGGGCTATTGCAATAGGGGCTCCTGGTGTGACACTGTGGGATCAGCACTGGACTGTGAACCACAAGGTAAGCAGTTCAAACCCACCAGGTGCTCCTCAGAAATCCTATACGAGGTTGCTACAGGGTAGCTGTGAGTCAGAACTGACTTGATAGCACTCAACAACAACAACAAAGACAACATTGTAATAGGGAGACAGTTCATTAATGTTCATTCATGTCTCAAAGAAAAGAAAGGGAATGCATTTGGTGGACAGAATGTTTCAACTGCTGCTTTTTTTCTGCAAACACAGAGCAGTACTTAAGTAGCGTTCCACATGGCCAGTTTCCCCTTTTGTTCAATATTAGTAAATACTATTCAATGTTGAACAATTCACAGGTGATCATAAACCTCTTGAGTAAGGCTAAGTAGGGCTTAAGAAATAGACTTTCAAGTATTCTTGTTGACGTTGTTCCTGTATAGCCACTTGAACTATCTATTGAGACGTGGTGGCAAAGTTCAGTTGTTGTAGAATCCTGGAATTTAGGAACTACAAAAGAAAGAGACTGAAATAAAAAGAAAAATATTAACGTAAGAGTTTATAGTAAAAGGCCAGGAATTGAGTGACCAGTCTAGTGGGTTTCAAGAGGTTGCAGCAGAAAAATCTTTCCGTTATACAGCAATGTTTTTTTTTTTTGTTTTTTGTTTCTACAAGCTAGAATGTCTTTGATAAATAGAAATATGTCATGTACATCAAGGACATTGATGATTCTCTAGGAATAGCACATACATCATGCAACATTTCTGAAATATTTATATTAATTATATCTCACCCAGGATATATTTTTATTTATTTATATATAAATATAAATAAATATATTTATCCCAGGAAAGACTAAACATCTCTTTGACAATGATCCCCATTCAACTCATCAATAGTAATGTACCAAATAAGTCTAATGACTTCTAGCACCTCTCTTTTTGCAAAGTAAAAGAATAGATCCGTGGTGATTTCCAGACCTCTCTGGGAAATCTTAAGGACATTGTAGACAAAACAATATCATTTCATATTCAAATTTAGGAAGGCAAAATATCAAAAACTGTCAGATTTGGACACTTGATTAAGCTCATGGGTTATTGAGAAACAGTAGTCGGCTACCTGCTTAACCAAATCGACTATAAAAGATTTTAAAAGTAAACATAGGTGACAGCATGTATGATTGTAAAGAGCATTAGCACTTTCAAAAGTGAAAAGACTTAGTTCTCTTAAGCAATCAAGGACATGTTAAAGTCAACATAAAGTACAGGAAATTATTCTCAAACATAATATCTTTACCTTCTTGGTAAATTACTCAGGAGGTAAAACAATAACCTCTACCACCTCTTATTAGGAGTACACCCAACACCTAATACATTTTTGTCATTTTAATAGACAACCAAATCCTAGTTTTGCATTAATATTTGATAGTTAAAGCTCTTTTACAAAATTGTGTAAATAAACCCATCAAATTCTAGCTGATTTTGACTACAGTCCTAAAAACAATAGTTTTCTATGTTCATATAGGTTTTGTTCTACATTTTTGTCTTGTTACTTAGGGACAAAAGTACAACTCTTTTTACTTTCCTGAGCAAAAATACCTCCTGCGAAGCTTGCTCACAAAATGGTACCTCTTTGAAACAACTGACCCAGTAGACTCTCATTATTTATATCAATGATAATTTTTAAGCACGGTGACTTTTATTTCACAGAAAAAAATGGGAGGGGGGCTTATGAACTGTCACATACTAGCATTTTTCAGCAGACTATCAAAACTCATAAATATATATCTTAAAACTTTTGAGAGCCATATGCATTCCCTTATAATACAATTTCTCAAAGTGTCAAAAGGAACACATTTATTAACAAACTTATGTGATTCTCTGTAAGAAACAAAAGTATATGCATTTAAAATTACACTTGGTAGTACTGGTGGTGGTGATGTGCCAATGAGTAAGTTCCTACTAATAGCTACCCTGTATAGAGTAGCTGTGATTATAAATCTTTATGGGAACAGAAAGCCTCATCTTTCTCACATGGAGGGATTGGTAGATTTGAACTGCTGATCTTATAGTTAGCAGCCCAACTCATAACCTATTACATTATCAGGGCTCCTTAATAATCAAAATTTTAGTATTTGATCTTTCTTAGAAATTACCTGGGCATCCAAAGAATCTCCAATAATTAATTTAGTATCTATCTAAGGTTGTAAGTGACTAAAGAACTCGCAGTAATCTTAAAGCTGACATTTCACAAAACGTAAATACTGCTGAAAAAAACTTTGTCAGAATAATGATTCAATTTGTTTGAAAACAAGTAACCGTGTTTTATAACATTAAAGAGTAAATAGAGTAGTTCTAATGTGGCATTATGGGCTAATGCACTGGACTGCAGAGTTGGTTTGAACTGCAAGGTCAGAGGTTCAAGCTTACAAGGTACCCTATGTGAAGCTATGGGTTGGAACTGACTCGATAGCACTTAACAACAACAACAACAGAGGTAATGTAGCTTATTTGATCTATAAAGCTGTATATGTTTAAAAAGAACATACTTAGGCAGAATAGTTGAATCAATTATCAACACTCACAGAAGTAGCAGTCAAGAAATCAAATGACGTATTGCATT
>NW_006408553.1:23859179-23860063 GCF_000296735.1 Chrysochloris asiatica | reverse complement strand
GTTCTGCTGTGCATGCGGTCGCTATGAGTCGGTTCCGACTCGATGGCACCTGACAACAACAACAAACCTTGACTTGTAATCCTACTTTGCCAGAAGATGAGGATCCAAAGCTAGCTATCACTATACAAAAGGAGGCAGGGTCACCCACTTTCTGAAAGACCACTGTTGAGTTGGAAATCAGTGTCTTTTGTCCCATTTCTAAAATGATTTTAAAATCTGAAATCCTTTACATAAATGTAGAAATGTTTAGGGTCATTTAGAAGAAAAATTGGTTTCATGAATTTTGGTACCCTGTTTAAAGAAAAGAATTATGACTATGTGTCAAATATAACCATAATTTTTGTGCAATGTGATTAAAAGAGTGATTTAATAGTCATAGTTTAAGAAGTGTTGAAAACCTAGGCCTAGTTTATAATACCCAATGTTGGACACATATAAACAGAATGAGAAACCCAAGAATTAAACTGATGGCTTTGCCAAGTTCTGGAGAAACCTCATTTTAAGACACACAGCCAGATTTTGACCATCATTTATGCACACACACCTCCTGTGGTCTTCTTTGGGCACTTATGCATGAAGGCACGGGGAGGATTCTACTTGGTCTCTTTATTGCCTGTCATCTCTCATCTACTGCATTTGTTAAATGGCATTTCACTTTTGAGGAAGTACAGTGAATAATAATTATAAATGTTGTTGATGTAAAGTGCCAAGGAGTCGGTTCCAACTCATCACGAACCTGTATATGGTTTCAGAGGCTTTTAAAATCTTTTTGAGAGCAGAAAGCTTCATCTTTCTCCCTCATGGTGGTTGGTGGACTCAAACCACTAAACTTGTGGTTTGCAGTCCTATGTTTGTCTTTGGAGCCACTGTGCTCCCAATGATTA
>NW_006408553.1:23854413-23858579 GCF_000296735.1 Chrysochloris asiatica | reverse complement strand
TTTATTTATTTTGGTTTTATTGTTTATTACATTTCAAAGATCATTCCCATATACTTTACATATGTGAACCCATTTAATTCTCTTAACCATATGAGTCCTAGTGTGGCGCTGTAGGATAAGGACTGGACTGCAAGGTTAGCATTTCAAACTCACCAGCTGCTCCTTGGAAACCCTATACAAAGTTTGCTATGAGTTTGAGCCGACTCACTAGTACTTAGCAACAACAACGAGATGAGTACTGTAATTATCTCCATTTTACGGATGAGGAAACTGAGATAGAAAAGTGAAATAACTTCCCCAAGGTCACACATCTATTAAGTGAAGCCCTCTTCAAAAAATGAAAGAAGCAAATTCTAAACATGGAGGAGAAGCAGATTGTCGCAGCTGGTTGGTCCTAACTGCCGATCTTTTGGTTTACAGTCACTGCACCAGGATTTCTATCTAAAAATCAACCCAGATCATTTTTCTATAGAGTCCAAACCCTTAACCGCTACATCCCTACTACCTCTTGAGAGAGGAAGGCTTAGAATGGTCAATACTAGTAATCAAACACAAATAGAAAATAACTTGAAGTTAGCATAGTGATTTATTAATTACCCCAAATCAATAAGAAACTTGTGAAGAGTTGGCTCCCGAAGGCAGCTGGGTAGATCCAGGTAATCCCTCTCCTGGATGTGATGGTGGTAATGCAAATTCCTGAGTTTGGGAGCTCACCTTCCAAACTGGAGAGAAACACTAAATGAAACAAACCAAGTAAGTATGAGTTTTTGCAGTGAAAAAGGAAAACACATAATTAACTCCTCCTTCACCTTAATAAATAAATAAAAAGTAATTTTTAGAACAAATCAGTGCAAGACTACCAAATAGTAGGTCTCTAAACCTTAGGGAAATATAAATAGGGAAGGCAAACTCATACAACTTTCCTTTTCCCTAAACTCTCGTTTCTATCAAACGCAAAATCTGTGAGTTTTACTTTTGTTCAAGTTTATATAATCACATTCCAAACTACTTATGTGGACTTTCACAGTCTTTTTTCACACACCTTTTTCCTTCATCAGTCTCCTGTAATCTGCTTTATACAAGGATTATGTTTCATTAAGGAACAGTGGTGGCTAACTGAAAGATCAGCAGTTCAAATCCACTGGCTGCTCCAAAGGAGAATGATGTGGCAGAATGCTTCCATAAAGATTTACAACCTGGGGCAATACTACTCTGTCCTCTAGGGTTGCTCTGAGTCAGAACTGACTCAGTGGTGATGGGTTTTGGTAAATGTTTAATTCATTTCTTTTTCTTTCTCTTTTGTTGTATAAGTTCCGGGAGTTGGCTGTTAACTGAATCTTGGACTGGATAATTAAACTGTTCATAAGCTCCAAGCATGTTGTAACTCATGTCATACTGCCGTGTACTTCCCTGCCCCAACTTGATAAAAATGAGTGATACTAGGACACCATTGTCATACATTCCCTTTGCACCCCCCGCCAAACTTGGGTGTGTAATGTTCAACTGTCTGAACTTGTTCAGATGGAAATGGGATTGCCCAATCACCTATATATCCTCTGCTGCTGGTTTTATTATACAGGGTGCATTAAGAGAATTCATCAGTGGAAAGTTCAGGGTGGGTAGAAGTCTCTCTGAGGCAGAAGAGCTTTGGAAAAATTGAAAGTGATCGTCTAGATTATTTTGAAATCATATGCAGCAACAGAAGTTCATTTTAACTTCGCAAAGAGTCATAGCCAAGATAGACAACTTTGGAGAAAGTACCTGACCATGCCAAGTTCTAGCTATCCTTCACCTTCAAATTGTAGCAGCCCTCAAAACATGGACGCCAAAGGTCTGAGTCATCAGGTGTCCTTTTGATCCTGTTATTCTGTCTCCATCTCTTTCTCCATGCCCAGTTCTCCTTTTTTAATGTGTCCCTTTTCATTTCTGAAGTTACCTTGCACTGGCATTAAGTGTTTACATTATTCAATTTAAGAGCCCTAGTGGAACTCTGGTAGCATAATGGTTTTGATGTGCTGATAACCTCAAGATCAGCAGTTCAAAACTACCCGCTGTTTCATGAGAGAAAGATGAGGCTTTCTGATAAATATTTACAGCTGTGGCAATTCTACACAGGGTTGCTATGAGTCTGAACCGACCCTATGGCACATAACCATGAACAACCACTACCACAATGGTTCAGTAAAGGCATTGAGCAGCTAACCTAAAGGTCATTGGTTGGAACCCACCAGCTGCTCCACAGGACAAAGTTGTGGCTGTCTGCTTCTGTACAGATTTACAGCTTCAGAACCTCAAGGAGCAATTCTACCCTCTCTTATAGAGTTGCTGTGGGTTGGAATTGACTTGACGGCAGTAGGTGGGTTACTCAGTTCAGTACCTTTCTCATATCCCTCTGATGTTTTTCCCTTCCTTCTTCCAGGGCCCTCCACACTGTGTAGGAGAGAAGTGTAGGAGGGAAAGGGAAATCTCTCAAGAGATTGGCAGAATCTCTGTGATTCAGGCTAGTGTTACGTGACCACCAGAATGTTCCTTGGGATGGATCCCAGATTCTACGCATGCTCCTTGCTCATGTTGTCCTCCTTTTGTTCCCTTCACTTCAGCTTCTTCATTGTCACTTAGGTTTAGATTATGGAAGGAGGAAACTTAATGGTTCTTAGCCACCATACTATCCCAGAAATAACTTTCCAGTTGAGTATGATGATTTTAAATGGCAATAAAAACAAGACCTCTACCTACTCGTTTGTAAAAATATGTGTGTGTGTGTGTGTGAGAGAGAGAGAGACGTAATACAAAGACTTTAACTCAATATGATGGTGTTCACTTTTATTCATTTAATATAGATACTACTGACAAGGTAGGCAGGTTTGAATTATCACAGATTATTAAATATCCCCAAGTCGCTGCTTTTTAACTCTGGCTATCCACCAGCTTCATGTATGGAACGTATATAAAATATACATACTTGTTCCCTACTCCAGATTTATTGGACCAGAATCTCTAGTGAATGAGAACTAAACTGTGCTTTTCAAACCCCCTGAGTATTGGATAGTTAAGGCCAGAAAAGGTTATCTTAGATATTTCCATTTTAGAAGCTAAACGAGACTCCCAATATTATGTTCCCTAGGTGTGGCACCGTGGGTTAATGTGCAGCACTGCAAAATTGGTTTGAACTGAAAGGCCGGCAGTTCAATCTCACCAGCTGCTTCTAGGAAACCCTATGCAGGGTCACTATGGATCAGAACCGACTCTATGGCACTTAACAACAACAGCTCTGGTAGTGTAGTGATTACTAGTCGGGCTGCTAATCTTCAGGTCAACAGTTTGAAACTACCAGCCTTTCTGCAGGAGGAAGATGAGGCTTTCTGTTCCCATAAAGATTTACAGCCTCAGTACCCTATACAGTGTCGCTAACTCCATGGCACATAACCACCACCACCAATTATGGATTTATGGATGATGTTGTTCTTAACTCATGGCATGTGTATCAAATAAAACTGCCCTCCATAGTGTCTTCAATGGCTAATACCTTTCAGAATTACAGAGCCAGCCTTTTTTTCTGAGGTATCTGTAGATTAATTAGAACTGCCAACAGTTTGGTTAATTGATAAGCCATAACCATTTATGTCACAAAAGCATTCTGGATGTAAATATATGCATGTCAAAATTTGTGATGAAAGTTAAAATGTGTTTTAATACTCTTCCCTTGGTGATTAATATTTCTCTTATCAATATTAGTAAGTCCACCTTGCATACATTAGTTTGAGCATGAAGCAGGATTCATACTTCTAGGTCCAAACTACTCTGATTCTCATACAATGTCCTCCATACCTTAACTTTGCCACTTTCTGAATGTGAGGAAATTATATAACCTCCTTATAACCATTTTACTATTTGTGGTGGTGGTGGTTGTGTGCTGTGGAGTCGTTTCCTACTCATAGCGACCCTGCATAGAGGTTCTGAGGCTGTAAATCTTTACAGGAGCAGAAAGCCTCATCTTTCTTCCATGGAACTGTTGGTAGTTTCGAACTGCTGACCTTGAGGTTCACAGTCCTGTTCATAACCACTACATTACCAGAGTTCCTTTTTCATCTGTAACAAAGTAGAATTATTATTAATGGGGAGTGTGGTGTTTCCATACAATTAGCACTGGACTGCAAATCCTAATG
>NW_006408553.1:23848671-23854313 GCF_000296735.1 Chrysochloris asiatica | reverse complement strand
AGACCCCCAATGAGATGGATTGGCCTAGTGGCAGCATCGATGGACTCAAGCGTGGCAACAGTAGTGAGGTTGGCCCATGATTGGGCAGTGTTTTGTTCTGCTGTGCATAAGGTTGCTATGAGTTGGTACTGACTGCATGGCACCTAACAACAACAACAACAAAAATAAGCAGAATAAAAATGTACAGTTGCATTATGCTGGATGCTAATAACTCAGAAAAAGTATAGCTGTTTTTATTAAACAAAAATAATCAAACTAATCTTTTTTGCCAAAAATTACCTAAGTTATGTAAACCAGAATTATTAAGCATTTTTATGGTTACTTTCCATAAAATACATCTTTTTTTAAAGTATTAAAAGTATTTGATCTTCAATTATCTTAGTATCTAGGACTTTGGGAATTGTTCAGTTTATAGAAGTCGTTCCTTTTCTCTAAGCAAATCACAATAGAGCTATTTCAGGAGATTTTATGAAGGCTGAATCCTTGCCTTCCATGAAGGAGATGCGATTCAGTTCCTGGCTGATGTACGTTCATGCACAGCCACCACTTGTCCGCTAGTTGCTGTGATGTGGATTACGTTTCAGCAGAGTTTCAAAACTCAGAAAAAATTAGGAAGGCCTGGTGATCCACTTTTGAAAAATCAGCCAATGAAACTCCTGTGGATCACAACTGTGACACTGGGTCACGATGAGTCAGTGTCCAACTCAACTGAAGCTAACCACCACAAGGATATTTTATAATCTATTTAGGTAATGACATCCTGAGGTAGAGAAATATTATGATCTCGCTCACTGAGGGTAAAACCCTTTTTGAGTTTAATATACATACCTGTAGTCACAGACAGAGAGTTTATAATTTCAATTCTAAAGTCCCAGGCATGGATCAAGTTAAACACAGAATTAGAAAGTTTACTGATAGAAATTAAAGAGATACTATCTTCCTAGTGGAACTGAATTCTTAACTGAAGTGAGCTCAAGAGACAAAATTGACCAACAGAAGATAGTAACAATAACAAACCAAATTCTCTGTCATTTTCACCTAGTAGAGATGAAATTTATATAAACCATCTATTTCATCACAGAAATCATCAAATATTCAAACCAAAAAGCCAAAAGAAACCAGTATCAGCAGTGAAATGAGTCTTCAAAGTGGATCAGATTCAAATCATGATAATAACCAGTGGACAGGAATCAATATCACAAGACCAGGAGCTGAACTCACTAATGGGCCCCTGAACTGTCAATCAGGAAAGGCACACTAGGACACTTACAAGTCGTGTTATGGGTATGGAGTAAACCAAAAAGCTAAATCCATTGCTTTTGAACCAAGTCCAACTCATGCCTATCCTGTTCTGTGGGATTTTCTTGGCTGTCATCTTTACAGTCAAGGTTGCTGGTTCAAGCTCACTAGCCGCTCCTCAGAAACCCTATACAGGGTTGCTGTGGGTTGGAACCAACTCGATGGCATATACCAACAACAACAATCTTTATAGTACAGTTGTTCCATACAATAAGCACTAAATGGCAAACCACGAGGTTGGTGGTTCAAGAGCCCACCAGCCACTTCAAGGGAGAAAGATGAGGTTTTCTGCTCCTGTGAAGATTTAAGAGCCTCAGAAACCATACAATAAGCACAGGGTCTCTATGAGTCCCCACCATCTCAGTGGCACTTAACAACAACCACAACAAGAATCTTTATGAAGCAGCCTGCTCCACAGGGTTTTCTTGCCTATAATCTTTACGGAAGCAGATTGCAGGTTTTCTCCCATTATATCATGGGATTTGAACATTTACTTTAGGTTCGTGGTGGTGGCTGTGTGCCTTGGAGTCAGTTCTGACTCATAGCGACCCTGCACAGGGTTTCCGAGGCTATATATCTTTACCAGAGCAGAACGCCTCCTCTTTCTCCATGGAACAGCTGGTAGTTTCAAACTGCTTACCTTGCGGTTTGCAGCCTGATTCGTAACCACGTAGTGGATCGCCACCCAGTAAACTAGAATCTAAATACAAGAATCAATCAATCAAGTTGCAGCACCAAATGGCCAAAGACAAAACACACAATAAAGTGAATGATTTTATTCAAACTGTTGCCACAGGGAGAATTGTCTTTAAAGTCTAGGGTCTTATAAAGGCAGGTCAATTAGGGAGTCATCCTTGAATTTTATGGAAGTCATGAGGAAAGATAGAAATAGGCCTTCTCTTGGAATATGCAAAGGCAAGTTCATCCATTTTCCACAGCACAAAGAGTGAGATTTCTTTATTTTTGATGGTTATGGAGCACACATTGCCAGTACCTTTTATCTTCTCTTTCTAGTCTCTTTTGTTGTTGAAGCTATATAAAATTGTGTTGAGTATTCTATTCTTGAATAATTCCATAAAAACAACTGACATGAAACATCTAACTATGTCCCACTAAATTTCAGTCATATATTATGAGGTGATACTCTGTTGTTTTTATTGCATGCCACTGAGACAATGCCAACTCATAGTGACCCCATATGACCTTGTAATGGTTGTAGAAGCAGATCACCAGGTCTTTTTTTCCCCATGGACCCAGTGGTAAATGTGTACCATTGACCTTAAGATTAGCAGGTAAGCACTTAACTACTGTGCTACCAGAGCTCATATGTTATTAGGATTCTCTGGGTGGTGCAAATGATTAAGCATTCAATTATTTAATCCAAAGATTGGTTGTTTGAATCCACTCAAAGGCACCTCTGAAGAAAACTGTGGTAATCTTCCAAAAGGTCACAGCCTGGAAAACCTGATGGAGCACAGTTTTACTATGCAACAAATGGGGCTACCACGAGTTGGAATTAATTCTATGACCCAAGGAAAAATTTTACTACAAACTAAAAATTTACAGTTTCCAGCATCATGTTTTACTAAAGATGATCTTTAATGAAAAACTGAAGAAATTATGACAATGCCATTTATAGACATACTTATAGTCATTAATTTATCAAAAGTATTAATTTAAGTACCTTTGATTAAAGAAAAGGAGTCCTGGTGTGGCGCTGCAGGGTAATGCACTGGACCGTAAGGTCATTTGGACTGCAAGATCGGGGGTTCAAGCTCACCAGTCGCTCCTAGGAAACCCTACACAAGGTCACAATGAGTTGGAACTGGCTTGATGGCACTAACAACAACAACAACATTGGAGAAAAATAAGAAAGGCAAAGTCCCTGCTGCAGAAACCATGTGGGGACCATGTCTGATCCCTTAGCTTCACAAGGGAGAAAGAGAATCAAACTCAAAATCATCCCAAGGTTAATTCCTGTGAAGTGAAGGTCAGACATGCTTCCACCCTAAACCTTCTTTAGTATATTCTGGTGCCCTCCATTTCTCCCACAGTACTGCTGTTTTGCATCTGATTCCATAAGACATTGAAATGGCCACACAGAACTCCTAATGATACTCACAATTATGGGTTTATTAGGGAAGTGAATAGGGTATAATTCAGGATCAAAACCAACTCAGGACACAGCAGTTCTCCAGGTAGGAATGTCTCTTGTTTGACATACTGCAGGCACACCTAACTCTTGTTTTTGGCCTCTCAGCCATGTGGCCCCTCATTCTCATGCCTCCACCTCTATCTTCACATTTGCTGTCTCCTCGGCTCCATTCATGCACTGCCTTCTTGATGGTTCTGGAATTTTCAGCTCCTGCTGCTAGGGTGGCTCCTTTTAAATCTAGATGAATGACAAAACTAACCAATCCCAGCCTTAGAGTCCTGTATATCTTATTTACTAATTTGCATGGTTCCACCTAATCACTTGGTGGGAATTCAGAAGACATTGGATAGCTAAATGATATCAAGTAAATTCAAGGTACCACACCTTCTTAGATAAATCTTTCCCTTGTAATAAGGGGGGAAATTGTCTTTTACATTTTTAAAAAAAATATAGACTTAGTGCCTCTCATATACCATATCTTCATAGGCTCTATCTGAAAAATCACTTCTATGTTTATTTTGACTACATGTATATATGCTTTATGTCTATGACTATATATGTGCATATGTGTTTGCATGAATATACAATATACGTATGTGTGCATACACACACGAGGGTGAGTAAAAATTACCTGCATTCTGGCTGTAGAATTTGTTTTAATCAACTTTTAGAAAAGACAAATACATCATTTTTCAACACTATCTCCTTGTCCATCTGTCAACATGCTTTTGTATTACCTTATTAAAAATGTTTCAGGCTGAGCTGTGAGCCATGATATCACCGCTGTCTTCACTTCTTCATCAGAGATGAATCTTCATCCTTGAAGGGATGCTTTCAGGGGATCAGACAGATAAAAGTCTGATGGAGCAAGAGTAGGACTATGAGGAAGATGCTTTAACACCTCAAAATGAAGATTTTGCAGAGTGTCAATAGTGTGGGCTGAGGTGTGTGGACATGCATCTATATGCAAGATCACAGGATAGCAGTCCTCTGGGTTCAATCTGAAGTTTAGGCTTCAGCTCTTCACTGAGCATCTCACTATTGATTGTTGAACATTTTTCCTGATAGTGTTCCAATACTGGCCCTTGAGAATCCCATAAAACTGCAAACATCAATTTTCCAGCTGATGGTTGACTTGTTAATTTTTTCTTGGTCAGTGACTGAGGATGTTTCTACTCCACATTCTGCTGTTTGTTTTCAAGCTTATAGTGATGAGTCTGTGTCATCATCAGTAATGATTTTTATTAAGAAACTTTTATCTTTCTTCAAGTGTTTTGTTTGTAGATGACCATTTTCACAGTTGCATAGCAATGACTTTACATGGAAAGCTCTGCTAAGATAAAGCAGCTGACAGAAGGTTTAATATAATCAGAGTGCAGATCGTTTTTCACTCACCTTTGTGTTGTATGTGTGCACATGTTTTTGTTACTGTTAAGTCAGTTCCAGCTCATAGAGACCATGTATATGGTTTCCATGGAGTAGCTGATAGGTTTGAACTGTCGATCTTGTGGGTCAATAGGGTTTCCAGGGAGCTACTGGTGATTTTGAGCCACTGACCTTGTGGTTCAAACTGACCTTGCAGTCCCTTGCTTTTCTTACAGTGCCACACCAGGGGTTTAAATAGTTTATGGAAAAATTCCATTGTCTTTTAGTTGCACTTTTCCATGAAATTTATGTTGTTGTTGTTAAGTACTCGGTTCCGACTCATAGTGACCCTGCACAGGGTTTCCAAGGCTGTAAATCTTTACGGGAGCAGAACGCCTCATCTTTCTTCCACGGAACTGTTGGTAGTTTCAAACTGCTGACCTTGAGGTTAGCAGCCCGATTCGTAACCACTACGCTACCAGAGCGCCTTATGAAACTTATAAAACCCCTCAAATACATGCACATACATATCCTTTACATATAGATCACTTATAGAATTTCTGTAGACAAAAACATGTAGCATATTGAAATTACCCCTTCTCTGATTTTATTTAAGGAGTAGGGAGGGATGTTAAAGAGTTCTTTATTTTGTAAATGATGATGGTAGGTAATGAGTTTGATTGTTTTACTGTTTTTTTGTTCTAAAACAAGTTTGGCAATTTTATGCTTGCCCCCAATTTTAAAAATTATTATTTTACTGATTCATGAAGTCTGAAAGTCTACAATAGGGTAGCTAAACCTTGCCTCCTCAAAGTAGAGTTGA
>NW_006408553.1:23836989-23839216 GCF_000296735.1 Chrysochloris asiatica | reverse complement strand
TCTGAGGTTAGCGGCCCAATTTGTAACCACTATGCTACCAGAGCTCCTACAGCACTACACTAGGACTCCTTTATCTTAGTTTTTTATATAGTTAGTATTGTCTCCTACTAAAACACTACTTCCAATTAAATATTTCTTTAATGCAGAATAAGTTCAACTTATCTGTGCTTAATGTGAGGTAGGAAACTAACTAAATAAAACAGAACAACAAAAAGGGAAGGTATGAAAACATATACCGAAAGAACTCATCAGGACTTTCCATAGAGCACAAGCAGTTCTCTGGATGATTTGCAGCTGAAGAACTCTGAACATCTGAGTACAGACACCTCATTTTATGCTTAATTTACAAGGTACATTCAAATTTCCCTTTGGAAAATGTGTGTAGGTGTCCTTTTGTTTCTAATTCACTCCATAAAATGACAATAAATGTTGTTGCTTTCCTGGAAGTCCATGGCAGTATCAGTGTTCTTCTCCTACACAATGATTCAGATGAATGGATTCTTCTAATGTCTTCTTAAACATTATCCAACATTCACACGCAAATGAGGCTATTGAAAATACAATAGCTTGGGTAAAGTGTACCTTAGTCCTCAAACTGACAACTTTGCTCTTTAACACTTGAAAGGAGTCTTCTGGGGTAATTTGCCTTACTCAATACACTACCTGATTTCCTGACTGCTGCTTCCAGGAGTATTGATTGTGGATCCAAGTGAAATAAAGCCTTTGACAGCTTCAATCTTTTTTTTTTTGTATATTTCATGATGTTATTTATTGGGCTAGTTGATGACTGGTAACTTCAAAGCCTGACTTCTAAGCATCATGGGATAGAGATATTGCTATAGTCTTATCTTTCTATTGGTTGAATTAGGTGGGCAGAGAGGGTGGGTGCAGTAGTTTGGAACACTCCAAGAATGTAAGTGAAGTAGTTAAGGCCAAATTGCATTTTCCTCTTTCTCTTCCTATTATTCAGGCCTCTAGTCTCCTGCCTTACCATGTTTACTTTGTCTTTCCCCTCAGTACTTATTCTAAGACTTTAAAATTAAATAACTAATCATGAGAGGAGAACATACCCTTGAAGTCATTTCAATACTTTTATGTTCAATTAAATGAATATACATGAATTCTTTCACCTTTTTTCCTTTCACATTTGTCATATATTTCCCCATATGTACAAACCACACATGATTCTGAAGCTCCAAAAAGAATCCTGAGATTATCCTGGGTGGGCTTCAGATAAATTCTAACACTGTCAAATTCTCCAAGCTGTTTTTCCATAATTCATCATCAGTTTGGAAATCTAAAACAACACTGAATGAAAGGTATGTGCTATATTTAAGACTCATATATGATTATGATGGAGGAAATCCTAGAGATCTTCTAGGCGCACTCTCTCATTTGACATGTAAATCCCATTGGATTTAACACCAACAGTGTAATTGGATTGTCCTGCCTGTTTTCTGATAATTGTAATAACAGGACAGGGAGAGTTTGGGGGAGATACAAAAGGAAGAATTAATATGGATAATAAATATTGTTTCCAAACATTGGTATTTTATATTAATTACTATTTTCCCAAAACTTACACAGCCAAAGAATAACTCATGTGAAAATAATTTGTCAGATTAAATGCTGTTTTACACTTGATTTGAAATAGTCACCAAAAATATATGTAACAAAAAGAGGTAATATAACCTATTGAGTTAATTTAACAGGAGAGAAAAAAACAAACAAAAAAAAACTCCGACCAAACTCATTTCTGACAAGCTAACTCCTACTCATGGCAACTCCATGTGTTTCCGTAATGGAAATGCCCCATAGTTTCCCTATCTCTAATGACTGCCTTTTGGTGGATGTACAAGTTCCTCATGGGCACAGTCAAGTGTTCTGGAATACCCATTCTTCACAATGTTTTCCTTAGCTTGTTATGACCCACACAGTCAAAAGTCTTTGCATATTCAATAAAGTACAAATAAATATCTTTCTGGTATTCTCTGCTTTTAGCCAAGCTCCTGACATAGTTCCATGTCCTCTTCTGAATCTGGCAGTTCCCTGTTGTTGTATTGTCACAACCAAAATTTTACTTGCCTATGATATTAATGATATTGTATGATTTCCACATTCCATTGAGTCATTTGTCTTTGGAATGGGCCAAATATGAAATCTTCAGATTGGTTGCCCAGGTAGCTATCTTCCAAATTTCTTGGTATAGAGAAGTGAGCACCACCTC
>NW_006408553.1:23815219-23836375 GCF_000296735.1 Chrysochloris asiatica | reverse complement strand
AGTCACTAGTTATTTAATACCTCAAATATGTTCTTAAAATGATCTCTAAATTCTGGTGAGATATGTTTACTTGTTTTAATTTTCTTCAGCTTCAACCTGAACTTGCATATGAGCAATTGATGATCTATTCCACAGTCAGCCTCTTGCCTTATTTTGGCTGATGCTATTGAGCTTTTTCACCATGAAGTGCATGTGTATAATTGCCTTTTACATTTTTCAAAATGGTATTTGCAATAAATAGGTCACTGGTCATGCAAAATCAGTTCATGTGATCTCCAGCATCATTTCTATCACCAAGGCCACGTTTTCCAAGTGCAGATCCTTCTTCGTTTCCA
Organism: Chrysochloris asiatica; assembly: GCF_000296735.1. NCBI lineage: Eukaryota > Metazoa > Chordata > Mammalia > Afrosoricida > Chrysochloridae > Chrysochloris > Chrysochloris asiatica. The sequence goes on along the minus strand of NW_006408553.1, from coordinate 23,836,040 downwards.
CCCTTCGCATCTCAATTATCAGTAATTATCAATATATTTTGATTGCATGTTTGACCAATTTCAGACTGAAGAAATTGATGTTGTTGTTGTTGTTATGTGCTGTGGAGTCGGTTCCGATTCATAGCGACCCTGTACAAGGTTTCCAAGGCTGTAAATCTTTACGGGAGCAGACAGCCTCTTCTTTCTCCCGTGGAATTGCTGGTAGTTTCAAACTGCTGACCGTGAGATTAGCAGCATGATTTGTAATCATAAAAGTCTTCAATTTGATTGTCACTGGCTTTAGTGGTTGGTATGTAAATTTTAATTATAGTGGCATTAATTCATCTTCCTTGTAGGAGTATGGATATTATCCTATTAGAAACAGATCTTAAAAATGTTCTTTTTGATAATGACTGTTTGAACATTCCTCTTGAATTTGTTGTTCCTGCATAGTGAAACATATGACTGTCTGATTCAAACCTGCGAATACCAGTTCATTTCAGCTCACTAATGCCTAAGATATCGATCTTCAAACATTCCGTTTTTGACACCGTCCAATTTTCCTAGGTCCATACTTAGTACATTCCATATTTCAATTATTCCTAGATGTTTGTAGCTGTTTCACTTCCTTTTGAGTTGTGCTCCATCAGCAAATGAAGATCCTGAAAGCTTTGCTCCATTCACATCGACATGGTCAACTTGACTTTGAAGAGGTAGTTCTTTGCCAGTTGCATGTAGTTTTGAACTGCTGACCTTGCAGTTTGCAGCCCAATTTCTGGTAGTGTAGTGGTTACGAATCGGGCTGCGAACCGCAAAGTCAGCAGTTCGAAACTACCAGCTGTTCTGCAGGAGAAAGATGAGGCTTTCTGCTCCCGTAAAGATTTACAACCTCAGAAACCCTGTTTAGGGTTGCTGTGAGTCGGAACCGACTCCATGGCACATAATAACAACAACAACAATGCTACCAGAGCTAGCTTCCGTATCACAAGCTTCCATCATCACAACAACATATAAAACCACAGTAAGCCAATCTGATACCACCTTTAATCCCATCACCACCATGATCGGAGGAAGCTTCTTAAGGGTGTGGCCAGCTATATCTTTTATCTTACAAGAGATAAAAGGAGAGAGACTTAAACAGAGAAGGAGAGACCTACTACCACCAACATAGGAGAGACAGGAGTGGAGTCATGCTGTGGACCTGGGATCACTACACTATGAAGCTCCTAGATCCAGGATAAAATCAATACCAAGGTGTATGGAGATCTCCAAGGACTACTCGACCTACAGATGCTGAAAGGAAACAAGGACCTTTCCCCAGAGCAGTTAAAGAGAAAATCTTCCTTTAGAGCTGGCACTCTGAATTTGGACTTTCAGCTTCCTAAACTGAGAAAATAATTTGCATTTTGATAATTAATTTAATATTCATTTAATACTTAATATGGTGCTGTGGGCTAATGCATCAGATTGCAAAGTCATTTGAACTGCAAGGTCGGTGGTTCAAGATCACCAGCTGCTCCTTGGAAACCCTATACAGGGTCACTATGGGTCAGAATTGACTCGATGGCACTTAACCACAACAACAATATATATTGAAAAGAAAGCCTATCCACAGATCTGAAGACTTTTGAAACATGGCATTCAAATTTTGAAAGATGGCATTCAAATCTCACATTAGGAGAGTATGGTGATTCTCAAAAAAAATTCTTCCCAATATGCATGTTTTGGATTCAACATTCCCTACCCTAAACAATGGTCTATACCACATTTTGTAATTCCATTGTACAAGATAATATGGTGTGAGCATGGCTATGATAGCCAAATAGCTAGTGCCTTTTGGAGACATGTGCCAATTAATTCCCCTGAAGATAAGCTGATGGGAGCGAGTAGTATTACCCCTGGCTTAGATGTAATTATACTATTCAAAATGAAATTTCTAATTTACTAAATGCAAAGAAGAGACTGATTTCTCAGAGCAACACAGTATATTGAATGTGATTAAAGTTTTACATTCTTCTGCCTTCCTTCTTGAATGTAGAAAAAAATCAGCTCAAATTACCTATTTGAAATGAAGACAAAATGCAGATTTCATGGGATACATCATGGTAAGAAGTCAAGAATCCCATGAATTAGATTGCACAGGATTATGGCAGGAGCATATATTTTCCTAGGTTCATTCTTGGTAAATTAGTATTTTCTGTTTCAGTTTATAGATAATTCTGAGCATCTCAGTTCTAGGCATGGCTTTTCCCTTGTTGCTGTTAAGCACTGTGGAGTTGGTTCCGACTCATTCCCCAGTATCCTAAAATTGGTCTGATACCCATCCTTATATATGTTACACTTTTGTTTGTTTGTTAGCATAAAACCTTTTCTTCACTTGTTACAATAGGTCACACCTCTCTTTATGTGCCAACTTCACAGGAAAACATGAAGCATACTTATGATATATGTAGAAGTTATTGGAAACAGTTGATGATGAACACTTAGAGTGGTAGACCGACTGTTTAGAGATCCTCATGATCCCTGTCTGAAATGATTTCTGTGCCCTTGTGTGATCTTGTTCCCTTGAGTATTAGTAGAACTTGTGACATATTTCCAACCAATAACACATAGGAGAGTTAATCATATATATGTAATTACTTGATGTACAAAAATTGTACATCAAGTGCACACCTTGTCGGAATCTCTCCCTCTTTTCTGATGTTGATGAAATAAGTGGCCATTTTTAGGAATGCCACCTGGCAAGGATCTGCAATTGACTTATGGAAACTGAGGGTAACTTCCAGGTGACAGCCAGAAAGGAATTTGGCCAATAACCTAAATGACCTTGGAAGCAGATCCTTCTTCAGTTGAGCCTCACATGAGACCACAGTCCTAGTTGTCTTGTGAGACCCTAAGCTAAGGCCTCAACTTCATAACTGCTTAAACTGTGGGGTGATAAATGTTTGTGTTTTCAGTGTCTATGCTGTGATAACTTTGGTAATTATTTTCTGTATAGTAATAAGTGGCACTGTAGGATAAGCACTGTAAGACTGTACTGCTAACCATAAGGTCAGCAGTTTAAACCCATCAGCTTCCACAGAAACTCTATAAAGGGTTGCTATGAGTCAGAATGGACTTGAAGGCACTTCACAACAACAACAATAAAAAAGCTAATATATTTACTAATGAAGTGTTATTGTGAAGTGCTTTCAAGTTGGTTCTGGCCCATAGTGACACTGTATAGGGTTTCTGAGGAGTGCCTCGTGAGATTGAACTGCTGACATTGATGTTCAAACAGACCTTGTGGTCCAACACATTAGCCCACAGTATGACACCAGTAGACAATCACTATTATTTCTCATAAATGAGCTTGTCTCACAAAGATATGTATGGATGCTATGGGGTCCATAGCATATCCCCCTTCCTCCCCTCCACCCACCCCCCAAATCCTGGTAACCAGCAAAGAATTTCACCACCACCCCTTAGTATGGGTTATTTTTCTTAGACTTTTACAGTAGTGGTTCTATGCAGTATTTCTCCTTTTGTGACTAATTTCACTCAACATAATGTCCTCAGGGTTCATCCATGTTATGTAATAGCTTACAGCTTCCTTGTTGTTCTTCAAGGTAGCATAATATTCCATTGTGTGTATGTACCACAATTTGTTATCCATTCTTCAGTTGCTAGGCACTTAGGCTGTCTCCATCTTTTTGCTATTGTAAATAGTGCTGCTATGCTCTGGTAGCATAGTGGTTTTGAATCGGGCAGCTAACCTCAGGGTCGGCAGTTCGAAACTACCAGCTGTTCTGTGGCAGAAAGATGAGAATTTCTGCTCCCGTAAACATTTACAGCCTTGGAAACCCAGTACAGGGTCGCAATGGGTCGGAATCAACTCAACGGCACTTAGCAACAACAACTTTTTAAATCTTTGTTGTTATTGCTGATATGAGATCATTCATTTTTATTCCTAATCTTTCACATCTCCCCACTGCACATTGTTAAGAGAAAAGTTTAACAAGTTATTTTATTACCTTAATTATACTGAAAATGGGAGTCTTGGTGTCGCACTGTGGGTTAATGCGCTAGACTGCAAAGTCGTTTGAACCTCAAGGCCGACAATTCAAGCTCACCAGCTGCTCCTTGGAAACCCTATACAGGGTCACTATGGGTCAGAGCCGACTCAACAGCACTTAACAACAAATAGCAACATACTGAAAATGTAATATGCATGAGTTAGCTTTCCTATTTACAATCTGATCTTTATTTTTTCTGATGTCTCCATAGTGTATTTAAATGTTCAGAATTACATTGACATTTAACATAATGATGGATTTTGTGTTTAATATGGGCATTCATAAAATATTTCCAGATTGTTATGAGTGTGTGTATGTTTAAAAAAAACAGATGTCACATTTCATTATAAATCCCAGATACTCATCATTTCTGAGGGACAGAAAAACAAGCACTCTGAATGTAAATTTTGTCTTAATCACTTTGGCTTCCCATGCTATTAAGCAATGGCAGTAACACAGCTATGCATGAAAATGATGAATTTTGTTATTTAAAATTTCATTATGAGAAATAGAAATAAGAGGCCCTCAACAGATAATTTGTTTTGTGCCTACCTGCTTGAATTAATATGCCATTTAAGTACTTGATGTTTTGGTAGGAAATTCCCTTCTATTTCACACTGAAATGGTAGACTATGTATGACATTTTGATCTCACAAAGCAAACTCCTTTGTTTTTCCCATTTCTGTTTCACTTCAGAAACATTTAGGCTAGCTCTAACGTACACGGCTTCTGCCCTCCCCAGTTATTGCTCTCTAGTGCTGTTATTACAGAAATATCACAAGTCGGTGGTTTTAACAATAACCATGTTTTCTTCTTTGAGATTAGTAAACTAGAAGTGTGTATTCATGGTGCCAGCTCTAGGGGAAAGCTTCCTTTCTCTGTTAGCTCTGGGGGAAGGCTCTTGTCTCTTCAGCTTCTACTTCCTCATTCTTTGTAGACACTTTTCTTCCTGCATCTCATTGATTGACTTTCTAAATCTCTTTTATTTATAAAAAGTATTGACTCAAGATGCATCCTACATTTATTCTTGTTGTTAAGTGTGGTTGAATTGGTTCTGACTCATAGCAACCCTGTATAATATTTCCAAGGAGCAACTGCTGCATTTGAACCACCGACCTTGTAATTCAATCTGACCTTGTGGTCCAGTGCTTATCCTGCAGGGCCACACCAGGACTCATAGAAACGCCTTACAATCCTTTTACTTCAGATAAGAAAATTACTCACAATCACACAGTCTGTAAAAGTGAAAGAACTAGGATTGAAATCTAGCAAACAACACTCTTTCCTGAATTGAGTACCTGAATCACTCCCTTCTAAGCACTCTTTCTTACAAAATGTTGAATTGGCAAATTGAAATATTTCAACAAATTGATGCAGCACTGGAGGCACTCACTCATCTATGCCAAGAAATTTCAAAGACAGCTACCTGGTCAGCTGATTGGAAGAGGTCCATATTTGTGCCCATTCTAAAAGAGGTGACTGAATGGGATGCAGAATTCATTGAACAAAATCATTAAAATCACAAACAAGTAAAATTTTTCTGAAAGTAATTTTAAAATGGCTGCAACAATGTATCAACAGGGAACTGCCAGAAATTCAACTTGGATTCAGAAGAGGACGTGAACATGGGATGTTATTGCTGACATCAAATGGATGTTGGCTGAAACCAGAGAAAACCAGAAAGAACTTCACTTGTGCTTTATTGATTATGCAAATGCTTTCAACTGGGTGCATCATGACAAGTTACAGATAACATTATGAAGAGTTGGACTCTATTGATAAGAAAGTTGCTTATTGGTCCAGTGGTGAGGATTTTTGTTTTCTTGACTTTGAGATGTAATCTGCACTGAAGGCTATGCTCTTTGATCTTCATCAGTAAATGTTTTAAGTCCTCTTCACTTTCAGCAATCAAGGTTGTATTATCTGCATATCGCAGGTTGTTAAAGAGTCTTCCACCAATCATGATGCCATGTTTTTCTTCTTAGAACCCAGCTTCTCAGATTATTTGCTCAGCATACAGGTTGAATAAGTAAGGTGAATGAATACAACCTTGTTACACACCTTTCTTAATTTTAAAACATTCAGTGTTCCCATGTTCTGTTCAAACAACTGCTTCTTGGTCCAGGTACAGATTCCTCATGAGCACAATTAAGTGCTCTGCAACACTCATACTTCGCAATGCTGTCCATAGTTTGTCATGATCCACACAATCGAAAGCCTTTGCGTAGTCAATAAAGCACAGGTAAACATCTTTCTGATATTCTCAGCTTTCAGCCAAGATTCATCAGACATCAGTAATGATATCCCTCATTCTATGACCTCTTCTGAATCCAGCTTTTGTTGTTGTTGTTAAGTGCCATTGAGTTGGTTCTGACCCATAGTGACCCTGAATCTGGCTTGAACCTCTGGAAATTATCTGTCAATGTATGATTGTAGCCATCTCTGTATTACCTTTAGCAAAACTTTACTCGCAAAGAGATTGTTGAATGATATCCGCATTCAGTTGGGTCACTTCTCTTTGGAACGGGCACAAATATGGATCTCTTCCAATCAGTTGGCCAGATAGTTGTCTTCCAAGTTTCTTGGCAGAGATGAGTGAGTGCCTCCTGTGCCGCCTCACTTTCCTGAAAGATTTCAGTTTTTATTCCATCAATTCCTGGTGCCTTGTTCTTTGCCAATTCCTTCAATGCACCTTGGACTTCCTCCTCAGGATCATTGGCTCTTGATCATATGCTACCTATTGAGGCGGTTGAACATTAAACATTTCCTTTTGATACAATGACTCTGTATTCCTTCCATCTTCTTTTGATGCTTTCTGCATCATTCAATAATTTGCCCAGTGAATCTTTCTATAATGAAAGTTGAGGCTTGAATTTTTTCTTCAGTTCCTCCAGCTTGAGAAATGCTAAGCGTGTTCTTCCTTTTTGGTTTTCTGATTCCAGACCTTTACACATTTTGTTGTAATATTTGGCTTTATCTTCTTGAGTTGATCTTTGAAATTTTCTGTTCAGCTCTTGGACCTTCTCATTTCTTCCATTTGCTTTAGCATCTCTACGCTGGAGAGCAAGTGTCAGTGTCTCTTCTGACATCCATTTTGACCTTTTCCTTTCTTTCTTATCTTCTCAATGGCTTTTTGCTTTCTTCTTGTATGATGTTCTTGATGTCATCCACACCTCTTCTGGTCTTTGTTCTTTAGTGTTTAATGTATCAAATCTGTTCTTCAGATGATCTCTAAATTCAGGTGGGATATATTCAAGGTCATATTTTGGCTCTTGTGGACTTTTTTTCATTTTCTTCAGCTTCAATTTGAATTTGCATATGAGTAATTGATGGTCTGTTCCACACTCTGCCTCGGCCTTGTTTGGACTGATGATATGGAGCTTTTCCATCATCTCTTTCCGCAGATGTAATCAATTTGATTTCTATGTATTCCATCTGGTGATGTCCATGTGTAAACAGGATGTAGCACCATTGAAATAACAGACAGATCTTGTATATTATGAATCTTTAGATAGACTTACCCTTGGATCTGTTCCCTATGACCCACAGTCACTTTGCTTTATGGATTCAGGTGTGGTGAGTCTCTTTGTGTGTCCTAGTCTACACTCATGTACCTGTGGTCCTATATGCCTACTCAAAATCAAACCAACCCTAGATCAAGCAGTGTGAAATATGCACAGTTTGCACCTTAGAATAGGGTCTGTGCATACCACTTGGTCTCCTGCCAGAAAACTTACTAGACATCAGGGCCCTCCAGGCAGAGGCATTATTTAAGAGACTGAGGGGAAGGGCTATTTTTCCCTATCAGCCTCCCTTGCGTAGTAAACATCAACCATTCATTTGTTTATTCATTCACTCAGGGTAAAACATTGGGTTTTCAAGATTTTTACAATGAAATTTCAATTTCTTCCAGAATAGAGACCTATTAACTAAATACTAGATGACATATCTTTGTACAATGTGTTACATTGGCCATTCTCGGATAGAAAGATCCTGAAGTAATGGTTCACAGAACAGGGATGTTTAAGATCCTTGTAAGGATACTAGCAACCCTGTTTCCAAGGAGTGACTGGTGGGTTTGCACTGACCTTGTGGTTAGCAGTCCACTGCTTATCCTATAGTGCCACACCACTATTCTCTAGAAGATTGTTGTTGTGTTGTTGTTAAGTATCATCAAGTCATTTCTGAATCATAGTGACCCTGTATAGAATTTCCGAGGAGCAGGTGGTGAGTTTGAACTGCTGACCTTGCAGTTCAAACCAATCTTGCATTCCAGTGCTTAGCCTACAAAGCCACAAAGAGGTGACCTAGTCAGTTGGAAGCAAGAGGGTTAGAGAGGCAGTAACGAGAGTTTCCTGAATGCAAACATTTATCTACCTTATAAATTGGCCTATAACTCACCTTGTCTCTGTGTCCCGGGGAGTCCTGTATTATAGGTCAAAGTATCGGTATACTTTTCAGACGGTGTGTTTCAAAGGGTATCTCTGGTACTTAGCAGTCTGCACCAAAATATTAGTAGTTACCAGTAAAACAAGTCAGTTTTTCACGCTTCAAACTAGAAACTCTACTGGAACTTTTATGAAATTATTTGGTAGGAGAAAAGATCGATAAACAAACTTTTAATTCAAAGAAACCATATTTCTTAAAGTTAGAGGACTTGAGAGTTGCATTTTGATTGACAGAAAAATGGACCTGTTGATATAGAGTCCAGAATTAGTTGGCTGAATTTGTGTTCCTGTCTCCATAAATTTGCCAAGGTCAGAAAAGAAAATCCAGAGAGACAAAATGATGAACCATTTGATTAAGCATGTTATCAGCCTAGCTGAGGCCAAATTTCACCTTCATATATTCATACACACATCCTCTGCTATGAATTACATATGTGATTTTTGGTGGTGGGGCAGATTTAGATTTATTTTTCCTTCTGAGTCTTTTCTGGTCCAAAAGCTCATCATTGAGAGTTTTTGGAAGTAATTTGGAAATGCTATTAGATTCCTAATCCGTTCCCAAACTTTGGAATATTTACAGCTGTTTTTTTCTGGAACAGAGATAATTTTAAAAGAATGAAAATATGAGGATACCTTACAAAAAAAGATATATAATGAGTGCCTGCTTCATTTATGAATCACTATGACTTGCTTGCTCTTATTGTAAAAATCATTTGCCATAAAAAATATTAGCCAGAGTTTTAGCGGGAAAAGACCTAAATGGTAGAAGTATACCTATATAATGGGAGAGAAGAGCTAATTTTGCTTTGTCCATGTTTAATTAAAGCGATATTTGATATACCTCAAAATTAGGTGATTAACATTGGGTCATTAGATAGATTTTAAAAGAGCATCTTGAAATACAATGTAAGTTGATTAAATTAATTAAATTCCTAATTATTGCAGTTTATTCCTAAAGTTTGGTCATTATGAAAGTGTTGCTTTGAAGTCGTTCATATTAGTTTAGGAACCTGAAATGAGAAAACAGATATATGCTTCCTTTAAAGATAGATGCTTTTCAAAGTTTCTCACATCATTATGTTGGATTTTTTAGCTAATGACTTTGTTGCTAAGTGCCATGTAGTTGGTTCTGACTCATACAGACCCTATAGAGGATTTCTGAGAAGCAGTTGGTCTTGGTGTCGAGTACTTCTCCACAGCACCACACTAGTACTCCAGATAATGACTTCAAGCTTGTTTATATTCTCATTTTTGTATCATGTGAAAAATAACCCATGATGTATATTCAAAGGCTTCTCCTAGGTCTGTAACTGTACACTGTAACTGATAGTTCTGTATATGAAACTTAAGGCTTACTCCCTCAGAATTATGGGGATTAAAGTCTTTTTTCTCTTTTACAAATATCTTTTAAAATTGAACTCCAAACACCTGCAATTTGTATCTATGTTGAAAGAAAGAATTTTAAAAAAAGGTAGGAAAGAAAGGGAAAAGAAAAGAAAAGGATAAAAGAAAAGTCAATTCCAAGCTAGAAACATATATAAAGATAATGACATTGTTAAGTGTCTTTGAGTTGGTTCCTATTCATATAGGGTTTGGGACAAACAGCTGTTGAGTTTGAGCCACCAATCTTGTGGTGAGCAGTCCAGTGCTTACCCTATAGTGCCACACTAGGGCTCCAAAGATAATGATATGTGTCACTTTATTATTACTGTAAGTGTTTCAGTAACTAAAATCCATGCATAGGATCAAGATGACCTTGCTCAATGCTAGACTCTGCTCTTCTTCCTCGGTAACTACATTGATTGTTGTTGATGTTAGTTGCCATCTTGTCAATTCTGACTCATGGAGACCCCATGGGGTTTGCAAGGCCATAGCAATTTGAAAGACCAGGCTTAATTCACAAGGAGCCTCTGTCTGCTGTTGTTGTTAAGTGCTATTGAGTCGGTTCTGACCCATAGCAGCTCTGTGTAGGGTTTCTGAGGAGCAGCTGGTGAGTAGGAATCCCTGACCTTGTGATTTAAACTGACCTTTACATTCCAAAACTTTATCCTACAGTGCCGCACCAGGATCCTCTAGATGGCTTCAAACTGCCAACTAACTTTCACAGTTCTGTGTCTCTGTGCCTCACATAAAGTGAGAGTACCTGCAGCTTCTCTTTATGGCTGCTTCATCCTCAAACTTCCTATGCTCTGTATGAAAAACTTCCATTTCCTTGGAGAGTTTAGAGATGAATGAGTATTGGGTGGCTGTCAAGAAGATTCTCTCTCAATGTGTGAATGGATTTGAGTAAAACATTATTGTACCTGAATTGTTCTTCAATAGTGCTTCCATATTCTATTCTGGAACTTTCATTATCTTTCTTCCCATTTACATTGAAGCCATAGTTTTTAACAGGAAAAGAGTGAAAGATATTTTAATGATTCCTACCTTCTACATTTTATTCTGCTTCTTTTATTCACATTCTATACTAGTCTTTCCCCAGCCACCTAAGTCTTTAGACAATTTTACCATCTTCCTCATCTTAACTCCAATGTGAACATCCACAGGAAGCCAAACAAAACATGCCCATCTACTCAGATATGTCAAATCAAGTTTTCCTATTTTCTATTTTTCCCAGACAAATATATAAACAGGTTGCTTTTTAGAAGAAGTAAAAATTAATCTTTATATATATCCCATGTATTTTGGAAAGTCTAACACTTTTCCTTTCAAAAGTACATCTCCTAAACTGAATGCACAACTTGATCATCCTCTGAGCCAGAAGGGTAGCCACATCTCCATGCTTTGTTCCTGTATCCTTTGCTTGATCTAGGCTTATCCTCTGAGTAGAGGAGACTCTGCCCTGCAGCCAAATGCTTGCCTTGAGCCCCAATTCATCTCAGAGCAGCTTTGAAGAAAGAATCACACAGTGTCTAGCAGAGACTGCCAGCAAGAGTGTTTGGTAATCAGAAGAACTCAGCCACTGTGCTTTTGTGGCACCTCCCTTTCTGTAGGGAATATGTTTCCATTGGGCAACTCAATCTGGTGGCTTATTTAGGCAACAAATAATTACCAACAACTTACAGTATTTGGGATAGTGGGCAATGTGTTGGGCTGCTAACTGCAAGGTCAGAAGTTTGAACCTGACAGGTGCTCTATAGGAGGAAGAGGAGGTTGTCTGCTCCCACAAGGCTTTACAGCTTTGGAAACCCTAGGGAGCAGTTCTACTCTGAACTACAGGGTCCCTATGAGTCAACATAACTCCCTGTCAGTGGGTTTGGATTTGTTTTTTGTTTGTTTACAGTGTGTCTGATACTATTCTAGGTTCTGGGAATCTAGTAGTGGGCAAACTAGACACAAAATCCCTGCTCTCATGAATCAGGAGACAAATATAAAGAATGAACTATATCAATACATAATCAGAGTTCCTGGGTGTGAAATGGTTAAGCATTGAACTAGTAATTAAAGATCTGGGAGTTCAAATTCAATCAGAGGGCCTGGGATCTGCTTTAGAAAGTTCACAGCCTTGAAAATTCACCAGGCCGTTCTGCTCTGCACACGTCGGTCACCACAAGTCAGAATCAGCTTGATGGCAAAGAACTACAACCTACTATGGTGAGTGTAGATATGTGCTCTGAATTAAATATGGTGGCATACATGGACCTGGGCTGAACATGACTGGGAATACAGCTGTATGTTAGCTGTCACGGTAGGGAAAGTTCTTGTTGAGGTGACTTTACAGTGGGGACCTGCAGAAACTGAGAGCGTTAGTGTCAGAGTGCTCTAGCCCAGTCTGAGAAAAGAGCCAAGCTGGACCTTGTTGGTAGGTTTGAGTATCCATGACAGCCCTGATTGGCTATAGAGTAGTAAGCAAGGAGAGAGTAGCAAAGATAAAGCTAGAAAAGTAACTGTGGGTCAGATCACCAAGGTCTGTGCTTCTCAGCCTCTAATGAGCCTATAAATCCCCACCAAAATCTTTTTGAAATGTAAACTCTGATTTACACGTCCAATGTACTCCCAGGTGATATCAGCTCTGCTGATTTGAAGGCTACCCTTTAAGTAGCATGGATTAGTGCTTACTTTGCCAGACATGAAAAAATATCCTGATAGCACAGTAGCTTAAGGGTTTGAGCCCTAACCACAAGGTCAGCAGTTCAAACCCACCAGTCATTCAATGGGAGAAAGATGAGACTGCTGCTTCTGGAAAGATTTACAGTCTTAAAAACCTTACGGACAGTCCTACTCTGTCTTATAGGGTCTCTATGAGTCAGATAGACTAGATGGCAATAGGTTCGGTTGGTTTGTTGCCACAGATGTAAGATGCTAAACATATGACAGTGCGTAGGAAAGCTCTGCACAACAATGAATTATCCTTCCTGTCTAAAATGCCAACAGTGCCAAATCTAAGAAACCTTGCCCCTGTGATGACCACAGGGATCTCTAGGTGGTATAAACAGTTATGTGTACAATTAATTACCTAAATATTGGCTGTTAAAACTATGCAGAGGCACCTCAAAAGACAGATCTGATCATCTACACCTGAAAAATAGCCACGGATGACCCTATGGAGCAGAGTTCTACACACATGAGTTTACCATGTTGGCTGTTCAAACTATGCAGAGGCACCTCAAAAGACAGATCTGACCATTTACACCTGATAAGTAGCCACGGATGACCCTATGGAGCAGAGTTCTACACACATGAGTTTACCATGAGTCAGGATTGACTAGACGGTAACTGGTTTAGCCACAGTAAGAACTTTGGTCTTTTCTTCTTAATCAAATAGGCAGCCATTGGAGGCTTATTTTAAAGGAGCCATTCCAGCTAATACATAGAACACAACAGTATGGGGAATGTAGGAAAGTAGGTAAGCTGTTAGGAGGTGTTCAAAATAGTCTAAGTGAGAGATAATAGTACTTGGACCAGGGTCACAATCAGGTGGGACAATCACACCCAGTGCTTCTTCAACTGGATTGTGGGGATGGACTTTACCTTTCAGGTGGATATACATAGACTTGTTACCTGTGTGGCTTAGTGGAAATCTGTGACTCAAAGTTTTCTTGAGGATTTTATGAAAATTAAGTCTGAGATGCTTGGTTCCAGGAACCTCATCTGTCTCATTTCTGAATTTAATTTCTATCAAGGATGCATGTGTTTCTATTGTATTAAATGTGAAGTCATTGCATTTGGTCATTTTAATGTATGTATACTATTGCAGTGAGGGTATTTTTATCCATCTCCAAAATAAGTAAGAACAATTTGTGCTAGTATTACAACATGGCATATTAAGCTAAAAGAGTACTGTGTAAGTTTTTAAACTTTATTTTGGTGTCCTTACATTTAGAGTAAGACATTTGACTATAAGGTTATCTCAGAACAAGCTATTTCCCTTGGACTAGAAATTAATGTCCCATCAGTGGCCCATCATTCATAGCAGTATGGCCATGTTCACTTTGGATTTCTTAGCTGACATATTTTTCCTAATAATTACAATATATAATTCAAACATATTTTTTCACTTCCCTCTAGTATTATAATTTGTCTGAGTAGCCATCTTAAATTTATCTTAATTTTTTTCTTATCTAGTGGTTCTAAACTGGGGGTGATTTTGCCCCTTAAGGAACATTTGGCATTATCTGGAGACATTTTATTTTCAAGGCTTTGGGGAGTGTTACTGGTATCTGGAGTACTGGTGTGGCGCTGTGGGTTAATGCGCCAGACTGCAAAGTCAGTTTAAACTGCAAGGTCGGCAGTTCAAGCTCACCAGCTGCTCCTTGGAAACCCTACACAGGGTCACTATGGATGGAAACGACTCAACGGCACTTCACAACAACAACAATAATAACTGGTATCTAGCGGTTAGAGGCCAGGGATGCTGCTAAACATCTTACAATGCACAGGACAACCCCCACAACAAAGGATGATCCTGTCTGAAATGTCGATAGTGTTGAGTTTGACAAACCCTGACCCTGTAGTGATGATGCTTCCCAGACTGCCAACTACTGAAAATGTAGCTAACCAGATGCTGGACCTTGGAATCCATCACAACATTTGCAATGAGCCATCCCAATCATAGACTGTACTCAGCAAAGACATGGTTCTTCTTAAAGCCAACTTTGGCACCAGGACTCCCCAACATTCTTGCCAAGCACAGATATTTCCACTTAACATTCCTCTATCTACCCATCAATAGGGTTAGACTGGCATCCCAATATAAAGTTTGTCCTGGTTGTTTCCAGTCCCCTAACCAACGTGTCTCACAGATATTTTCCCTAATAAAATAATCTGACTTTAGAGTCTGCCTCTCAGAGACTCTGGATTAATACATCAAGGCATTAAATAACTGACACTGGATAATGAATTCCTGGACCTTTCCTTGCAGTGATATAGGAAGAAGTATATGTTCTAATTTCCCAGGAGGGACCCACAAAGAAAGCTTAGCTTTAAAATTACTACCAAAAACAATAGACTATAAATGAAGGAGAGATAAAACTATTTAGAAAGAAACTGAGAAAAGCCAATTATTCAAAAAAAGAAACAAAAATTTAGCTATTGTTTATTTATTTAAAATTCACCTAATTTCTTACATCAACTAAATTTAAAATTCACACTAAAATTAGGAATGAAGATATGATCCCTACATCTGTCGTATACATAATTATGAAGACATCATCCCTAATTAAAAGAATATTTTCATTTCTAGCCTAAGATTCTAATGTTAATGTATAGCAGAGGTGTGATATGGAAACTCCTATTCACATTCCAAAGGAGCTCTGGTAGTGTAGTGGTTACGAGTTGGGCTGCCATCCTCAAGGTCAGCAGTTCAAAATTACAAGCAGTTCCACGGGAGAAAGATGAGGCATTCTGATCCCATAAAGATTTACAGCCTTGGAACACTGTACAGGGTCGCTGTGAGTCGGAGCCGACTCTACGGTACTTAACAACAACAACATTCATATTCCAAAGGTCCTAAATGGTGGCAGGTCACACTTGTTTCCAATAGCCACTCTTAGTACCCAAAGCTCCCATTGTTGTTGTTGTGTGCCATTGAGTTGGTTTCAACTCATAGTAACCCTGTTTAGGGTTTCCAAGGAGCAGCTGGTGAGTTTGAACTGCCGACATCACTGCTGGCAGTCTAGTACTTATCCTACAGTGAGCACAACTAAGGTACACTCACTGGAAATAAAACAGTGGCCTTACTTGGAAATATGCATGGGGTAGAGACCACAATGGGGATGACACCAAAATGATCATCTACAAAGTTTTTATTCAGTGTTTCAACAGAAATTTATTATTTTTTATAAAGAATAGCTGCAGTTAGTTATAACAACAACAAAATAAATTTTTATACGGCAGCTTACATGTATAAACAAGGCAAAAATTCTATGCCAATTTACTTTTTGAGCCTTCTAAAGACTAAGGAGCTCTGGTAGCGTAGTGGTTACAAATCGGGCTGCGAACCCTAAGGTCGGCGGTTCGAAACTACCAGCTGCTCCGTGGGAGAAAGATGAGGCTTTCTACTCCCGTAAAGATTTACACCCTCGGAAACCCTGTACAGGGTCGCTATGGGTCGGAACCGACTCAACGGCACTTAACAACAACAACAAAGACTAAGGTGTGCCTGACCCGAGCCATGGTATTTTCAATAACCTCATATGCATGAGAAAGCTGGACAGTGAATAAGGAAGACCATAGAAGAATTGATGCCTTTGAGTTATGGTGTTGGAGGAGAATATTGAAAGTGCCATGGGCTGCCAAAAGAACCAATAGATCCATTTTGGAAGAAGTGCAGCCAGAGTGCTCCTTGGAGGCCAAGATGTCCAAACATTGTCTCTCGTACTTTGGACATATTGTCAGGAGGGACCAGTCATTGGAGAAGGATATCATGTTTGGTAAGGTGAAGGATCCGAGAAAAAGAGGAAGACCCCCAACGATATGGATTGGCCAAGTGGCAGCATCGATGAACTCAAGCATGGCAACAGTAGTGAGGTTGGTCCAGGATCGGGCAGTGTTTCATTCTGCTGTGCACAAGGACGCTATGGGTCAATACCAACTCAATGGCACCTAACAACAACAACAACAATGCCTCCCAGTCATAGCTGTCATTGTTATCCAATTGCAACGATTCTTCAAATCACATGGTTTCATCAGCAAGAGCTACAAACACCCATTGTTGTTTTCATTGCTTCTGGTGTTTCTTTTGTCACTGATTTTGTTCAATTTTGTGGTGTTTTAGGTGAAATGTTGTGGTAATTAGTACTTGTGAAGCTCTAGCAATAACTTTTTTGAGAATGAAATAGTGATTAAAATAAAAAAGAAAAATCAAAAAAGACTTTCACTCAGTTATTAATAATGTTGTAACTAACAATGTTGTAATTCAGTGTAGAAAGATTTTACACAACAAGTCTGTTGTTAATTTTTATCCAATCTGGTAAATATTATATTTCAGCAATTTATAGTTGTATCACAATTATTCTTTGATAAAAATTGATAATAAACATTATAAGGATTCTGTATGATCTGGTATGATAGACATCCCATGGAAATTCCATGGGGTGACATCACAGCTTACCACATTGGTTAACCTTAGAGTCACATGCCTACTACTGGCTCGGGCTAACTTATTGAGGGCAAAAGCAAATCTGTTGGAAGCACCCAAACTTCTGGCTCTACAATGAAGATTGGGATCCAAATCAATAATATCCTAGGGTGCCAGGTTTCTCATGTACTTGCAAAATGCCAGAAATTCATGTATGAATAATTTAATAAGCAAAGAAAGCATTTGTCGGTAAAAGTCACAAGTTTTAGAATAGCGTAAGCAATAGAAGCACATGTAATTAAAACTTTTACAATATCTTTGAGAAATTACAACCATCTAGCTGATTACAACTCATAGCAACCCTATATCAGGTTCTGAGGCTGTAAAACGTTTGCTTGTATCCACAATCAACACTCGTGGAAGTGGCACTCAAGATATCAAATGACATATTGCATTAGGGAAATCATCTGAAAAACAACCTCTTTAAAGTGTTCAAGAGAAAAGATATCAGTTTGAGGACTAAGTAAGGCTTCACCTAAGCCATCATACTTTCAATTGCCATGTGAATGTTGGACAATGAATGAGGAAGACTGTAAAAGAATTGTTGCATTTGAATTATTGTGTTGGAGAAGAATATTAAAAGAACCATGGACATCCAGAAGAACAAACAATCTGTATTGGAAAAAGTACAGCCTGAATGTTCCTAATAAGCCAGCAGGGTGAGACTTCGACTCTCATACTTCTGCTGTATTATTAGGAAGGAGTAGTACCTGGAGAACATCATACTTGATAAAGTGGAGGGTCAGCAAAGAAGAGGAAGATGGATTGATACAGTGGCAGCAGCAATAGACTCAAAGGTAATAATAGTGAGGAGAACACAGGATTAAGCAGTGTTTCATTCTGTTGCCACTATGGGATCATCTGAGTCAGATCTGTTTATGGGAGCAGAAATACTCCTCTTTCTACTAAGGATCAGCTGGTTGATTCAACTGCTGACCTTGTGATTAACAGCCCAATGCATAACCCACTATGCCACTAGGGCTCTTCATAGCACTTTCATTGACAGGTAATATGCTAACTTTCCAAGGGAATCTTATGCTAACTTCCCAAGGAAATCTTCCCAACTTCATACAGTTTTTCCCTGTTCAAAAAGAACCTTTATTAAGTCTTCGTTATTGTTGTTGTTGTTGATGATGATGATGTTGTTGTTGAGTGTTGCTGAGTTGGTTCTGACTCACAGTGACCCTGTATAGGGTTTCCAAGGAGCACTTAGTGAGTTTGAACTGCTAATCTTGTGGTTTGCCGTCCAGTGCTGATCCACAGCGTCACACCGGAAGTCCTAGGTCTACTGATAGGTCTTGTTACTCTAAAAAATTTGACTCAAATTATAAATAAGATTAAAAACCAACCAGTTACAATTGAGTTGTTTCTGATGTTTGGTGACCCCATGTGTGTCAGAGTAGAATCATGCCCTATACTTCTGAAGTGATTGATTTTTCAGAAGTAGATCACCAGAACTTTCTTCAGAGGCACCTCAAGGTGGGCTCAAACTTCCAGTCTTTTGGTTAACAGCAAAATGTGTTTACTGTTTGCACCACCAGGGACTCCAAATATGAACCAAAACCTCCACTGTCACCAAGTCGATTTCAAAGAAGCATTTAATAAATAAATTACAGATATGTAATAAAAGTTCATGTAAATGAGAATTATTTCAAGGGTACTCTTGGGATTTAATAAGATTGATGTCAAGGAAAATTACTTTTTACTTTGTGGTATGAATATCAGGTTATAAGAATATACAAAACAAAGTTTGAAAGTGGAGTTTACAGAGGTGGACACAGAAAGTCACTAGCTCATAGGGTACATCCGCTAACACCTACTACTGCATGTTTACACCTCTGGTGCACAAAGTGCAACCTGCCCAATGTTAAGCCACAGTCCTAACTGGACAGTAGGTACTCCCTTCCTCTAAGTTTCAGAAGAATCCATGTTCCTTATAGCTACTCAGTTGCTTCTACTTCGAAAATGGAGAGCGTATCTTTTTCTTCTCAGGTCTAGACTAAACTAGTAGACTGGCTGAGAGCCAACATAAGGGATGTACATACTCTCCATTAGGCCAGATTTACCATTCACCTCCAATAAGTGGTTCAACATGCACGTGTAACACGCGTTCCATGCTACAACGCTTCCTGTTGGCAAAGCGTGCAGCTGGCTTCCCATGCAGAAAGCTAATTTTCTTTAATTGCTTCCAATGAGAGGCGGGGTGGCAAGAGGGTGGGCTCCTTACTCAGGGCCGCTGGTCTCCTCATCAGCATCATCAAGTGGTGAAAGCAGCTTTCGTGCTCAAGGTAATGTTTTCTATAAGAGGTCAGAAAGTCAAGGGACACATCCTGGGAATTCACGGTCTTGAACTAGTTGCTTAGCCTTTGAAGATCAGACCAACGGGCCTTTAACGACATTTTTTGTTTTTATTTCATGATTTTGGAAGGAATTCTATTTCTGCTCTTAAGAATAAGTTGTTTATTATAAAAAAAACACTGCCCTCAAGTAAATTCTGACTCATCGGGACCCTGTAGGACCAAGTAGAACTGAGGAGGCCTGTCTGTTGTTATGTGCTGAACAGGTTTCAGAAGAGCTTCCAGTCTAAGACAGACTAGAACAAAATGCCTGGTGATCTATTTCTAAATATCCATCAGTGCAAGCCCTGTGAATCACAACAGTCTGATTCACAACCAATCTCGGGGGTGGTGCAGGCCTATGCAGCATTTTGTTTCTTTGTTCATGCTGACTCGATGGCAGCTAACAAAGGACAAGTAACTTCTTTGGGTTTAAAACAGAACAGGGGTAGGAAATATCCCAAAGTCAGTGAAGAAATGGACTCTATCCTATAGTGAAAACAAAACAATAGTTTTGGGCCAAACCTATTAGCCATCAAAGGTGGCATAAGGCACTCGAAGATTGAAAAGGTACTGAAAGAAAGAAGGGGTATACCAGATGAAGAGGTGGAAGAGTATAAAAACACATTTTCATTGACAACATTTTTTCCAGAGGCTGACATGCTGACATGTTCGTAGTTGATATCGCATAAGCACCTTCAAGGGGCATGTCCAATCACTGGGCTGTCCATGCCACTTTTTGAAGTACCTTGATCCCAAGTGAATTCAATCAAACCTTATTGTTGACGCACCCACCCACAACTTTCCAAGTACATACTTGGAGAAGCTTCTTTAGAGAGTGCCTAGGTATTTTCTTCTTGGTGGGGATGGAAAGCTAAACATCGTTCTAATCTGTTGATGTGTGACAGATGGTATCTGCAGGATCTGGTGCTTGGAACCTTTGGTTTGGCATAAAAAGAAGTTCTGGGGTATCTCTTAGACCACTTCATACCTAGGGTATATACTGAAGTTGAAGTTCCTAGATGGCGCAAACACTAATACATTGCACTGCTAACCAACAGTTTGGGGATTAAAGTCCACCCAGAGTAAGCTCAAAGAAAGGCCACATTAACTTGTACTGAAAAATCAACCACTGAAAAACTATATGGAACACAGTTGTATTCTAACATACTTGATGTCGCTGTGAGTCAGTGTCAGACACTACCAATACACTGAGATTCCCTGCACTCCCTAGTCACAACACAATGTTACACCACTGGCATGGTATAGGGTAGAATTGGTTTGGATTGTCCATGACATTTTACTTTGTTCCAGAAGCACTTCCACCAATACAAGGTTGTTAGTCCTCCTTTGGACTTTGTTGTTGTTGTTAAGTGCTGTGGAGTCGGTTCCGACTCATAGCGACCCTGCACAGGGTTTCCGAGG
>NW_006408553.1:23798667-23815119 GCF_000296735.1 Chrysochloris asiatica | reverse complement strand
ACTGCTAACCAACAGTTTGGGGATTAAAGTCCACCCAGAGTAAGCTCAAAGAAAGGCCACATTACCTTGTACTGAAAAATCAACCACTGAAAAACCATATGGAACACAGTTGTATTCTAACATACATGGGGTCGCTGTGAGTCAGTGTCAGACACTACCAATACACTGAGATTCCCTGCACTCCCTAGTCACAACACAATGTTACACCACTGGCATGTTGGATGGTCCATGACATTTTACTTTGTTCCAGAAGCACTTCCACCAATACAAGGTTGTTAGTCCTCCTTTGGATTTTGTTGTTGTTGTTAAGTGCTGTGGAGTTGGTTCTGACTCATAGCGACCCTGCACAGGGTTTCCGAGGCTGTAAATCTTTACGGGAACAGAACGCCTCATCTTTCTCCTGCAGAACCACTGGTAGTTTCGAACTGCTGACCTTGTGGTTCACAGCCCAATTCGTAACCACTACGCTACCAGAGTGGACTAAGACTACTCAATTCCAAGCTTGATGTGATTGACCTCTACCTCCATGAAATGACTGTCTGAAGATGCTTTAGTCTCTGTGTGCCTAAATTTTGGTTAGAATCTTTGTCCAGAAATCAAATCTGGAACATAAGTCTTGAATCATTGTGAAATTAGGCATTCTGAGCTATAAATTATTTATCCTAAGTGCATATCCATTTTGCAGATGAACAAGCTGACATGCAGAAAGGTGGGAATCTCCTCAAGGTCCTTGTACACTGATGGGAGAGGCAGGACTAAGCACTTCCTCTGAAGATGTCTTTTCACTACATCGTATTCTTTCACACACTCATACCCAGTGATAAACTGAAATCTCAGAGAGCAAGATGAGAGCTTGAAATTACAGTACTAGAAAGATCCTCAGTGGTTATCTGGTCATTCAAGTGTCCAAGGGACTTGACCAAGGTTACAGAATTACTGATTATAGAACAGGGACAGGGATATATGTCACTTGACTTTCTATTCAGTGTTCCTTTTTCTACAACACTACACTGCTCAATATCAAAACAACATGTCTCTCTAAGACTGGCTGAGATTAGGCAATTAAAGTATTATTTTTAGTTTTGTGTTTACTTGTGGCAGACGATACTGATTTTTATTTCATGTGTGTACTTGAGGCTTTTTGATGAGACTTCTTCCTGTAAGCCTCACTCTAGGTTGTAGTCCCAGAAACAGAGTTTTTACAGTGAACCAGAAAGCTGTCTGGTTTATTGTCATGGCTGTAGGCAGGAGGGAACATGGTGTGTGGCTTCTGAACAGATGCTGGATGCTCTTTAAATTCACTGAAGTAAAAAAAAAAAAAAAAAAAAGGTGAGTTAATTGACTACAGACACGTACAATCAAGCTCTCAGCTGAACCATAAGTTCTTTTGGGATGTAAGTACTTAAAAAGTGGTCATAAGCACTCTCAGAGGCAATGCACCCACAGACTTAGGGAGTTTCACAGTAAGAAGACCCCCACTTGATTGCAGAATCTTGGTGGTAGTATGCCAAGTTATCAGTCATTTTCAGGGCTCCTTTAGCATATTATATGTAGGCAGATTAATGTAGGTAAACAAGGTATCTTTTTGTAGCGATAGTATCTTCTCCTTGTGAGACTAAAAGATATTTATATAGTCTATGAAGTTTTATCAATTAGACATTACTACATAGCACAACACCTAAAATAAAGTGGCTTAAAATGATTAATGTTTATTATTGTTTACAAGCCTATGAATTGGCAGGGGGGTTCTGCTGATCTGGGCCAGATTGGACTGATCTTGGGAGAGCTCTTTCATGCATCAGTAGTCAGTTGGCAGGTCAGCTGGGGGCTGGATCATCTAGGGTGGCCGTACTCATATATTTGACTACTGGAAGTGTGTCAGCTGGGTCTTCAAGGATGACTGGTACCTGTGTTCTTCATCATTCAATTGCTAGCCCAAGTTTGCTCACAGGGTGGGGACAAAATTTTCAGGGATGGGGTTAAAGTGAATATGGTATCTTGAGACGTGTGCTTGAAGTTGACATCCTGGCAGTTTGGCCACATGCTATTGACCAAAGTGAGTTACAGTGGCAGCCTAGATGCAAGAAGAGAGGAAATGGACTCCACCACTTAATGAAGAAGGGGGATTAGGACTAGGGTTATGCAAATATTTAAAGAACTCAGCTGTTAACCTAAAGATCGGGGGTTTGAGTACACCAGAGGTACCTCGGAAGAATGACTGGGTAAGCTACTTCCAAAAACTCAGCCATTGAGAACTCTAGGAAGCACAGGTCTACTTATAAATGTGGGGTTCCCATGAACCAAAATTCACTCCACAGCCACTATTTTTCCTTGATGAGGGAGCTGCTGCAAGGGGCATGAATATAGGAGAGGGAGCAACTGGGAACATTTTTGCAGTTAATGACCATCTTGGGATGGCACTGGTCAGTTTGAACCACAAAGTCAATGGGTGAATGCCACCAACCATGCCTTAGAAATGTTGTGCATGGTTGCTGTGAATCAGAACGGACTTGACAGCACTTACCAACAGTATCACAGCCTATGGAGGCTTTTATAATTCACCTTTGACTTTAATCAGTTACGATCACCATATCTTAGAGAACATTTCTAAATGATCAGACATCCTTCATACGCCCAACTGAAAGGGACAGACATTTTGCTCCATTCTGTCCTTCCCAGTGACTTTTGGCCTCATACCACCCCCACATTAGCTTGGAATTACAGTACCTGAACATATTTGTCGACCATTCAGTAGTGACTGGTTCTATGTACCTGTACATACAGTGCAGTACAGGGATGCCTCCCTGAATATAGAAAAACATGGAAAGTTACAAGAGAAGAAGCTTCTTGTCAAAGAATGAAAGATGTGTTGTATTATCCCAAAAGTTGGTTATTTTTCCTATTATGAAATTAGCATACTCATTATTGTTTTTATTTATTTTTAATTTCATTTAGTTTTAATTAGTTTTTTGTTTGTTTGTTTCTGGCCTTTGAAGCACTTACTGATGAAGATCGAAACCTTCAGTATTGATTATACCTCATTATAAAGAAAGAAAAAAATGTTCCTTACAAATACACCAATAAGCATGAAAAGATTGAAGTTGTCAAGGATTTAATTTTACTTGGATCCACAATCAATTCCTATGGATGCAGGCAAGAAGTCAAATGATGTGTTGTTGTTCTTGTTAAGTATCCTGGTGCCGGTGCTGACTCATAGTGACCCTGCTGCAAATCTTTATGGGAGCCTCTCCTGCGGAACAGCTAGTAGTTTCAAACTGCTGACCTTGAGGTGAGCAGCCCAATTCGTACCCACTACACCACCAGAGCACATTAGGCAAATCTGCTGCAAAAGACCTCTCTAAAGTGTTATAAAAAAGCAAAGATGTCACTTGGAGGACTAAGGTATGTCTGACCCAAGCCATGTTTTTTTTTTTTTTTTAACAAACACTCATATGATGTGAAAGCTGGACAGTGAATAAGGAAGACTGGAGAAAATTAATGCATTTGAAGTCTGATGTTGGCAAAAAATACTGAATATCATAGACAGCCAGTAGAATGAACAAATTTGAACAGTGAGAATGCTCCTTAGAAACAAGAATGGCAAGACTTTATCTCATGTACCTTGTACATGTTATCAGGAGGAACACCAAACCCTGGAGAAGGTCATCATACTTGGTTCAGGACAAAAAAAAAAGTAAGTTCCTCAGCGAGATGGAATAACATAGCGACTTCAACAAAGGTCTCAAACAGCAATGATTGTGAAGATGGAACCAGACTTGGCATTATTTTACTCTGTTGTAGTCCTGGTGTGGTGTTGTGGGTTCATGCGCCAGAATGCAAAGTGGTTTGAACTGCAAGGTCAGTGGTTCAAGCTCACCAGCTGCTCCTTGGAAACCCTATACAGGGTCACTATGGGTCGGAATCAACTCGATGGCACTTAACAACAACAACAAACATATAGATAGGGTCCTATGAGATGGAACTGATCAATGGGACCTAGCAACACCAAAAATATACTACGCATTTTCTAGCTGGATCATGCTAATTTACTTGTGATAGAAACCAGACTGGTAGTGGTGTGGTGGTGTGCCATGGAGTCGGTACCGACTCAGAACCTATACAGGTTGCCTGAGGCTGTCAATCTTAACAGGAGCAGAAAGCTTCATCTTTCTCCCATGGAGCAGCTGGTAGTTTTGAACTGCTGGCCTTATAGTTAGCAGTTCAACTCATAACCATTATGCTACCAGAGCTCCTTAGAAACCAGACTAAGAAAATAAATAAATAAAAGATAGCATCATCATTCCCAGTCAATATGAATGTAACTGAATGGTTGAGGTCAATGCCTAAGACTGAATAAATAATTAGAAATTATGTTTAACTACAGACTGCCATTGAAACTATTAATATTCTCAGTAATAAGGGTAATTAGCGATTGGGGGGTGGCATAATAGCCTATAATTTTTATACAAGTGCATCTGACTTTTAGTAAGTACTTTAATTCTCAGATTCCTGTTTCATTCTTTCTTAGGAGGAAAATGGTTGAGGAAAAAATAAAGCTGTTACAGATGAATACTGTTTTCTAAGGGATATAAAAAACCTAATAAAGCCATAGAAAAGACTTTCTTACGTTTTGATTTAAAAGTGTCTTCCCACTTACAAGCTTTCATTGTTTTGTTTTGTTTTATTTGAAAAGCAAGTTCCCTTCATGTCAATAATGTGATTTTCCTGACATCAATGACAGTGGTATGATTCTAAATCTTATAGTTCCTTTGTACCCTAACAATAATTGTCTTACATAGTTCTACTTCTGCTCACTTTCCATGAGCAAAGGCACTCCTTCATTCTTCTCCATTAGTCTTGAGTCACAAACAGTTCTTAAAAACAATGATTCTTTATTTTTCTTTTTAATTGTCAGAGTGAGACATGGGAGAGATAGGTAAAATGGTGGGTAACAAGACCAGAACACTGGGAGAAAACTCATAACAGCTTGACAGACTATAGTTACAACTCTATACTTGGTAAAAATTGTGTGATACAACAGCAGCAGCTATGGTATCAAGTATGCCCACAATTGTGAGGATGGCTCAGTTCTAAGCGATGAATGTTACATTCTTTAACACATCATGTTATCATAAATCCAAACTGACTTGATGGCAGCTAACAGCAATAGCTTGAATCACTGGTAACAGGAAATGTAGCTCTCTGTTGTCTTTATTTCTGTCTTTTTGTTGTTGTTTTGGTTTGCCTTTTTTCCTTGAAAAGCTATAGAAAAAGGGAAAGAACTCTATTTAGATTGAGTTAAGATCCGTCATAGTGATCTTTGATGGTGAACTGTGACTCTGAAATGTTCACTAGTATGTACTTAACTATCAGGAGAGACTAACTTCACTTGTCTCCATTCTTCTTTTGAGAAATTCCAGGATTCTGAATAGAAGATTTACAGATTATTTCCCTTACTTTTTGTCTCTTGATGACATCTCAGATAATAGAAGTTGATACTTACCTAACTTGGTGATTTCTTATTTGTCAATGACTCCTTATAAGATGCTCAGAAAGTAGTGACCTCTCTGACCTTTCACCTTTGTGCCCCTTTAATTTTGATGGTTGGATTTATTGATCTTTGTGCTCTCAGGTTGCTAGGGCTAATTCTGATACGACACAAGGAAAGACCACTCCCTCCTTACCAAGTCTAACTTATTGAGGGTCCTAGGGAGCAGGTCACTGCTTGATCTCCTACTTCTTGGAAATACGTTTCTTGTTTTCCTAGTTCTGAAATGTAACCTCATAGAACTTTTGTCAAGGTCAAATGGGGGAATATTTACAAAAGTATCATGTACCTCCTAAGGTTACATTAAAGTAAGAAAACATTGTTATCACTAAACTTAAGACCCTCATTCCCTGAAATCACTTAACTTCCAAATTTACACTCTAGTTCTTTAGTGTCTGGAATTTCCTGTCCTGGAACCAAATCTTCCAGATATTAAAGTTCTTTGCAGTGCCACCTGACATATCAGAAGTTGGCATGGAATAGCTACTTTTTTTTTCTCTTCATTCCTACTTGACTACACTGCACCCTGATTATTATTAGAACTTGATTGTAGACCTGTGCTTTCCTGGAAGACACTAATCTTATGTCCCAATGGTGTGGCACTATAGGGCAAACAAAGGTCAATGCTTCAAACCAACCAGACACACCTCAGAAACCCTATATAGGGTTGCTGTGAGTTGAAATGGACTCAATGGCCCTCAACAGCAACAACAACAATGTAACAGAAAAACAAACTACAGGTACTCAGTTATGGGATCAGGCGTGTGCTATGCTGTTTACAGTAACCTACAATAGTGATTTTGGCAGACACACACATAGGATTGCTTGCTTCACTGTTTTTCTCCAAAGAATCTTTTTTCCCTTGGATTTTTCAAACACAGAGCCTCGTTAGTGAGCCCTGGTCCTCCAGCAAACTTCAACACTTCGCAGAGTATGCTGACAAATGTAAGTATTTCAGCGTCTTGGAGGGCAATGTTTATGAATATAAAAAGACTATCCTGAGTTTAATTTCACATAATTAAGTCTAAAGGAGACTCATAGTGACCCTGTATAGGGTTTCCAGGGCTATAAATCTTTACGGGAACAGAAAGCATCATCTTTCTTCCTTGAAGCTGCTTGTGGTTAGCAGCCCAACACATAAACCACTACACCACCAGGGGTCCTCATTACAACTAGTAGTTGTTGAAGTTGTTAAGTGCCATCGAGTCGGTTCTGACCATAGTGACCCTATATAAGGGTCCCGAGGAGCGGCTGGTGTGTTTGAACCCACAGCGCCACACTAGGACTCCAATAAAATATTTGAGAACCTTTAAATAAAAGCCAGTTCTCATATGGTATATAATAGAGAGGGTGTACTGAATGAGGATTAAACAACAATATAATCACTATGCTGAGGAACATTTAAGAAATATACTGAGTTAGAGAGAAAGTGGAACTAACAAACATCTAGGAACAGTTAAATAAAACACTGCAATAAGCTGAAATATGTCTCCCCAAAATATATCCACATCAAATATCTAAAACCTGGAATATTATATGGCAAAGGATGTGATTAAGTTAGGCATCTTGAGAAATAGAGCTTATCATGGATTGCCCAAGTGGGTGCTATTTGTATATTTCATTGTAAAAGAGAGGCAGAGGGAGCTTTGAGACAACTACCCAGGAGAAGGTAGCATGAACAGGGGCCAGAGAAAGACAGTCACAATCCAAAGAATGCTCACAGTTACTAGAAGTTCAAAGAGGCAAGGACTAGATCCAACCCGAGCCCCTCGAAGGGAAATGTCGCTCTGCCCAAACCTTGATTTTGGATTTATGGTCTCCAGAATTGTGAAAGAATACATTTTTTTTTTTTTTTTTGGTTTAAACCACCAAATTTGTGGTAATCTGTTACAGCAGCCATTGGAATCTAATCTGAGCAGTGACTTGGGGGAAAGTAAATGTTAAGATATGTTTGACTGTGATAGTGTTACAGAGGCTTTTTAAGTCATTTCTCTGCAAATCTTCTCAACTAGTAATTAAGATTTTTTAAAAATATGTTCCAGCTGGTCATAGTATAGGATTACAAAGAGATGTCAATCTTAATTAATTAGAAAATTATTGTTGTTATTAAGTGCCTTTGAGTTGGTTCCAATCCATAGTGACCCTTTATAGGGTTTTTGAGGAGTGGCTAGTGAGCTTGAACCACCGACCTTGTGATTCAAACCAACTTTGCAGTCGAGTACATTAATCCATAGTGCCACACCAGGATTCCAATTAGTAACATAGACTCTGGTTATTATTTATGTAAGTAGAAACACAAAAATGTTGTCATTAAATTCTGTAAAAGTAAAAAGCCAAAAACCAAACCCAAAACAAACTTATTAACACTCACCTTATCCATGTTTGTTTCAAAATAGCTTTTTCATATTTAATTTCTAGCCTCTTGTAGAATCAAATATATTAGCACCATACCCCTATTACATTGTTCTGAATTGGAAACATTTCCAGTGACTACCAGTTGCACACATCATTATCTACTCATAATTGGTTATTTAATCTAAAAAGAGTAAGTTCTGCTCCATCACCTAACATCTGTTTGTTTTGCTCTTAGCTCTCTTCAACTAAATCCAATTATTGTTGGAGAGACTCTGGGTAGACTTGTAACAGTTAAGAAACATTTCCACTTTTTTGTAGATTCTTAATCCTTTGTTCTTCTCATAGCTATCATGTTCTTGAATAATAAATAGCATTATGTGCTTATTTTTCTTAACCTGTACTTGTTTCCAAAATAAAAAGAATAAGATCTGAAGGTTTTTTTGTGTTTGAACACCCATAATACCTCTAGATATATCTGAGACCAAAAATATTAGCATTAGAAACTAAAATCTGCAAATCTTTTCAACAATTCTGAGAGTAAGAATTATTTGTAATTCTCACTTACGCTGTTGTTATTGTTTAAACATCATTTATTTCCCAGTTGTCCTGAAAGCATTCAAAGTACTTGAGGGCCCTTTAGTTGCTGCTTTCTTTGGACCCCACCCAGAGTTTCCAAGCATGAAGGACCCATCTCTTAGGATGAAATCCTTGCCCAGGGCTGTTTATCTTAGTTGAGTATAACCAGGTACAAACTGGAGTAAACTCAGGTCTTGATCTCAAGTTGGGTGCCACTTTCTCTGTTCTTTTCTCTTGCTTAAGTGTCTACCCAAGAGTACTTTATTATGAGTCACACTTCATTTTAAGACCTATGTAATGAAAGGTATAATGCAACTCTAGTCAATTTTACTGAAAAAACATCAGTAGGGATGACTAGATGTGTAAGATACTCTCCATTTAGGATTAATCATATTACATTATTATTTTACAACGCAAAGCCATGCATTCGCATACAATGCAATTAGATGAATGCTTTGCCAATAGAACTAGTGAGTGAAGTCATACATAATTCTTTTTAATGATTAGGACCCTCAGTTTATCTATAAGAACATCATTTAAATAAAATGTTTTCAAATATGTAATGCATATGCAATAGCATTGAAGCAATAAATAGCATCTTAAAGAGCAAGAGAAGCTATTAGGGCTAATTAAGTGGATTTATTGGTTAATTGGTGTTTCCACATGTAGTTATTTCTGCAATTATTATTCATTTGCTGATTTGCATAGTGTTATTCTCTAAAATTATCCTAGCATTAAATGAAGCTAGAAGACATCTCCAATTTGGAGAATCTATTAAGCAAAATATTTTCAGCTTAAAATTAGGATGATGTGACTCACAGCCTGGCAGAATCAACTAAAGATTCAAAAGGAATCTATTTATTGCTCCTAACTCCTCCCTCTTCCTTCAGGACCAACCAAGCTTTCATCATCAAAACCTCATTTACCTAATCTGTAAATTGGAGATTACCTATGTCACTATAAAGTGAGGATTAACCAATTCAGCTCTGAAAGTGACAACTACTATAGCCCTTTTCATTTTAATAGTAAATGATACATTGATCACTCCGGAATTATAATTACCTTCTGCATAAATTAGTCTTGCATGTAAATAGGTTGGCTGGACATTCTTCCAATATGTTTGTTAGATAAATATGCCTTGGAGTCGTTGTTTTACAAATATGTATATATTTGCTGTTATTTGGTGCTGCCAACTCAGTTCCAACTCATAGCTACCCTATGTACAACAGAATGAAAGGCTGCCCGGTCCGGCACTATCCTTACAATCATTGCTGTGCTTGAGTCGGCTATGTCAATTTATCTTGTTACAGGTCTTCCTCTTTTTCACTGACCTTCTACTTAACTATGCCTGATGTCCGTCTCCCAAGGCTGTTACTGTTGTTGTTAAGTGCCCTAGAGTCAGTTCCAAATCTTAGCGACCCTGTATAGGGTTTCCGAGGAGTCGTTGGTGAGTTTGAACCTCCAACATTGTGGTTCAGACCAACCTTTGGTCTAGTTCATTATTCTGCAGCGCCACACCAGAACTAATAAAAGTGTTCAAAATGCATAAGATGAATTCTCAACATCTTTGCTTTCAAGGAATAGTCTGGCTGTAATTCTTCCAAGACAGATTTGTTCTTTCTTCTGTCAGTTCATGGCATACTTAATATTCTTTGCCAATACTATAATTCAAATACATCAATTCTTCTTTAGTCTTTCTTATTTATTGTCTAGCTTTCATATGCATATGAGATGATTAAAAATACTAGAGCTTGAATCAGGTGCACCTTAGTATTCAAAGTAACATCTTGCATTTTTAATACTTTTAAGAAATCTTTTGTAGCAGATTTGCCCAGTGCAATATGCCATTTGATTTCCTAACTGCTGCTTCCTTGGGCACTGATTGTGGATTGCAAGTAAAATGAAATCCTTCACAACTTCAATCTTTTCTTCATTTATCATAACGTCATTTACTAGTCCAGGTGTGCAAATTTTTGTTTGCTTTATGTGGAGATGTAATCATTTCTAAAGACTGTGGTCTTTGATATTCATCAGTAAATGCTTTGAGTTTGTTTGTTTTTGCAAGACATAACTCTTCCTCAGTCGTATTTTGCATAACTCCAAACCTGAGGGCTCATTTTCCAGTACTATGCTAGATAGTGTTTCACTGGTATTAATAATTTTCTTTTCTCAGAAACATCACTGGAATCTTCTTTCTAGTCTGTCTTGGTCTGGAAGCTCTACTGAAAACTGCCAACGATTGGTGAGCCTGCATATTTGAAATACCAGCGACATAACTTCCAGCATCACAGTAACACGTAGGCCACCACAGTATCACAAACTGACAGACAAGTTTGTGGGTAAGCAAACACACACACCAAGGAGCTTCAAAAACTTTATGAAAAAAAATCTGTCTTTAATTCCACTTGTCTACAACTTTTTGAAGCCTTTTGTATGTGTTTGCTTTCTCCAGAAGCATACAGTTCAGTCACCCTTAAAGAATGATGATAAATTTGACTTCCATGGAGACAGGAACTCTAACAATACAACTGTAGTGCTGGTGGTGGTTGTGTGCCGTGGAGTCGGTTCCTACTCACAGCGACCCTATACAAGGTTTCCGAGGCTGTAAATCATTACAGGAGCAGAAAGCCTCATCTTTCTCCTGTGGAACAGCTGGTAGTTTCGAACTGCTGACCTTGCAGTTTGCAGCCCGATTCATAACCACTACGCTATCAGAGCTCCTTAACAATACAACTGTATACCTAAAATAATTATATTTTTTTCAACCCTATTGGTAAAGACAGCCACTCTAGGAAGGAACTTCAAAACACAGTAGAGCATACTGTTCTAAAAGACAAATGATTGTACCACTGAAAAAAAAAAAATAATTAGAAAATTTTGTTGTTAAGTGCCTGATCAGTCCATTCTGACTTACAGTGACACTGTATAGGGTTTCTGAGAAATAGCTAGTAGGTTTGAACCGCTGACCTTATGGTTAGCAAGCAGTTCAGTGCTACAGCACCAGACCATGACTCTTAAGCTCCTTAAAATTACATGTCAGTGGTTAGATGATGAGCGAACAAGTTCTAGACTGTATCATTTGAATGTAGAAAATATATATAATTAAACACAATGAGCAGCAGTTAGTTTAATGAGAATATATTATATTATATAACTTCATAAGTCTTACCCACACCATTCTCACCAACAGATTTCACTCAGGCCCCATATTCTTCAAGCTGCGGTCAGTCCTGGGAGCTATTTAGAAAGCTGAAAACAGCAAACTATGATATCAAATTGAACAGCCTAAGATTATTAACACCATGTTTAATGTTATGTAACAAAAATAAATAGAAAAATTAAGATTATTATTAAAGAGGAACTTGACTGTCAGAGAATTAGTACAGAGAAAATTTAGCTAAGTGTTGTATTTAATCAGGAGAAAGAAGTAAGGATTCATTCAGGGTTTTTTATATGACTCATATTAATCTTAAAACATCACAAAAGACTTAGAGTTTTTGTTTTGCTTTTATCTACTCACATCCCTAAAGGCACTTTGCATTGCTGAATAACTAAATAACACCAGGAAATATAAGCCATGAAGACAAGTGAAAAATTGAATTATGAGCTATTAACACTAACCATTATTTTTGTAGAAGCAAAATGGTGACTGGCTGCAATTGATGATTAACTAGTGCCATCTTGTTGTCAGATATAGCTGTTGTTGTTTTCTGAAAACAGTCATTTTATTAGAGTCAGCATTCAAAGAGCTAGAGAGAGGGTATACTCTAGAGATGAATGTTAGACACAAGTTCCTTAAGGAAAGTGATTCACTTGTTAGTTGTGGAGCTGACAGCTAATGTGTGTCATTTTTGAGTGACAAAGAAAATTGCACAGTGGTGAACTCTATTTTGTAATTCACATAAGGGGACCATGAGTTATAATCAAGCTATTTATAGAGAAGTTAAATGTGTCTTAAGAACTGGTCTTTTCTGTAATCTGCATCATCCCTCTTTTGATCAGAAATTAATATGTAAAGTGACATACGTGCTTTTACTTCACATTTGAAGGAAATGTTGAAAATTCATAATAACTTATCACTATAATTATTTAGATAATTTGATCAATGAATCTTATTATATTCATTCAGTAATTATTTCCCAAATAACCTGACTAGATAGGAATGAACTCCTCTGCAAAGTGTAGCATTTAATTGAATTTATAAGTATTTTTTAAAAAGAGCAGTGCTTCAAAAAAAATTAGAGAGACAACAGTTATAAATCCTGAAAATATGAGGGGGCTTCAAAAGGTTTGTGGGAGAATTCCATTATTTTTATTTTTAAAAATTTTTGTTGTGAATTGAGTTGTAGTTTACATGGGAGACCATCGGTGTTATACTTATGGTTTCATTGCAATGATTACAGCCCCCTCCATGCATCATCATTCAACAATATTTGCTTCTATTCCCTCTGGGTTTTTTTTTGTTGTTGTTGTTGTTGTTTTTTAAATTTTGGATGCACACAAAAACACTCAGGACTATATAATCATTTAAACAACCAGAGGACACATTCTGTAAGCCTGCCTCCTGGCCACAAACACACAGCCTTTCTCTTTCCATAAGTGTAGAGTCCTCAGCTGCTCCCTCTCTCCATGTCCTCATCTCTGCCTACATCTCTGGTGTCACTGCTTCTCTGGATAGGGTCCTGCATTCTACTTCTGTACTTCTGCTCTTCTCCTTTGATGGTCCTAGAGTCCTTTTGTTTCTGTACTGTAAGATTAACTAGCCCCTTCTTTTTTTTTTTTTTTTTTTTTTACAAATCTTCTACCTTTACAGTTTTCACAATCACAATTAGTCATGATAACAATTACTCCCTATTAAATTATAAGAATTTTATCCCCATTTCCTTTCACCAGACCTGTCTAGACAAGATGAAAACTGTTCAGTGGGGATTCTACCTTCCCTTGCTCCACTATTTTTTTTTGTTGTTGTTCCATTTTTCTGTGAACTTTTTGAATCCCCTTGTATATCACAGAAGCCCATAGATTCATAGATATAGCTTGTTTATTACATTAAAATATATGTGCTGACACTTAGGGATTTCACTTGGTATCAAAATGATGGTGATAGTGTGGTGGTAATGGTGTGCTGCGGAGTTGGTTCCGACACACAGCGACCCTGCATAGGGTTTCCGAGGCTGTACATTTTTACAGAAGCAGAAAGCCTCATCTTTCTCCTGCGGAATGGCTGGTAATTTCGAACTGCTGGCCTTGCGGTTAGTAGTCCGACTCGTAACCACTATGCTACCAGGATAGAAAACATAAATGCAGACTTGACAATAAAATCAGATGCCAACTGTCATTTATAACTGAGATTGTCCAGATGTTTCAATATGTGCTTCTATTAGACTTATTATTACAATTAAGTTCTAACAGGTTTCATGAGCTCACTTTAAAAAACATCAAAATAAAGGAAAATATGAGTAACAAAAGGTAAAGATGCTTTATTATAAACATATAGATGCTAAGTAGGGTGAGCATTTGTCCCAGTTTGCTTCAGACTGTCCCATATTACTCACATCTTGTCTAGTTTAGTAGTTGCCGTTCATTTTATTTATTGAAATATTATTATTTGTAGTTTTATTGAACAAGCCAAAATGAGTTTGGTAGAATTTGTACTTTCAGCTCTATCTTGGCTCTGTCTAGTTGTAGTAAGAATTCTCATGTTTGCACACAGCTTAAAGTTGACAGAGTAGACATACAGTATGCTTGCAGGGAAGTTGTAACATAACAAGGGAAAGCTGAAGCTTTACAATCTTGGTTGAGGCATTAAATGCACCAGCCAGCTATGCTATGGCCCATGCCACAGACTGCAAGCTATATAGGGTCGCAGTCAATAGTGCCAGTGAAAAATGTGGGAAATGAACAATTGTGTGTAACTATGTTCAGAAAATAGAGCTAAGCTGTTCTGCCATATTGGTTGCCAGCCACAGTGTGAATTCCCTTGCTATGGTGGGTTTGTTATTTATTATCTGGTATAACTCATTGCTGTGAAGTGCTGTCGAGTTGGTTCCAACTCATAGTGACCCTGTATAAGTTTCCGTGGAGCAGCTGGTGGGTTTGAACCACCAACTGTGTGGTTAGTAGTCCAGTGTTTATCCTACAGTGCCACACCAGGACTCCATGATTTATTTTATCACTGAGTAGCATGTATTCATTTTGTAATAAATCCTTCTGGCAATAATGAATTAGAAATAAATAACCAGAAAACAGAGTGGAGTGTTGAATCAAAATCAAGTATTTGGATTTCCATTTATCATGAAAAAAAAAACAAATATGTAAAACTTAGATTTAAAATGTGTGTCACTATTTACCAATGGGAAATTGTGAACTGCATCCAAAAGTCACACATAAGCTGAAGAAGCATCAGCATTTACTTCAAAAGTTAACATGCTTTTAAAAAAAATAACTCAACACACACGACTGCAGATGCTGGGTTTACATGGTATTCTTGGAAGCATCGCTCTTTACTTAGATTAAATGATAGTTCTATGACATCACGTTAGCCTGTTTTCAATTTCATGATTTCTTGTACACATTTGAAAAATGAAGTGATAGTCATTTAAGCCCCGGCACTCACTATTAACAGGAGAACTTTGCAAACTGTGAAGTGCTGCCAATTTTACATCAGTGCCATCAGATGCTCTTAATAAAAACGACTTCAGTTAATTCCTCTAATGGTTTAGACTCCTCATACAATTTATAGAATGAAAATAAAGTTTTAGAAATTTATTCTGTTAAAAGTAATGGCTAATGCTGTTGTAGATATAGTTTAAAAGTTTACTGCACTTTTGGCATTTATGTAAGAATATGAATACAGTTTTTGGTAGGCCTGGTAGCATAGTGATTACGAATCGGGCTGCAAACCTTAAGGTCAGCAGTTCGAAACTACCAGCAGCTCCGGGGGAGAAAGATGAGGCTTTCTGCTCCCGTAAAGATTTACAGCCTCGGAAACCCTGTACAGGGTCGCTATGGGTCGGAACTGACTCGACGGCACTTAACAACAACAACAACAACAACACACTGGTAGGAGTCCTGGTGTGGCATTGTGGGTTAATGCGTTGGACTGCAAAGTTGGTTTGAATCGCAAGGTCGGTGGTTCAAGCTCACCAGCCACTCCTTGGAAACCCTATACAGGGTTACTATGGGTCGGAACCAACTCGACGGCACTCAACAACAACAACAACACACACTGGTAGGGTAGTGGTTACGAGTCGGGTTGCTATCCTCACGGTCAGAAGTATGAAAACACCAGCCATTCTACAGAGAAAGATGAGACTTTCTGCTCCTGTAAAGATTTACAGCCTCAGAAACCCTATACAGGGTCGCTACTAGTTGGAACTGACTGCACGGCACACCGCCACCACCACCACCACCACTGCCACTATCCACCGCCACCACCACCACAGGATGGCGAAATTCAATAGACTGTCTAACTTGGGAAATTTAAAGAAAAGTAAGTTTTGAAAGTCTTCAAATTGAAATAGACGGTGTAAGTTTTAAAACTTTAAAATGTTTATATTTATGTATGTGTATAGCTAGTAGCATAGTGGTTACAAATCGGGCTGTGAACCTTAAGGTCAGCAGTTAGAAACTAACAGCTGTTCCATGGAAAAAGATGAGGCTTTCTGCTCCCGTAAAGATTTACAGCCTCGGAACCGGCTCCGCGGCACATAACCACCACCAACCATAGCTAGTTTGAACTGCAAGGTTGGCGGTTTAAGCTCCCCAGCTGCTCCTTGGAAATCCTATACATGGTCGCTATGGGTCGGAATTGATTAGATGGCACTTAAGAGCAACATAGTTTAGAATGTGAACTATAAAGTTTAGTGCTGAAGATGATGTTTAATCAAAAAATCTGAATGACAAGATATGCTCTCTCATTTGCTACCTACCTATCTTCAAATGGGTTTTAGAAATTTTGGATTTTAAAGAGC
>NW_006408553.1:23773488-23797057 GCF_000296735.1 Chrysochloris asiatica | reverse complement strand
GTTGGGTCACCTCTCTTTGCTATGAATTAGAATTGACTCCAGAGCCACTAACAACACCAACAACATCCTACAATAATCCTGTAAATGTTGTAGGCAAATATTGTACATGTTGATTATATTTGTTAAAAAGACCTTGAAACCTTCCATCACATCACCAATGACTATAATACCCAAACTAAAGCTTTTAAGTGTGTGTTTTTTTTTTTAAATTTCAGTTGTTGCAAACAAAACGAGAAAATTGAA
This sequence comes from Chrysochloris asiatica, assembly GCF_000296735.1. Lineage (NCBI taxonomy): Eukaryota > Metazoa > Chordata > Mammalia > Afrosoricida > Chrysochloridae > Chrysochloris > Chrysochloris asiatica. The sequence continues at coordinate 23,796,814 of NW_006408553.1, read as the reverse complement.
ATGCATTGAAATTTACCTACAAAAGAAAGGAAAGAAGGGAAGAATAAAGCTGAAAAATTGTAAATTATTTAATTTTGATGTGGTGCTGTGAAATAAGCACTGGACTGCTAACTCTAGGTTGACAGTTCAAACCCATAAGCTATTCCTCAGAAATCCTATACCGAGTCATTGAGTTAGAAGCAACTCAATGACACTTAACAACAGCAACAATTATACTTTAATGAGCCCTGGTGGTTAAAGTGCTTCGCTGCTAACCAGAAGATTGGCAATTCAAACCTACCAGTTGTTCCAGGGGAGACAGATGTGGCAGTCTGCTTCTGTAAGGATTTTTAGCCTTAGAAAATAGATAAGTTCTGCTCTGTCCTAAAGAGTGAGTGAGTCAGAATCAGTTCTACCACAGTAGACTTGTTTGTTTTGTTGTTTAATTGTACTTTGGAGTATTTCACATTATAGTAAGAGTTTTTTATGGAACTCCCATTTTCAAATAGGAAAGTTCTGCTCTGGCCTACAGAGTGAGTGAGTCAGATTCAGTTTTACCACAGTAGACCTGTTTGTTTGTTCTTTAATTATACTTTGGAGTATTTCAGTTTGTAGTCAGAGTTTCTTATGGAGCTCCTATTTTCAATTGGATTGATCCATATTTTGTGGCAGAGCGAGTGAAATTGAGAAGACTTACTATTTTGTAAAGCACTAAAAAAATCAGAAAAGACAATTTATTCAATGAGATTTTACTTTCAAATATTTGTTAATTAATGTCACTCTGAAAACAAAGATAACAATTCCATGAAAACATTTGGGCTAAAATATTCAGCATAAAAACTTAAACTTTCAATATCTTTTATTTAGCAGAGTTTTCTTTGCACATTAGGCACCTTTTCTTTATTTAAGCGATTCTATGAATTGAAAAGATTATGGATTAAAGATAAAGAATTAATTAACGATATCAACATTTTAATATATGTTGGCCATATAATGTAACTGTGAAGATTATATATTTATGAAAAAAATAAATAAAGACCATATTAAATAGTATTTGAAAAAATAATAGTGACATGCTAAAGACAGATTAAAATTTTAAACGATGGCTAAAAACTTGATACAAATAATTATTCTATTAATATTATTTTCAGTGCTCTGATTCTGAGATTTTTCCTTTTAATGAAGGAGGATGCAGTTATATATTTTAGAAATAATTTCAATTTTGACCAAAGTTTTTATGTAGAAATATTTCATGATTCACCAATATAAAACATGTTGGTCAATAAATAAATTTCTCAAAAAATTATGTAATGAATAACTTTAGAATATTCTTTCATTTTCTAAAACATCCTAATTTACACAGTAAATTATGTGGTTTGATACTGGTGATAGATTTCAAATTAAGCAAAGCTGAAAAATTAACTGAGGGGATAGATTTTTTCCAGTATGGGGGAAGGTCATCAGAGACAATCCCCTTAGTTCATTTAGTTCTGTCTCTTCACCACCGGTTGGTCTGCCATAGTGTTGTGTGTTCATGACTTCATTTTTATTGGACAAGACTTATACGGTGGTAACCTTGTCACCTTTTCTCAGGAACAAGTTTTATAGGTAGTCACTGTCATTGGAATTTCTTGACATACTGTGTTTGGAGTTATGCATTAAGGAAATGTTATTAGATCATGTTTTCAAAGTTAGAAAATGACACTCCTTTCAAAAGTCATACTGTATGCTCAAATTTGTCTACTAGCAAAGGGCTATGAGTAAAGAGAATGTATGGTGGTGGTTGCGACTCACAGTGACCCTGTACAGGATTTCCAAGGAGCAATTAATGAGCTTGAACCACCAATCTTGCAGTTCAAACAGCTTTGCAGTCTGATGCATTAGCCCACAGCGCCACACCAGGACTCCATCCTTAACATGGTTGGTAGTGGTTATGTGCTGTGGAGTTTGTTCCGACTCATAGCGACCCTGTACAGGGTTTCCCAGGCTGTAAATATATAGTTGTTGTTGTTGTTGTTTTAATTGGGAACTCGTTGTTCCTACTCCTAGTGCTGCTTAGAGTGAAGTATTTGGCAAATAATTTTACCCCTCTGAGACTCTTTTTTTGTTATTGCAGAAAGTAATAATTACTTGAGTATTTAAAAAAAAATTAACTAAGATCATATAAGTAAAAATGTGCCATATAAGACTACTTATGTGCAATCAGCATTAGTGAAATATTCCTAATTCCCCTCAGTAAGTTTAAATAGGCAAGTTTCTGTTTTACCATTTAATCTGATTCTTTTAAAAGATGGACATGATAAACAATGAGAATCTGCCTTTATAAATGTTTGTCACTAAGTGGGAATTCCCTAGTGTTGACTCAAATTGCATTCTGCACTGGAAAGTATGTATTTAACTAGCAAAAGAAAAGAAACAGATCAGTTTCTTTCTGTATCAACTATGGTTAAAAACTCTTTAAGAAAAAAATAGTAATAATGGTTTGTTGCACAGAGGGAGAAACTAACTTACTCTTAGCATTTGAATGGGCCCTAAGGAAACATCCAAGTTAATAAAATAAAAACTTCATCTTTAGTTTGGCCTGTTACAGTGCTACCAGCTGTGTTATCGATAGGCCTTCACACGAAATCCCCATTGAAGTTAATGGGGTCAGGACAACAGAACTGGGTATAGATGCCATGGTTTATTAAAGAGCTATGGCTGCAAGCACAATATAATGTTTGTTCCCCCTTTCACACACACATATACTTTCCCCATTTGATTTAAACAACCTTGGTTGTTTCTTTAAAGATGAGGTAAGAGGTCTGATAAGGATATTTTATACAGTGAAGAGTGAGGTTGATCCTGATCCCATGCTCTTGTTCATGTTCTAAATGTAAATATAAATAAATAAACACGATGTTATGAGAGGTGGTGGTGGCTGTGTGCCATGGAGTCGGTTCCAACTCATAGCGACCCTGTACAGGGTTTCCGAGATTGTAAATCTTTACGGGAGCAGAAAGCCTCATCTCCCGTGGAACAGCTGGTAGTTTTGAACTGCTGACCTTCACAGCCCGATTCGTAACCACTACGCTACCAGAGCTCCTTGTTAAGAGAGAGGATGCCATTAATCAAAGGACCAAGTCCAGTGATTTGTGATCCAAGGCTTTCTTTGCCAGTTCTGTTCCTAAAGCTTCCTTGTCTCTTAGGGCTTATTGCTGTTGTTGTTGTTAAGTGCTGTCGAGTCGGTTCCGACCCATAGCGACCCTAAACAGGGTTTCCGAGGCTGTAAATCTTTACGGGAGCAGAAAGCCTCCTCTTTCTCCCGCGGAGTCGCTGGTAGTTTCGAACTGCTGACCTTATGATTCGCAGCTCGATTCGTAACCCCTACGCTACCAGAGCTCCTAGTTAATAAAAAATTTAACCTCTACTCGATTTTTAATAAGAGGCTGGTTTTTCAGATGTAAGAAGAAAACAAAATAAAGCAAAACGTTATTTTTCCTTCCTAGACGAAGTGGTTTTGCAGATGTTGTAATGTTTTTGGGAGCATTTACTAAGTCATTCTCTGCCCAGGGCACATTTCTGGTTTTTTTCATATCTTAAACTGTCCATATGTGGTCAGCTTCCACTTATTGAATCCATTGATAAATCATGGCAAAAGGAAACCACTCCATGGAAATAATGCCTAAAGAAGAACCTCTTTATCCTAGAGAGGAAAACCAGAGAGCAGGCTCAACCTGGCTTATGTACAAAGGACCACTCCTTGATTAAAATCAGAGTGTTGATGTAGTCAATTGGAAATGGGAAGAGGGTGGTTCACCTGAAAATCCGGGGCCTCAGGCATTTTCTGGAATGTGTACAGTCAGAAACTGTGAGTTAGCAAAGAGAGAGCCTGCAGCCACACCTCTGCCACAGAACTGACTAGTCATCCGTCCTTCGGATTCTAAAGGGTTTGCCTTGTTGTTGTTGTTGTTAAGTGCCGTCGAGTCGGGTCCGACCCATAGCGACCCTGTACAGGGTTTCCGAGGGTGTAAATCTTTACGGGAGTAGAAAGCCTCATCTTTCTCCCGCGGAGCGGCTGGTAGTTTCGAACTGCTGACCTTAAGGTTCGCAGCCCGATTCGTAACCACTACGCTACCAGAGCACTGCTACAATTTGAACTAGCTGAGTTGAAGAAAAATAGCAGTACTCTAAACTGTGAAAATGCCAGGCTAGGAATTCCCCAAACTGCCCATGGCATTTCCTCTTGTGTGATAATAAGCATATCATTACCCTCCTCTGGATTTTGTTTCTTTTCCTGTGAAATAAGGGTGTTAGGTCAGGACACTTTTAAGGACAGTCGTGGTTCCTATAGTCATTAAGTTACTCTCAGGGAATCCTAAAGGCACACACAAAACCTGACCCTTATGTATTCTGGATACTTGCACTTTGATATTTCCTGTCAAAGTCTGTCTCTGTGTCTACAGCTGACATGCTTCCTTTTTAATGATGATAGGAAATAGCATTTCATAGAGACTCTGTCTGTTAACATTAGAAACGAACATTTCTGACTTTTACTCCAAACCCTTTTCCTCCATCTCTTAGAACTGTTCATAGATATCTGAAGGTTATCAGTGCTGCTCAGCTGGTCAAACTTGACAACACTGGGTGAGGTTGCTTTTGTAATCTGTTCTGGAAAACGGGAACCACACTCCATGTGCAACCTGCACCCACCCACTCCCATTTTTCTCTAGGATATCTCTGTTTCTCTGTTTTTAAGGTTGGGCTTGACTTTTCCAGTTGGTATTCCTAAATAGGAAACATGATTGTTTCTTTTTAGGTTTCCTCACTCTCTGCCTTAACAAACATCAATACATTCTTTTTCCTTTACCACTTATTTTCCAAGACTCTTAAGATATTTGTGGCAGTGATGATTTTTAAAATTCATTAGACTTTCATCATTTCATTTTCTTCATTAAGGCATCTGTATGATCTGTCATGTATTGTTTAACTATACTCTTTCATATATCTGAATTTACTTTCTGTTGTCTCCAAAATATGTTCCATCTTAGACACTATCTCATCCTCTCTTCTGCCAGATATTGATTATTCATACATTCTTTGATCCCAACCCCTTCAGCTTTATTCATTGTTATGTCTTTGTAGCTCTTCTTTCCCTGAAATACAAGGACAAGTGATTATTCCCACAACTCAGTGTATTTCACTGGCTCTTTGACTTTTCAAAAGCCAACAAGAACCTCAAAGCATTGTGGTAGGTTTGGAGCTTCTCTTCCACATAACACATATTTCTAATCTTCGCTCTTTACCTGCAATGCCATTTTTGTCTCTAACCTTTTCTATGCAGCTGCCTCCAGAAAATATTGCTTCTATTGTTACAAATGGGAGGTTTAGATACAAACTTTTTTTGTGTGTGTGGATATTCCAATAAAGAAAAATATAAATTGAAAACACAAAACAAAAGGAACTCCATGCATGAAAATTGCTATGATATCCTCTTGGATGAAAATGATATGTAAAAAGCAAGTCTCAATGTCTTACAAGCCAACAGTGCCCAGGATAAAGGTACCATATCTGTGTTCCTTTCTTTGTGGCCTTTGGTTAATTCCATGCATTATATCTCACCAAAGGTGGCTTTAGCGCATTTGACTGCTGAACTTTGTGTCTCACAGTGCTTCCATTCTGATGACAGGCTTCTCAACTGCAGACATGTTGTTGGTGTACCTGTTGTTAAGTGCTGTATAGGGTTTCCGAGGAGTGGCCAGTGAGCTTGAACCACTGACCTTGCTGTTCAAACCAACCTTCCCATTCAACGCATTAGTCTGCAGTATCACACCAGGACTCCTGAAGCATTGGGTACAACATATCTATTATTTTTTTCCAATACTGTCTTTTCTAACAATTTAAAGTTTATGGCCATGGTGGGCTCTCCTAGGTCCTGCACATGTAAATATTGCTGGATTATTTATGTTTACCAGAGAACTCATATACACTTCCTATGATCCACTCACTTTGTGTCTTTGTTTCAACTGTGGTGGTTGAAAATCCCCACTGGGTGACACACTTTTGTGAAAATATGCAACATTATACACGAGATTCTGACAAAAAGGAAAAAAATGTTAAGTCCACCCAAGTTCTGTCCAGACAAGCACAGAGAGAGGCGTGTTGGATCTCCAGACAAATATTTTCCCCTAGTTTTGCTCAATGAACTTGATTCACTGTAGGGCTTTTTCCCACATTAACTGGAGAGGTGGGCACCCTCAGGAGCCGCTACTGCCTGCTCTGCACAGGGCACTGGGGTGAATCATCAGTTTCATGAATTAAAAGAACAGAAGGAGGCAAAAGGGACAAGGAGCCTTTTGCTATGGCCTTCAAACAAGGCAAACATTTTGTGAATATTTTTTTGATAATATATGAGGGGTTGACTTTTTCTATTTGTTGTTGTGAATGGAATGCATAGAAAAAAGAACTTGTTTCAACAAAAGTTTTATCTGATATCCTATTCATATGCTGATTCTTTCTAAAATGTTTGGCAACTTTTCTAGGGTATAGAAAAGGCACAATGTTGAATCATGTTGCTTTCAAACTTTATATCAGTGCAGGCATGAAACATAGTTAAAGAGACTATCTATCCCACAAAATACAGGAGTGCAAGAAAAATCAGATAAAAATCTCTCCTCCCTCATTTCTGAGGAAAACTAGAATTGGGGTTGACATTATCACTGATCCAGTATCTTGAAGGGGCAGGAGGAGGTCCCTTGAACATAGGTGTTAGAAAATTCACTGTGTTGTTAATTGCCATCAAGTCAGAGCGGTTGGTGGGTTTGAACTGCTGACCTTGTGGCTCAAACTGACCTTTTGGTCCAGCACATAATCCTGCAGAACCACATCAAGAATCCATAGAATATATATATATATATATTGTTGTTGTTGTTGTTGTTAAGTGCCGTCGAGTCAGTTCCGACCCATAGCGACCCTGTACAGGGTTTCCGAGGGTGTAAATCTTTACAGGAGTAGAAAGCCTCATCTTTCTCCCACGGAGCCACTGGTAGTTTCGAACCGCTGACCTTAAGGTTCGCAGCCCGATTCGTAACCACTACGCTATCAGAGCTCTCTCTCTCTCTCTATATATATATATATATATATTTTTTTTTTTTTTTACACTAATAGTTATTGTGAGTCCTGATGTGGTGCTGTTCTGCAACCAAACTGGACTGCAAGGTCTGTTTGAATCACAAGGTTGATGGTTCAAACTCACCAGCTACTTCCTGGAAAACCTATCGGAGTCTCAGAGTTGTAGCCAACTCGACAACTGTGAACAACAACAACACTGTTTATTGACTTCAATTTTGTAGAAACCACTCAATGACAGTTTTCCCCAATCAAGAATAAGAAGCATTAAAATAAAGAGAACATGCACCAGAATGACAGGAAACAATCATTTCGATTCCTGGTTTAGATACTGGCTAACTTTTTCTACTTTAAAATATTTAACCCAAGTTGAAGCCTCACACTTCCTGTCTTGGTGTATGTTATAAGTTGAATTGTGTCCCCGTCAAAAAATATGTTGAAATCCTAGGTCCTGTATCTGTTAGTGTAATCCTGTTTGGGGATGTGGTTTTTCTGTAGTTAGCAGTGAATGTTAACAAGTTTAGAGTGGAGTAGGGTGGATCCTCATCCTAATACCTGCTGAGAGGTGTCTTGTAAAAGGAGAGAACAGACACAGAGTTACAGACAAGGGGGAGAAAGATGGAATGTGGTGATCCATCTGCAAGATAAGGATTACTGGCAGCCACCAGGACCTAGAAGAGAGACAAGGAACAATTTCTTTCTTAGAAGGACTCCTGAGCTATGAGAAGACAAATTTCTGTTTGTTAAAGCCATCTATATTGTAGTATTTGCTACGGTTGCCCTAGGAAGCTAAGACAATGTACAAGAGTCTCTGTGACATAGATCCTCTTGAATTCTTGATCTCCCGTATTTACCAACCTTGTGCTTTCTTTCAAATCTATGGCTCATACTATTCTGGTGTGTCACTGTAGGATCAGCACTGGTCTGCAAACCACAAGATCAGCACTTCAAACCCACCAGCTGCTCCTTGGAAACCCTATACAGGGTCCCTGTGAGCCAAAGCCAACTGGATGGCACTTAACAACAACATTTTCTCTGCCTAGAATACCTTGGGAATACCTGGGTGTTACAGTGATTAAGCACTCAACTATGAGTGGTTCAAACCCGCCCAGTGGTGTCTTGGAAGACATGCCTGGGGATCTGCCTTGAAAACCCTATGGATCAGTTCTACTCTGGACACATGGGTTACTATGAATCACAATCAACTCAACAGCAACAAGTAACAACAACTGAATACCTTGATAGTCACTTAACTAATTCCTAGGTTGGTAACACATTATTGTGTGCTATCAAGTTGGTTCTGACTCATAGGGACACTACATAGGATTTCTGAGAGTGGCTGGTGAGTTTGAACAGTTGATCTTGCAGTTACTAGTCCAATGCTTACCCTACAGTGTGATGCCAGAGCACAATTCCTAGGTAGCCATTAGGATTCAGTATATACTCCATTTCCTTCTGCAGTCTTGTTAAATCCTGCATTGTGTTAACTCCACCACTTCTGTGCTCATGTAACATTTCCTCAGTGCCTTCCTCAGTTCTGTTTACCAAACTCTGAGTTCCTTAAGGGAAAAACTATTCTGTTCATTCACTCATTCATTCATTTAATAAGATATATTGTTGTTGCTGTTGTTGTTAAGTGTTGTCAAGTCAGTTCCGACTCATAGCAACCCTATATAGGGTTTCTAAGGAGCAGCTGGTGGGTTTGAATGGCTGACCATTGTGGTTCGCAGTCCAGTGCTGATCCTATAGTGCCATATCACCAATCCAAAGATGTATTGAATCCCTACTACATGTCAGGCACTCTTTTAGGCCCTGGAGATAAAGTGGAGAACAATGCAAATACGATTCCTATTCTTCAGGAACAGGAAGGGGGTTCAAAAAGTTAATGGAAAAATTCCATTATCTTCCAATTCATTTTTTTTCATGAACTCTGGAGCCCCACATATATATTGTAGTGGGGGAAACGTGTAATACAAAGGAGAAAATGAAGCGGATTAGTTAAGTACTCAAAGGAAAATGAAAACGTTGTGATGTGAAAGAGCATGTCAGCTGATATAGACGAGGTGGGTAGGCAAGATTTCACTAATATTAATGCATTGAGCAGAGATTCAAGATGCAGGGTGCTAAATGAATATTTGGGAACAGAGCATCTGAGTTTGGGGAGGTGCAAGATCAAGGCTCTAGAGAAGGAGTGAGTGTAGTGTGGAGTCTTTTTAAAAGGTTGAGAAGGTCTATGTAGCTAGTTAAATATTATGTCCCAGCAGGTGCTGTAGGGCCTGAGAATCATAACAGTAATTTAGATTTTGCGATTTGTGTGAGGGGAATCCCTGGGACAGTTTGAAGCAGAGAGTGGTAGGATGTGATTTGCATCTTGTAGACATCTTCGGAGCCTAGCATAATCCCTGCTTATGCATCATTAAGACATTCAGGGCCACCCTTCTCTTTCATGCATGAAACTGGATTTTACAAGGTATCCAGGTGTCCAGTAAAAAGAAACCCTCAAAGTTGTTTCAGTTCAACACCCATTGCTGAATGCCTCCTCTGACCTTTATTTTCTGCTGGCCTATAACCAGTTGTTTATAACCCCCTGCTGTTAAAATTGCTTTTACCAGTTTTGTGGATAATCTATTCAATTTCTGCTCATCCCATTTATACTAAATTTCATGTCTCAGATTGAGAAATTGTTTCTATGCAAGGCCACAAGGTGGGGCAATAATGAGACCTGCTGTGCCTTCTAAAGTTCTAATGTGACTTTCTAGAACAGGATAAGAGCCTTGTATTTTCCCTGGGCCTTCCTTCCAAAGGTCTCTAAAGAGTGAAATTCCACTGTGGATTAACCCACACATACCCACAGTGGCCTATATTGTTAAAAAGGAAAACCAAGAAACAGAGCAAAAAGACATAAACGATGCCACTTGGAAATGAGGTTTGTGTGCCTGTTCCATGTCACTGGGGCAAGGCAGCCCTGTGTTCTCCACAGCATGAGAGACTGCCTTGCTCCTTCTTGGTCACCTTTACACTACCACTGGTCCTTTTAATTCACAGTAGAATACTAATTGGAAATTTACTTCAAAGACTTAACCAACACCATGGGTATGAAATCTGTTAAAGGGGCCTGCCCATGCTGTTGTTCCTCCTTCAGTACCTGAACTTGAAACTCCCTTCTTTCACTAACTGCAAACACTAGTTCTTAGCTTATTCAGACCAAATGACCTGAATCCACATACCTTTGCATTTCTAGGTAGTCACTTGGTGCTCTGTAAATCGCATAGTCAGTCCTCTAGAAATGCAGTTATCATAATCTTTTGTAAAGAGTATTTCAAATTACACTCATAATGAGGATGCCTTGTTCCATAAGACTGAAACTCTGTCACAATAGTGACAGTGAACTGGCTATGACCTCATTTGATGATAAGCAATGAAATGCTAGGTCCTAGAGCAGCAGTGGGCAGTATTTCAAGATGTGTATATTCTTCCTAAAGCAAGGAGTTGTCTCATGTATTAGTAGGGCACTGTAGGATAGGCACTGGATTGCCAATCACAAGGTTGGCAGTTTGAAGTCACCAGAGCTCCATGGGAGAGAGATGAAACTTTATGCTCTTGTAAAAATGTATAGCATCAGAAACCCTATACAGGGTCATTATGAGTCAGAACAGACTTGACAACACCTGACAACAGCAAGGTATATATAAATATATATATATATATATACAGAGACAGAGAAAGAGAGAGATAAAAGTAATACATTTTACTATTTTTTAAAACTTGGGAAATAGTCATTTAAAAAACCCTGGAATCCTAAAGAAAACTATGACTGTTACAATTCTAGTTATTGTTGTTGCTTTTTTAAAAGTTTTCTTCCTCTGAGTATGTGTTGTCTATGTACATATCTCAGTGTATCTGTGCCTCTGTTTATGAGTACATATTTATTAGTTTGTACTTTATTTTTCAAAACTGATATCAATTGTTGTTTTATAAAAGTTTTATATTCTTTCTATGCCAGTAGCTACTACTTTTCACTTTATATCCAAATCTTGTCCAGGTGTTTTTTACTACCCTTAAGCAGCCTTTTCTTGTAATATTAATAACATGCATCATCTTGATCAACAGCAAAAGCTTAAAAAACTCTTACCCCTAACTGATTGCCTATATTCATCAAATGAATCACATTATTAGCTCATTTTTGCTTCATTGCAAAAGTAGATTCGCTTTTAGGTGAAAAACTACTTTCAGGGGCAGAAAGGAGCATTTGAAATTTAGAAAGTACCACAGGTCTTTCAACTCCTCCTCTTGACTGGAGCTTTGGAGCAGGAATCTCATATTAGTTATGCTCTCAGTAAACTGAATAATTTGAAGCACACTGTTTAATCTCTCTATGTCTCCTTTCCCTAATCCCTAAAATGGAAATACAGATGTCTAAGGTTTCTTCTACAACTATGAAAGTCTACTCTTAGTTAGTACTGTATTGATGCTGTGTTTTTCCAAATAACCTAAAAACTGTTGGGGGTACAAATGTAGATAGAAGTTCAATTAACTTCCTGGATGGGCTTAAGCAATAAGCCTAGTGACCTTTGTGAGTCCATTTAATAATACAGAAGTAAACAATTACTCTGCACAATCCTTTCCTTCACGTGCTTCCCACTGGTAAAACATTAATCATCTTTTGGTATTTTCAGGCAAACTGATTCATTAGTCCCTTACTTCTTCTTACTGAGCTTTGTTCTAGAAATGCTAAGACTGTGATAGATAGAGAAGGGACTAGACACAGGACATTTCTTCCAATATGCTGAGGAATGGGTTATCTGTCTTTCTTGAGCACAGAGAGGCAGCTCCCAAATGGGTCCCTGTCCCTACAGCCTTGGACCAATTCTTGTGCACATTTTCACCACCGCCTCCTCCGGCGTTGTTCCCCATTCTGTGTCCTAGGTGTGTCCACTGCTCTTCCAGCCCTCTCGTTATGAGCCTCTATATCTCTGTTCTTTCTGATGGACATGCCTTTCTCACCATTGCCTGGCTAAGCCTGACTCTTTGTTCTGGTCTCAACTTAGATGTCACCTCCTCCAGGAAGAAACGTTCTTTTGCTCTTTCTCCTCCAGATTGGTTTCAGTGATCCTCTTCTAGGACATGTGTGCTTTTACTCTTACCTTACTTAGTGTCATGGTAGTGGTGGTGATTATGCACTGTGGAGTCAGTTCTGACTCATAGCAACCCTGTAGAGACTTTCTGAGGCTGTAAATCTTTCCAGGAGCAGAAAGTCTCATCTTTCTCCCATGGAACTGCTGGTAGTTTCAAACTGCTAACCTTGAGGTTAGCAGCCCTACTCATAACCATTACACTACCGGAGCTCCATAGTGTTATTCTGCATTGAAGATGCCTGTTTTCCAGTCTGTTTCTCTTTCTTCTTAGGGCAAACAGCTGAGTGCTCTGCTAATAACTGAAATGTTTAAATCTACCTAGAGGTGCCTCAGGAAAAAGCCATGGTAATCTGCTTTTGCTTGTTTGTTGTTGCTAGGTACCATCCATTCCATTCCTACTCATAGCAACCCTGAATGGGGTTTCTGAGGAATGACTGGTGAATTTGAATTGGCAACCTTGCAATTCAAACTGACCTTGCAGTCAAGTGCTTATCCTACAGTGCTACACTAGGACTCCAAAACTTCAAAAGGTTACAGCCATTGAAAACTCTCTCTGTTCTACTCTGACATATAGGGTTTTCATGAGTCTGATTCAACTCAATAGTAACTGGTTTATTGTTTGGATTAGGAAGATGACAGTAAGCTCTTCTGCTGCAAGTGCAGTTCTGACATTGCCCTTGCTCTGTACTTCTTGGAACCTCAATTAAAACTTTACTTACCACTGATTTATCTGAATCAACAGGTCCCTGCTTTTAAAACACATTTGAAATCAGAAATGAATTAGTAGAAATTGATGAGATAGTTGGGCTTCTGGTGGTAATAAGGAGCTTTCTGGAAAAGTACCCTCTAGAAGATGAAGAACGACTTAGAGAAACAAAAGACCTCCAAAATTATGCTTTGCCAAGAGCAGGTCCTAAGAAGTATTTTCTTCTTTCCCTAAGTGAGTAGAGAGGTAAGATTTGTGAAAAGCAGACCTCTAGCCTGGGTTTGTTGTTGTTGTTGTTAAGTGCCATCAAGTCAGTTCCGACTCATAGTGACTCTGTATAGGGTTTCCTAGGAGTAGCTGATGGGTTTGAACTGCTGACCTTGTGGTTAATAGTCCAGTGTTGATCCTATCTATAGCGCTATACCAGGAGTTTAGGGCATCATATATTGTCTGCCCCAAATAGTAAAGTCCATCTGAAATAAAACAGTAGACCAGATACTATTTTTTAGAATTGCACATATTTTCTCCGCACTACTTAGTAGACATTTCTGGGACTGATTAGAAGAGTTCTTTCCATGGAATGCTATAAATGTGTGTTCTCAATGGAAGAGTGAGAGACCTAGAATGGAAGAGGGAACTTCTACCTCTGCTTAAGAGTCCATAGGAAATAAATTACATTTCCCAGGATTCTGATTTGATTTGTAATAACTTACTGACTTTGCAAAACAAGACACAGGAAAAAGTGCCTGTGAACAGATAGAGAGCTCCATGTTTAATATAGCTGTTCCTTTCTTATGGAATTATGATCAGAGCATAGGTATAATTTACATAATGCTAAAGGAGAAGTATTTTCTGGTGGTCTGCAAAGTTTTCTGTTAAAGGAAACAGACACTTTTTACATTGGTAGCTACAGTCTTCCCTCCTCTAGTCCTTGACTGAGGTACATGCAAAAACCTCAGATACATCTATTTATATAATACAATTGCTCCTAACATTATCTGCCATTTTGTTTGTTTGTTTTTGTCTTGAGAATTAGAAACCATGAGAAATCTTACTTGAAATCACAGAACAATTACAAGGATAAAAAAATAACATAAACAGAACAAATGCTCAGCTCAAAATGATAGCATTTTCCCCTAACCTAACTGCGCATAAGGTCACTATGAGTCGGTACCAACTTGATGGCACCTAACAACAACAATAAACTATGATCTTTTGTCAGGAATGCTTTTGAGATGAAAAATGAAAGCAGTTTCTTGCTGAACAGCCAAGTTGAGTGACATTTCTCAGTTTTGTTCTAGTGTTTAGTAGTTGCTAAGCTTCTTTTCCCCGTGAAGCAGTAGAGGGTGCTATACTGACATAATTGAAGAGATGCTAAGTATCTGTGCAAGGGCAGGACTTAACTGCCCGTTCTCTTCCAGCCACTTGTTCTTCCTAAAAGAACTGGGAAGATAAACTTTTACAAAGAGAGAACAGAGGCCATTCTAAGGAATATGGATAAAATATTGAATCCTAAGAGACCATGGGAAACAGTCAAAATCTTGTAACACAAGTATTTAGCAGTATTTGACAGAAGCCAAGAGAGTGGCAAGAAGTCTTAAAATGACTAGAAGTTATCTGTCAGAAAACAGAGGTCAGAATTCTGAGCAGAGTGATTCCTAAAACTAGAGAAAATTTTTGACAAATCTTGAAGTAATTTCTATAACTTCATTACTGTTCTTCTTGCTCTTTGAATACTTTCTATTTTTGATGGATTTTGAATAATTTATACATGTTATATATTTGATGAACAGTACCAGTTTGGTATTGTATTTTCATAATACCACCCCAAGTCTCTTTTGGAATCATATATTTTAGAGCCAGTAGATCCTGCAAGACCTTCACATATAATACTAATGTTTTAACATACAGAATCATTGGAAGTAAGAGTTAACGTAACGTCCAAAACTACATTACATCATGAGTAGCAAGACCAGAACTAGAAGCCAATGTTCTTTCTCTTGGCTCAAAGCCATATTTTGATGCCTGCTTTGAGTTTCAGTATTATGGTATACACAATCATAATCTCTTATATAAGTAGGTTTTGTTTTCAAAGGAATTTTACATAGAGTATCCCAAATTGTTTATCTAAAATGCCCATTTACCCCAGATTATCAATTGATTTGCTCAAAGAAAGTCCTGCCTAATTTTATGAGCAGCTAATAGAGAAGTCCTGGTGTGGCATTGTAAGATAAACACTAGACTAATAACCTTAAGGTTGTTGGTTCAAACCCACCAGCCACTCCTCAGAAACCCTATACATGATCACTATGAGCTGGAGGTGACTCAGCTCTTAACAACTACAATAGAGACATTAAATATATGTTTGCAGTTCTGTTTATAGCTCAGTCTCCATTCTCAACTAGTCCATTAAGTATCTTTATATTCAGCCCACTTTTTCCTGCCTGTACACTCCCTTTTTAGTGACTGAATTTGCTGTTTTGTGTGAACACTGGAGTAAAGTTCAACTGACTCAGAATAGGGAGCTTTGGCCAGATTGACAATGTTGTGTAACACCATCTTAACTGTAGACCTGGGTTAAGAGCAAGGCAGTGGTGAACAAAAGAGGTGCTGCTACCATTCATGGTTCACATGAGGGTGAAAAGTTCAAAGGTACATAGAAGTCCCTTCAAAGTTCTTCTCAAAGAGCCTAAAACCTGATGAACACCTTTAGATTGTCTGACAGGTGACTTGTGCCTCTTGGAGTCTCTGAGTCTCTGTGAAGTGTCTGTACACCCAACTCTTAGCACCTGCTCCCTAACAGTTAATGAGAAACAAAGGCAGTCTCCTCACGAATACCGACAGAAACAGGACCAGTCCTACCTAAGAGTTAGGTCATGAAAGTGTAGATTTTGAATCTCTAATCTGTCTGTCTGAGGTAATTCGGGGTAAGAAAAAGTCACTTTCAGTTTGTGCAGTAGAGCTACACTGGAGATCAGACTTGAGCTGATGGAATGAGGAGCTGGTCCAAAGCAGAAGGGTCTTGAGGATAGCCTTTCTAAGAAGAACAGAAGAAGGCTGTACTATGTGCAAACACACACATAAAACATTGATTTATCTAGGATGAGGGACTACAAGTAGATACGCAAGGCCTGTGAATGGTTAAGAAAGTTGATGGGAACTTAGATTTTGTTCACTATTATACCACTCCAAATGGAACTCAAACGAGATTTGTTTTTGTTTTAATTAGCAGGGATAAGTCTATTTGGCAGATACCAAATAAATGGATATTATTAATTATATCAAGAAAGGACTTAGACAAATAACTACGTAGTCTTAAGGAGGGCTTTATAAATTCAACTGCATTCTCAATATATTACTGAAAGAAATTAGCAGTACTATTAGTATTATCCCTCATTTTTTACTATACTCTTATAAAGACTTTCTTAAAAGACTATCTACATTATTGATATGGCTATTAATACTGTATTAATATAAAATAATCTCACAGATTTCCATTAATATACTTGCCAGTTGAAGAATATGACACCTGTCACCGGTCCCAGGAGGGAGAACGGTATAAATGAAACAGCCTAAGATTGTGGAGCCTGTTAGACCAGGCTCTGATCCCATCCCTGCCGCTTAATTGTTATATGACCATGAGCAAATTATTTTAAACTGCTGCATTTCATTTTCATCATTTGTAAAACAAATTACTAATATCCACATCACAGTATTGTTATACTTTTAACATTAAAATGCATGTGAATGAAACTAGCACATTGTAGGTGCTCCATGGATTTTAATCATTTGCCTCCATTTACAATTATAATTATTAGTTACTTTTTACTGCCTTCAGAAAATGTGACTATAACTATCCTCTAACTGTGTTGTTTGGAAGTAGATGAGTCTTGGAATACGTTCATGCAGAAATAGACTGCTCACCCAGACTTCAAAAGGCACATCATCATTCCGCATCTCTGGCACACATGTGCAGTCTTGTTTATAAACCTCTCTCTCTCTCTCTCTTTTTTTGTTTTTTTAAAGCTTTTATTGTGCATTGAGTGAGTGAAGGTTTACAGGGATGATCACCATTTTAAAAATCAGCAAATCATTGTAATGATAGCAATACCCTCCAAGTACCCTTAGCTCCTTGGAAACCCTGTATAGGGTAGCTATGGGTCAGGATGGACTAGATGACACTTAATAACAACAACAACCCTTAGCCAACAGTATTCACCTTTATTAACTTTTTTTCTTTTTTTGATGCACACATGCCACGTTGTAAATATATATTCATTTAAATACCCAAAGGGCACATTTTGCAAGCCAACCTCCTGCTCTCAGGTACTTTGCTTTTCTCAGTCCATGGACCTAAAGTCCAAGGCTGTTCTGTCTCTCTATGCCATCGCCTCCGCCACCATCTCTGTTGTCATCACTTCTCTGATCAGGATCCCTTGCTTCTTTCATGTTCTTCCCTCTTGATGGTCCTAGGGACCCCTGTTGTTGAGATGACAGATTAACTGCTTCCCCTTTTAGTTGCACCTCTTCTACATTTACAGTTGTGCCAATCACCCTCCCTTAGAGCTGAACACAATTACTCAAAATTGTGTCATAAAGTCCTATCCCCCTCATCACCAGAGCCATCTGGACAAGAGGAAAACCATTCTGTTGGGGTTCTGTCTTACTCCCCATGTTCTGACACGAAGCACTCTCATAAAAAAAGCTTGTAAGCCAGCCACTTCATGCCTTTCTTGCTAAGTGCCTTTGAGTTGATTCTGAATCATTGTGACCCTGCATAGAGTTTTCGAGGAGCAACTAACTGGTAGTAGTAGCGACTTTGTAGTCCAGAGCATCAACCCACAACACCACACCAGGACTTATATTTCCCCAATTTTGGTAGCCAGAGTCTAAGCTGCCCATCCCTATCAGCCCAGTGTTCTGAGGAGACATGCTTTGTCCTTGATATGGAGAATCCTTCCCTATTTGGTTGGAATTTTGAGCAGCCTCATCCACAATTTAGGGTCCAGTTGATCAGGTTGTAGCAATTTACGCTTTCTCCCTGCATCATACTTCTTTATCTTCATCTGGTCGAATTCTGATCAGCAAGCAATCCCCGCTAGGTCCAATGGATAATGTCTATGAGTCTGGGAGTTCTTGCATGCCCACCCTCTCTTCAGATCTGCTGGCTGCTTCATTCTTAACTTTAGCCCTCAGTGGCACGGTCATTGTCTCTGGGCTTGGGAGTTCACACATATCAGTGAACTTTTAACCCCTCAGCCCACCCTTTTCATTTTCTCATCTCAAGGTCATCAGGAGTCTATGGAATATGGCTAATATCAGCCCATATCTTCTTTGCTGCATTTCCCACCATTCCACTCATAAGTTGACCAGGATGCTTGTCAGTGAGCATACAAGACTGTTTGTGCATTCCCTTTGGTTTGGTTTACCATGATGGGCTGACTTTTCTTGCCTTGGTGGTTCCAGGGCAAACAGCTTACTTGATATTGTCACAGCCAAACAGTCTACTGTTGTTTTTTCTTTTCCTCCCCTCCCCTACCCCAGGTCTTTCTTTCAAGAAGTATCATTCAGGTTGGTCTGTATGTCTTTTCAATTGGGAATGTCCCACCCCTGAAGGTTCTGGGTGGGGCACAGGATTCCACCTCAGGCCCCCTATTCCACCAGGGCTTAACAAGAAGCTTGTTTTCCTGGGTACAATCTAGACCCCTTTTAGATAATCCAATCTGTTATAGGTTGAAGATGGGATTTCAAGCTTTCTGTAATCATCCTCCCCAATTATCCTTTCTATCCCCCTTAAACGTCTATATTACACTACTAGGCATGGGAACCCAATATCTGAAAATCAGCCAAGCACCTTAACATTATTTCTTCTCCTTTACCCTTTCATCCTATGTCTTGATCCCTATATCATGTTGTTGTTGTTCAGTGCTGGTGAATCGGTTGCAACCCATATCTACCCTGTTTAGGGTTTCCAAGGAACATCTGGTGAGCTTGAACTGCTGACCTCTGTGGTTCAAAGTGACCTTGCAGTCCAGTGCATTAGCCCACAGTGCCACACCTATCATAAGGCCAGAATGCTCCTTAGAAGCAAGGACAGCCCACATGACTGTCCACATGTCCTAGGGCCTGTCATTTTGTGCCTTACTAATTTTAGTCAGCATTGTGTCCTAAAGGTTCATCCATGTTATGCAGTGTTTTGCAGCTTCAGATTATTCTTCAAGGCAGCATACTTTTCCATTGTGTGTATGTACCAGAGTTTGTTTATCCATTCTTCTGTTGATGGGCACTTGGATTGCCTCCTGTTTTTTTGCTATGGTGAATAGTGCTGCAATGAACATTGGTTTGTTTTAAGATTTCTTGAGTAATGTGGTTGATTCTGATATTGGCTACCATCAATATTGACTTAAAGACAGGTCAAATTGGTGATGTATGTTACAGTGCTTTCAGGAAAACAATATTTTTTTCTAAAAGTTTTAAGCATCTGAAATAATTTTGGAAGGAAGTGTATCATTTAGTTGATATTTTGGGGGATTATGGTTATTCTTATGAATGTGCTATGCTACAAGTGTACTGTTGTTTTTGTTAAGTGCCTTTGAGTCAGTTGCGACCCATAGAGACCCTGTGTAGGGTTTCTGAGGAGCAGCTGGTGAGCTTGAACCACTGACCTTGCAGTTCAAATGGCTTTGCAGTCTGGCACTTTCATAGCCCCAACTCAATGTTACATATGAAAGTTACAACCCCCACAAGATATGTTGTTGTTATGTGCCGTGGAGTTGGTTCCGACTCATAGCGACTCTGTACAGGGTTTCCGAAGCTGTAAATCTTTACGGGAGCAGAAAGCCTCATCTTTCTCCCACAGAACAGCTGGTAGTTTCGAACTACTGACCTTGCGGTTCACAGCCCGATTCGTAACCACTACGCTACCAGAGCCAGTGTTGCCAAAGAATAGTGAATATAGCATGGACTGCCAGAAGAATAAACAACTCTGTCTTGGAAGAAGGACAGCCAGAATGCTCCTTATTAACCAGGACAGCAAGACTTTATGTCATGCACTTTGGACATGTTCTCAGGTAGAACTAGTCCCTGGAGAAGGACATCATGTGTGGTCAAGTGGAGGGTCAGCAAAAAGGAAAAAGACTGTCAACAAGATGGATTGACGCAGCGGTTGCAACAATGAGCTAAAACACGCAACAACTGTGAGCCTGAGCGGACAGTGTTTCCTTCTGCTGTACACAGGGTCACCATGAGTCAGACCTGAATTAATGGCACCTGCTGTGGTACTGTGAGTTAATGCGCTGGACTGCAAAGTCGCTCTGGACTGCAAAGTCACGTTGAAAGCAAGGTTGGTGTTTCAAGCTCACCAGCCCCTCCTCAGAAACCTTACACAGGGTCACTATGGGTCAGAACTGACACGACAACACTTAATAACAACAACAATAACCACAACAAGATTGGAAATTCAAAGCTCACCAGACACTCCTCGGAAACCCTATATAGGATCACTATGGGTCAGAACAGACTCGATGGCACTTAACAACAATAACAACACACATTAATTAAGAATCCCTGGGTGGTACAAACTGTTCACCAAGTGCTCAACTAACTGACAGGTAGGCAGTTTGACTACAACTAAAGGTTCCTCAGAAGAAAGACCTGGTGATCTGCCCCCAAGAGATCCCAGCCTTGAAAATAATACAGATTGAAATTTTACTCTGCAAAACTTGGGGTCATCGTAAGTCAAAATCAACTGGAAGGCAAATGGTGGTAGACATTAATTGGGCTCAATCCACTAGTTAGTTTCAAAATTAACTTCTAAATCACCAAGAATGAAGAAAAGAAGCCATACTATTATTTGTACTTGTACTTTGGCAGTATGATATTTTTAGATGATTAAAAATGTATTTCAGGGAAATCAAGAGTATTTGCATTTTATAAGATAGGAGACAATGTTAACCCTTCATGTACCCATCTAGCAAAAAGTTCATACTCATAGATCTTCTCTCACCGTCTTTCTAACCTTGTAAGGTTACAAATATTAGAATCATGTTTACCACTTGTTATAAAAAACCTAACCTGACAACAGTGGTTTTTGTTTTTGTTTTGTTTTTTCTTTTTTCTTCTGCCACATCCTCTGGTAATGATTTCCACTGGCTGGAAACACGGTGAGGAAAGAAAGATTTAGTTGAACTTCTTTTAAATGAAACTGATAGCTACATCTAGTGATCTCATAACCTCAAAGCACTTTACAAACTGAGTAATCATTGAAGATGCTAAATATAGTAAATACAATTTTAAAGCCATCACAAATAAATCCATATTTAAATCTTATTCTACCACAAAGTAGCTTTGCTTTTGATGTACCTTTTAAAATCATGGATTTCTTGATGGAAGTATTGAGTTTGGCTCTTAATGTTATGCTTTTGCTAGTGTGATTGTTTCATTTCCTATAACATAAACTGAGACCTCATTCTCTTAGACATGTTATTGTATGTGGAAGCTAGATGTAGCTCTGACTCGCTCTATGGCTCAGGTACCCAAAGGCCTTCATTTAACTCCTAGTTCAATAAGTGAGTAGGTATATCATTTTCTAATTTACAATAAGAATAAAAATATTTCCTTTCTTACTTGTAGAGGTTTTTTGAATATAATATACATAGAATTATATAAAGTGTTGTTGTTGTTAAGTGCCTTTGAATTGGTTCTGACTCATAATGCCCCTGTCTAGATAGGATTTACAAGGAGTGACTGGAGAGCTTGAACCGCCAACCTCGTGGTTCAAACTGACTTTGTAGTCCAGAATGTCAACCTGCAGCACTACACCAAGACTCCTAATATAAAATAGTAGACTTTAAATTTGAACATGTAGTTTTGTTTTACTAATTGAGGACAAATCTCATTAGATACACACACAAACACACAAAAGGGGACTTCAAAAAATTAAAAATAAAAAATATATAAACTTAATTCTTTTATCATAAACTATTTTGTAAGCTCTAATACCAGCCATTTATTCCCTCCCTAAAGATTTGAAAGTCCTGAGAATAGAGCCATGTCAATGCAGTACTTTTTACATTATTAATTGAAGAAAACATGAGTATCGTTTAAAGATATTTTAACATTAGGAAGGAGTACTGGTGTGGTGCTGCAGGTTAATGCACTGGACTGCAAAGTCTCTTTGAACCACAAGGTTGGCGGTTTAAGCTCACCAGCGACTCCCCTTAAATCCTATACAGGGTCGCTATGGGTCAGAACCGACTTGAAGGCACTTAGCAACAACAACAACAAGATTAGGAAACAAAGAGAAATCACAAGGAGCCAAATCAGGACTCTAAGGTAGATGTCTAAAGATTTTCCAGTGGAACTCTCCCCAAATTGCCATTATTTGATGAGATAAAAGAGCAGGAGCATTTTCATGGTGGAGGAGGACTCTGGTGAAACTTTTCTGGGAGTTTTTCTGTTGAGCTTTGACTAACTTTCTCAAAAGACTGTCATAATAAGCAGACATTATCCATCTTTGTCCCTCAAGAAAGTCAACAAGCAAAATGCTTGGAGTATCCCCCCAAAACTCTTGCTATGACCTTTACTCTTGACCAGACTGCTTTCGCTTTGGCTGGACCACTTTCATCTATTGTTTTGATGGTGAGTGGTCTTCAGGATCATAGTTGTCAGAGCATGTTTCATCTGCTGTTACAATTCTTGGAAGAAATTATTTGATCCCACTTGTTTAAAATTTCTATTGAATGTTCTGCTCTTGTCTACAGCTGATTTGGGCCCAACAGTTTTGGCACTGAATAAGCAGAAAACTTGTTTAACTTAAATTTGTCAGAATTGTGTAAGCTGAACCAATTGAGATGTTTAAGGTGTTGACAGGTTGCTTCTGATGTTAATGTAGGTCTTCTTTAGTTAGGACATAAATGAGATGGTGTCTTAAAAAATTAATATGAATGATCTGCTGCTGTGAGCTTCATATTCCATATGATCTTATCCCTTCTTAAGATGAGTTCTTCACTTGTAAACTGCTGATTTCTTTAGGGCTTTGTCTTCACAAACTTTTTGTAAAGCATCAGTGATATTAGCATTCCTCCAACCAACCTTCATTACAAATTTGATGTTTGTTCTTGCTTTAATTTTAGCAGAATTCAGGTTGCTCTGATAAGGCTTATTTCAAGCTGATGTCTTATTATTCTTAGTGCCTCAAACTAGAACTTGCTCAAACATGTTATAACAAGTTATTATGAGTTTATTTTGGTGCAAAACAACATGTTGAAATCCATCCATAGTTGTTTTTAATATTTTGCACTTTCCAAGAACCTTCTGAAGACTCCTTGTAGTGCTGATTGTGAGGCTAGCACAACAGAGCAAAGTGTTTTGTTCTGTTGTACGTGGGGTTGCTAATATA
>NW_006408553.1:23764510-23771823 GCF_000296735.1 Chrysochloris asiatica | reverse complement strand
GGCATCATTGATGGACTCGGGGGTAGCAGCGGTGGTGAGGTTGGCCCAGGATCGAGCATTGTTTCGTTCTGCTGTGCATGGGGTTGCTATGAGTCGGTTCCGACTCGATGGCACCTGACAAAAACAACAACCTCAAATTTAGCAGTTTGGAACTACTAGTTGTTCTGTGAGAGAAACATAAAGTTTTCTGTTCCCCTAAAGATTTACAACCTTGGAAACCCTAAGTAGGGTCACTATGAGTGGGAACCAACTCTACAGCACACCACCACCACGATATATGTATTGTTTTTAAGTGCCATCGAGCCAGTTCCAACCCATAGTGTCCCTGTATAGAGTTTCCTAGATGTGGATGGTGAGCTTGAACCGCCGACTTTAAGGTTCAAACTGGCTTTGCAGTCCAGTGCATTAACCCAGAGTTCTACAACAGGACTTTGTAATATATAGTAACACCAGTCGTCTAGTTGTCTTACTCTGGCAGCTTGCATGTAGTGATTCTGGAAGCTATGCCACTGATATTTTAAATACCAGCAGGGTGACCTGTGGTGGACAAGTTACAACTGAGTTTCTGGAGGAAGACAGACTAGGAAGAAGGAAAGACGGTCTACTTCCAAAAATTTAGTCACTGAAAACTTTATGAATAGCAGTGGAACACTGTCAGCACCAGAATATTGAATATTGAAACATGATAAAGAACACCAGAATATTGTCATATATAGTGCAAGAAAATGAGCCCCTCAGATTAGAATATACTTAAAATGCAACTGGAAAAGAGCTGCCTTCTCAAAGGAGAGTTGACCTTGATGACAGAATGGAGTAAAGCTCTCAGGACTTTCATTTGCTGATGGGTCACAACTCAAAATGCAGAGAAGCAGCTATGAACATTCACTAATAATCTGAATATGGAATGTACAAAGTATGAATCTAGTAAAATTGGAAATTGACAAAAATGAAATGGAACTCATAAATAGACATTAGTGAACTGAAATGGATTGGTATAGCCATTCTGAATCTGACAAGCACATGATTTACTCTGTCGGGAATGACAAATTTAAGAGGAATGTCATGACAATCATCATCAAAAAGAACACAGCAAGATCTATCTTGAGGTACAATGCTGTCTGTGATAGGATAATATACATATGCCTACAAGGAAGACAAGTCAATACCACTGTTATTCAGATTTATGCACCGACCACTGAAGCCAGTGATGATGAAATTACCAGCTTCTTCAGTCGACATTGCTCAAGTATGCAATCAAGATGCATTGATAATTACTGGTGATTGGAAGGCAAAGGTTGGAAACAAAGAGGAAAGGTCAGTAGTTGGAAAATATGGCCTTAGTGATAGGAATGATGCTGGAGATCACATGATAGAATTTTGTATGAACATTAACTTCTTGATTGCAAATACCATTTTTAAACCACATAAAAGACAACTATACATATGGACCTCACCAGATGGAATACACAGAAATCAAATTGACTACATATGTTGAAAGAGAAGATAGAAAAGTTCCATATCATCAGCAAAAACAAGGCCAGGGGCAGACTGGAACAAACCATCAAGTATTCATATGCAAATTCAGGCAAAAGCTAAAGAAAATTAAAACAAGTCCACAAGAACCAAAATGTGACCTTGAACATGTTGTTGTTGTTATGTGCCGTTGATTCGATTCCAACCCATGGTGACCCTATATAGGGTTTCCAAGGCTGCAAATCTTTATGGGAGCGGAAAGCCTCATCTTTGTCCCGTGGAACCGCTGGTAGTTTTGCACTGCTGACCTTGAGGTTAGCAGCGCGCTTGAAGCCATTATGCTACCAGAGCTCCTTGGCCTTGAACATATCCCACCTGAATTTAGAGATCATCTGAAGAACAGATTTGATGTATTAGACACTAAAAACCAAACACCAGAAGAGTTGTGGGATGACATCAAGAACATCATACAGGAAGAAAGCAAAAGGTCACTAAGAAGACAAGAAAGAAGGAAAAAAACCAAAATGTATTTCAGAAGCGACTGAAACTTGCTTTCCAGTATAGCGATACTAAAGCAAATGGAAGAAATGAGGAAATAAACAGCTGAATTGAGAATTTCAAAGGTCAGATCAAGAAGACAAAGTCAAGTATTATAATAAAATGTGTAAAGACACTGAGTTAGAAAACCAAAAGGGAAGAACATGCTTAGCATATCTCATGGTGAGGAAGCTGAAGAAAAAAAATCACGTCTCAACTTGTAATATTGAAGAATTCTATGGTCAAAATATAGGATGATGCAGAAAGCATCAAAGATTATGGAAGGAATACACAAAGTCACTGTATCAAAAAGAAACAGCTGATAATCAACCATTTCAAGAGGTAGCATATAATCAAGAGCCAATGATACTGAAGGAAGAAATCCAAAGTACATTGAAGTCTTTGGCAAAGAACAAGGCACTGGAAACCAATAGAATATAAATTGAAATCTTTCAACAAATGGATGGAGCACTGGAAGCATTCACTCATCTATGCTAAGAATTTGGAAGACAACTTCCTGGCCAGCTGACTGAAAACAATCCATATTTGTGCCCGCTACAAAGATAGGTTACCTAACAGAATGCAGAAATTATCGGACAATACCATTAATATCACACACAAGTAAAATTTTGCCCATGAAATTACAAAAGCATCTGCAACCATACAGAGAACTTCCAGAGGTTCAAGCTGGATTCAGAAAAGGGTGTGGGATGAGGAATGTCATCGCTAACATTAGGTGGATGTTGGCTGAAAGCAGAGAATACCAGAAAGCTGTTTACCTATGCTTTATTGATTATGCAAAGGCTTTCAATTATGTGGATCATAACAAACTATGGATAACATTGTGGAGAATGAGCATTTTGGAAAACTTAGTTTTGCTTATGAGGAACCTGTACATAGACCAAAAGATCAGAGAACAAGGGAACACCGAATGGCTTAAAATTAGAAAAGGTGTGCTCCAGGGTTTTTTTCTTTCACCCTAGTTATTCAATCTGTATGCTAAGCAAATTATCTGAGAAGATGGGTTATGGGAAGAAAAACAAGGCATCAAGATTGAAGGCAAACTCATTTAACAGCTTGTGATATGCACATGGTACAAACTTGTTTGATGAAAGCAAAGAGGACTTAAATTACTTACTGATGAGGAACAAAAAATCATAGCCTTCTGTACGGGTTGTACCTTAATATAAAGAAAACAAAACCTCTCACTACTGGACCAATAAACAAGATCCATATAAGTGGAGAAAAGATTGAAGTTGCCAAAGACTTCATTTTGCTTGGATCAACCATCAACACTATGGAAGCAGCAGTCAAGAAATCAAATGACATATTGCATTAGACATATCTACTGCACAAGACCTCTTTAAAATGTTGAAAAGTAAAGATGTCTGTTTGAGGACTAAGGTGCATCTAACCCAAGCCATGGTATTTTCAATAACCTCATATACATGTGAAAGTTGGACAGTGAATAAGGAATACCTTAGAAGAATTGATGTAATTGAGTTATGGTGTTAGGAGAATATTAAAAGTACCATGGACTGCCAATAGAACAAATCAATCTGTAGTAGAAGTACAGCCAAAATACTTGTTGGACCCAGGATGGCCAGACTTCGTCTCTGTACTTCAGGCATATTATCAGGAGGGATCAGTTCCTGGAGAAAGATATCATGTTTGGTAAAGTGGAGGCACAGAGAAAATGAGGAAAACCCCCCAGGGAGATGGATTGGCACAGTGGCAGCAGTAATGGGGTCAAGGGTAGCAACGATGATGAGGTTGCTGCATGAGCAGGCAGTGTTTTATTCCGTTGTACATAGGGTCACAATGAGTCGGTACCACCCAGTTGGCACTTAACAACAAAATGAGAGTGAAGTCATTATGAACTATATTTGGTTTTGGAACATGCTTTTTAAAAGCCACATATATATGTTTGTTGTTGTTAAGTGCCATCAGTAGGATGGGAATCATAGTGACTCTTTTGTTGTTATTAAGTATCATTGAGGCTTTAAATCTTTGCAGGAGCAGAAAGCCTCATCTTTCTCCCACTGAGCTGTTGGCAGACTCTAATCCTAGACCTTGTGGTTCCAATGCTTATCATATAGAGCCACTGTGTTCATCATTGATTCCTGGTGTGACACTTTAGGATAAACACTGAACTGCAAGATTGATTTGAACACAAGTTTGGAGGTTCAAACTCACCAGCTGCTCCTGGGAAACTATACAGTGCTGGTATGAGCTGGAAACGACTCAATGGTATTAAACATCAACACATCCATCAGTTTTATTTTTTTAATGTAGCTATATATGTAACTACATTCCCAAATTGTGATTAATAAATGTACAAGATTAGATAATTGCAGAGTAAAAGTTGATTTTATTTTTAGTATTCACTATTTTCTTCATTCGTTCATTCAATACACTGGTCTTAGGATATATCCCTTAAGTTACAACCTGAAAATAATTGGTTTCAAATCTAAAAGATGTGATACTCACCTCCTCTTCAGTGAATTTTGGGTATCCTGGTGTTGTTAATCCAGGATCTTATGACTATTTTTGTCGAATCCAACGATGGAGAAGTTCAGGAAAGAAAAATTGTACTGAAATAAATCCCTCCCTTTAGTAAATAGATTTAGATTGCAGATAACTGAACAAAATGCTTAACTGGAACTCTGTTTAATTCTTTTGAGAGTGCATTTCTTTCACCAGACTGAGCCATTTTGCTCCATTAAAACAATCTTTACTTTTTCTTGTTTATCAGTGGATGAAGTGTTTTGTAGGATAAAATAAACATTCACCTATGATACTGAAGGTGCTGCTGGCTTTATGGTTTCCAACTTTGTTTCCAAGGAGGGCTAATACCCTAGGGCTCACAACCTAATAAGAGTGCTATACCCACCACCAGTGAGTTTGGGCCTTCGTACAGTTGTTTTATATAACAAACTTCCGTGAGAATAAGGTCATTATGAAATGTATTGGGTCTTGCCAAATGCTTTTTAAAAGCCACATAAAATAGAATATGAGGTCACTTTTGATTCCTATGTAAAGAGATCTCTTCTTCCTTTCCATTTCATTCTGCTCCACACCCTATGCCTGCAGCCCCTGCCCCTCCAAGTCAACAAACTCAACAAAAGTTTCATTTTCTTTTCCATAAACCATGTACTTCAAAATCCTATTCTTAGTCTTGTATATATTGTTTTCCTCTTTGATTTTCATCTTTTGCCAGGTTTCCTGTTGATACCAACATGAATCTCAAGAGCTTCCCTTTGCCTCTTTTGGAACAAATTAAGAGAAAAGACTAATTTAGAGTGTATAGGATGGAAAATAATAGTCATGAAAAGGCAGTCATAGTATGCAGCAATACAGAGACAGGGCTTACCCGCCCATCTCCTCTATAACCACCTCCCTGGCATGGCATTCCTTTGGAACAGAAGCCAGTATCCATCCCACAGGGATTTGAGACTTGTGAGTGCTGAGTGATAAAAGACTGAGTCATAGGTTATCAATGGGTAGGTTGCTCCGTTGGCCCCAGCCTTTAGGGCGTGTGTACAAGCCTTCTATACATGGTGGTTGGAATTTGATTCATTTCCTTTCCTCCCACTCCCCTTTGGTTTTGAGGTCTAGAATTTGTAGTTTACCTGTGAGTGGGGGCTCTGGATAGAGATTTGAAGAGTTAAAAGGTTGCTGCCATACCTACTTGAGTCCATGTGTTTGGGCTTTGAGAAGATCAGTGTGGAATCACATCAAGTTCACCTCAAATAAAGGTATCTTAAGTTCAATTGCTGCTGAGTTTCTGACCAGTTCCTACAACTAATTTCTTCCACCAATTGCTCATATCAACAGGGTGAGGGGAAAATTCATCAAAATGTAAAATGAACAAAATGGTCAGAAATGAGTTAGTTGAAATATCAGTCTTCAGTGGTTTTTGTCAAAGCTCTCCAAAGAATCTTCCAACCTATGCTCCTGTTGTTATTCATCCAGACCTCAGCTACCTTCAGACACATTCTATGAAAAGCCAGAGCACTTTTCAAGTAGGGTTATTCTTAAATCTCTGTAGTATTTGGCTGACAAGCAGGCTGCCTTACTGATGGTCATTATGGCAGAAGGGGCTCCCAATGGTGAGGGAAGGAAGGAGTTGATTGACAATTTACTTCCTCTGTTTCTTGAAACCAATCTGTCTGTCAGAGAATTTTAAGTATTGCGTAGGGAAGTGTCTTGCTTGGGCTTGCTTTTGAGTACCGGGAATACAGCCTTTCTGCTTGGGAAGCCTGAGCTGGGATGTAGGTGTGTAGCAAAAGGAATGGGTGGAGGCTTCTAACTAATGGGGAAGGCATCTTTGAAATAAGCTGAGATGTGGATCTGGAATTCTGGAAAGCAAATACACTGAACTTTGATGGGTGGATACTTTGATATCTGTGGTTGCAGAATAAATATGATTCACTCTAGGGATTCTGCAATGCAATTTAATAAGCCAGAAAAGGCAAGTAAAAGTCAGAAACATTATCTGTAAATACATCGCAGTAGCTTCAGAAGAACTACGAACGACAGAAAATTCTAACTGGTGGTGGTGGTGGTGGACATGTGACAATAAGTTGGTTTCAACTCATAGTGATCCTGTATAGGGTTTCTGAGACTGTACATCTTTACAGGAATAGAAAGTCTCATCTTTTTCCTGCAGACCAACTGGTAGATTCAAACATCTGACCTTGTGGTTAGCAGCCCACTGTACTACCAGAGCTCCTTAATTTCTACAAAGACATTATAAACTAAAATCTTTAGGATATTGTTGTGTATTAGTGTAATAGCTACGAATGCAGGTCCTTAGTGTTGAATTTGCCTTTTTCTAGCTGTAAATGCTTGAGAAAGTGACATAAATCTCGCTGTGCCTCACTAATATGAACTGTAAAGTGGAGAATAATAACTATGTATTTCATCAGGTTGCTTCTATGCTTAAATAAGATTATAATTATTAATTTAAAGTGACAACTTACGAGAGCCTTGCTCTATTCTAAATGTTTTATAGATTTCTGTATATAATCATCATCATCAGCCACATCAATCACCACTTATGCTGCATTATTAAAAAGTTATGAACAATTTCAATTCTGCAAAGAAGAGATTCAAGACTTATGGAGATATGAGTAAACATCTTCTCATCTTATAGAGACCCAAACAAGACTGAATCTTCACTAGGCTTTTTAGTACTTTTAAAAGGTCAGGTAGATACAACAATAATTAGAAACAGCTATATATAAGAGAAGGAGGTATGGTGTAGATATCAAGAGATGTTAGTTCGAGCCTGTATCAGT
>NW_006408553.1:23763483-23764410 GCF_000296735.1 Chrysochloris asiatica | reverse complement strand
TACATATACACATACATGCACACCAGGGCTTCATATAGGATTTTTCCTAGAACTTTTTTGCAGCCTTCTTGTATATATAAGGGAAGACAAAAATTATTTCTACCAAGGTTGCAATTCATATATGCATGTGTTTATTCCAAACAAAACAATCTTAAACATATCTCTTTTGGATCAGTTAAAGGCTTCAGACAAATTTTCTCAGTAATACACTTGTCTTAGTCACATTAGGATATCTACAAAAAAGGGACCCATTAAATTAATAGCTTCTATTGAGATCTGCTAGGTCACTGAAATTCAAGGGAGAAGGAGATAAGTTCAGAAGATATGGTGACTGTCTTTTGAAATACTAAAGGAGGAATCTTGACAGATTTTCTCAAAGGACACAAAATGAACACAGGGACTTATTAGGAAAAATCTTTTACAAAATTGAAAACTGAATTTGTGACAAAAGGCCAGGAAAACTACACTGAAGGTATTTTATTTTATCATGACCATGCCCCTGTTCATTCTTGAAGAATAATTGCATTGAGAAAATTTACCTCATCCATCCCATTGCTCTAATTTTGCCCGTTCAGACTTATATTTTTGTCCCCCAAGCTCAAAAAATTTTGAAAACGAACACAATTTTAGTTCCTTGAGAATGTCCTAACTGCCATTTTGACTTGCTATGAATCAAACAGTACAGAATTCTTCTGGGAAATGTTAAAGTGATGCAACCACCACCTTCAAAAATATATAGATGTACTTAGGGGCTAGGTTGAGAAAAGATAGCTTCACATTTTGGTATTTTTGTTTAATAAAGGTTTCTAAAATTTCATGGAGTCCTGGTATGGCATTGTGGGATAAAGCATTGGACTGCAAGGTACTTTTGAACCACAAGGTTGGTGATTCAAACTTACCAGCCACTCTTTGGAAACCCTATACAGG
>NW_006408553.1:23745898-23755638 GCF_000296735.1 Chrysochloris asiatica | reverse complement strand
AACATAGATGTAAAGGAGCTCTGGTACTCTGGTAGTGTAGTGGTTACGAATTGGGCTGCAAACCGCAAGGTCAGCAGTTCGAAACTACCAGCTGTTCCTCAGGAGAAAGATGAGGCTTTCTGCTCCCTTAAAGATTTACAGCCTTGGAAACCCTGTATAGGGTCGCTATGGGTAGGAACCGACTTGACGGCACACAACAACAGCAACAACAACATACATAGATATAGATATAGGTATATCTATCTATATCTATGTATATAATGTAATTTTGAATAAATTATTTAACATCACTGGGCTTCAATTTCTTTATAAAATAAACCAGAACCAGTTGGCAATAAGTTGACTATGACCCATGGTGACCCATGTGTGTTAGAGTAGAACTGTACTCCATGGAGTTTCCAATGGCTGATTTTTAGAGGTAGAGTTCCAGGCTTTTCTTCCAAGATGGACTGGAACCTCTAACCTTTCAGTTAGCAGCTGAGCACGTTAACTGTTTGTATCACTCAGCAACTCAACTATTAAATAAAGGGATTGAATTAGGTGATGTCATAGATTCCTTTCAGCTCTATAATCGTAAACAATGCCTACTCTGTAGAGATCATCTTTTCCCACAAGTTATCACTTGTATCCTAAGACCATAGTTATATTTCCGTTTGGTGAAAAAGCAGCTGAGCATAGAGGTGGTGGGTCACTTGTACATAATTTTATTTTTCTATTGACCCATACAAAATTCAGGAATTTTTTGTCCCTTAAACTATCAGGTTTTTAGATAAAACATTGAGATACTACTTGTATGACATATATATTTTACTATAATGTGATAAAAGTAGAGTCTCTGAATAGTGTTTAAAAGGTGTATTAGAAACTTAGAGCTACCTGTAAAAGTCATGTCTCAGAACTACTTTATCTTGTTGTTGTTGTGAAGTGCCTTTGAATTGGATCCAATTCATAGAGACCCTGTATAGGGTTTCTGAGGAGCAAATAGTGAGCTTGAACCACCGACCTGTGGTTTAAACTGGCCATACAGTCCAGGACATTAACCTGCAGCACCACACCAGGACTCCTACTTTAAGCTATATATTATTTAAAATAATGAAAACCATATTCCAGCAGTATCCTTGATCATGAGATAAACTTGAAAAGAAGAATAATACTGAGAATCTCAACAACCCTAAAATAAACTGTTCTTCATATTGGATATTCTGTTAGCCCATGAAACAAAATAATGAGTCAGTTAGAACCCCTCCAGTTATTCATTGGACCAAAACGTCTGTGACTGCTAGTTATATCTGAGAGTATTGTGCACTTAGGGAGATCTGCTGTCGCAGTGGGTAAAGTGCTCAGCTGCTAACCAGAAGGTTGGTGGTTTGAACTCACTAGCTGTTCCATGGGAGAAAGTTGTGGTAGTCTGATTTTGTAAAGATTACAACCTTGGAAACTCCATGGAGCAATGTTACTCTATTCTTTAGGTTTGCAATGTGTTGGAATTAACTTTACAGCAGTGGACTTAGTTTTGGGTTTGGTGCAGTTAAGGGCAGTGTGGTGCTGGCACAGAGATGAAAGACAGAAGGGAACCCCTCCCCACCATTTCTGTTCATTTGAACTTGAGTTAGAATGGGAGGAAGCAAAGAAAAGGGATGCAAGCTAGGAGAACCTGTGTCGTGTTCTAAATGGTTTTCCATATGCTAACAATATTTATTTGGATGGCATGATTGTGCCCAGATGCTACAGCGACAACAGCAGAAATTTCTGACTTATATAATTTGACTTTTTTTTTAGACAACAAAGAAGAAAGAGATCAGTCACATTACCTTAGCATCTTGGTTCTGGGAATGTGTCTGCCATGGAAAAGTTGTCTCTCTGAGCTCTTTTCTGCTTACACGGTATCTTAACAACTATTTCAATATTTGATAACACATCCTGACATTTAGTGTCCCAATCAGAAAGGATGATGAAGTTATAATAAGTCTGGAAACCATCCCATGTAAATTGTAGTTTAATCCACTGTGGAAGTTTAACTTGGATAGAGAACTTAAGAAATGACAGATGCTTTTAAATAGTTGAAGAACTTTTTTTGTTCTTTGTTACTGTAGAAGACAAAACAAGTAAAATCTGGAAGGCCAATTTCCGATCAACATATTAGAGTACTTTTTCAAAACAATTATAACCTCACGGAACAGGGACACACAGTTTTATGAGGTAGTGAGCAACCTATCGTGGATGGGAATCAGACAGAGGCCAGTTGGGTGTTTGTCAATAGTCAGGTAGGTTTATTTGTTGTTGTTAGGTGTCATACAGTCAGCTCCAACTTAGTGACCCTATGTTGTTGTTGTTAAGTGTCACCAAGCCAGTACTAACTCATAGTGACTCTGTATAGAGTTTCTGAGGAGCAGATGATGGGCTTCAAATGCTGACCTTGCAGTTAGCAATCCAGTGCTTATCCTACAGCGCCACTCCAGGACTCCAGTGACCACATGAGTGGGATGCAAATCAAAACCACAGTGAAATACCACTTCAGTCTCATAAGATGACTAAGATAAACAAACAAACAAGTGTTGGCAAGGATGCGGAGAAAGCCATTCATTGCTTTTGTGAATACAAAATGGTACAAGTGCTGTGAAAAGCAGCTTGGTGTGTCCTCAATAAGTTAAGCATAGAACTAATATATGATCCAACAATTCTACTTTTAAATATTTACCCAGGAGGCTTAAAGACAGTAACACAAATAGAACACTAATGGTCTTTGTAGCAGTATTCACAATATTCAAAAGGTTGAAACAACTAAATGTCCATCAATGAATGAATATACAAGGAATCTTCAAAAAATTCATAGAAAAATTCCATTATATTTAAACTGTATTTTTCAATGAACTTTTTGAAGCTCCATTATGCAAAAAAATATATAGTATACATTCTAGATGCAATGGAATACTAGTCAGTCATAGAGACTTGAGATCCTGGTATATACTTGTTAAGTGCAGTTGAGTCAGCTCTGATTCATAGCAACCCTGTATAGGGTTTCTGAGACTTTAAATCTTTGCAGGTGCAGAAAGTCTCAATTTTCTCCTTTGGAGCAGCTGGTGGGCTCAAACCTCCAACCTTGTGATTTGCAGTCCAGTGTTTATCATATGGAGCTACCACACACTCCTGACACATACCTTAAAAAATATTACATCGAGTGAATTAAATCAATCACAGATGGGTAATTATTATATAATCTCACATATAAAATAATAAAAATAGGCACATGTATAAAGAACAGAGTTTATTAGTGGTTACTGTGGTGGCAGGGAGGGTAAAAGGGAGAGTCACTTTTTAGGAAGCAGTGAGTTTCTGTTTATAGTGATGAAAATTTGGCATCAATTAAATGTGATGGTTATACAACATGACTAAAATATAATTGGTACCACTAAAGTGTGCACCAGAAAAATGTTGAATTAGCAAGTGTTGTGTCAAACATCTTTTTGCAATAAAAATGAGAAAAAAGAATAATCCTTATATACACCTGTGATTCTGTACAGGAAATAAAGATAGCCACCAACTTTACCAAAACTGAGGTGATGATGGAAAGCAATAATAAAACTAGAATTTTTATAATCCAATTATTTCTCTTCAGATGTTTAGTATGGAAGAGGTGAAACCATCTTAGACCTTTTTGAGCATAGACTGATGTCTAGAAGTCAGCAGAAAGGATTTTTTCATAAAGATTGAATGTCTCAAATTGAGAAAGTGTTTTTTTTTGAGACCACTATCCCCTTGGGTAGAGTGACAATGATAATATTGGCCACCCACTTACCTCACAGAGATGTTGTGTAGGTACATGACTCAGTGTTTCTAAAGGACTTTGATGACTGCTATGGTTAATGTTTCACTGTAAATGCTTTTCAAGAGCAATTATTTTGAACAGAATGTCACTCAGAATCAGTAGGTTGTCCTAATGAATCACTAAGGGAAGGGAGGTTAGTGCAACTTGGCTATATCTTGTCAAACAATAAAAAATAATATATACTGAATAAACAAAATATTTGGTTTATTCCCCAACAGAATCTCATCTCTTTTTTTCTGGAAAAATAAACATTGCTCAAACTGAGGACCAAAGTATTTTATTTTTTATATTTCCAAATATCTCTGTGGCACCAAGCCAAGCCTTTTAAGACTATATCAGGTTATTTAATTTTAAATTCAATTTTGTAAAAAGGCCCCATGTCTGGGGAATATAGGCAGCAAATGTAGGAGCAGCAAAGATGCTGAATGTGCTAAAATGGCTGGTACTTTTTATCATAATGTGATTTCCTGGAGGTCTGTCAACTGGGCTCTAAGATGGGGTCCTGTATTGGTTCCTGGAGGCGAGTCAAATTGGGATCCACTCAGAGCACTGACTGCAGTTAAGAACAAACAATAGGAAGAGCATAGTTAATCATTGAATTAAGAGTCCCCTTCTTTGTTTGTGTTTGGCTTCATCATTCTTTGGAAGATAAAAAATCAACGTAGAACTAATGTTTCTCTCAAGGTAGAAGAAAATAGTGATTTAGTACAACCCTTGAAATCTACATACTGTCACGAATTATTCTTGTACCTATGAATCATGATATCAGAATGACTTTGTAATACAACTCAAAAGACAATTAAGGCCACAGTATAAATTAAACTATGGCACTATTGGATAAAGCACTGGACCAAAATGGCAAGGTTGATGGTTCAAATTCACCAGTTGCTCCTCGGCTACCCTATACAGGATCACTGTGAGTAGGAACCAACTCAACGGCACTTAACAACAACAGTACTTCTATACACAGGCTTAGGTGTTTATTGTTGTTGTTGTTATGTGCCGTGGATTTGGTTTCGACTCATAGCAACCTGTACAGGGTTTCCGAGGCTGTAAATCTTTATAGGAGCAGAAAGCCTCATCTTTCTCCCGCGGACCCGCTGGTAGTTTCGAACTGCTGACCCTGAGGTTTGCAGCCCAATTCATAACCACTACACTACCAGAGCTCCTTAGGTGTTTATTAGTATTCAGTAAAGCCAAAAACAAAAAACAAACAAAAAAGTTTGCCAACATTTTTTAAAGGCGTGATTAAGCAAGTACGCTCGGTACACAAATAATATGGGGGGAAAAAACAGAAGAAGAAATTGTTTGATGAATGAGTTATTGTGGGCCAGTGTTGTAAAAGACCTAGTCTAGGTTGATGACTCTGTCCTGGTTTGCCACTGCTGTGGCCAACTTTGACAAGGAGAGCCACTTAGGACTTAGTCTTCAGAACACAGTTCTGCTTAGATCAATTACGCCTTCTGTCACCCTTTTCATCAGAAAAATATTAAAAACAAAAATCAAAATAACCTCAGGTAAGTAGGAACTGACATGAGGTATCAATGGCTCAGTGGTAGATTTCTCCCCTTCCCTGCCAGTTTGTACTAAATCTTTCATGTAACCTTTCAGGGACTTGAGTTTGATAAGAAATAAACTGATAGGCTGCAGGTAGAGAGTGGTTTTAGATCAAGTTGTTCAATTCCCAGGATGCTGCACTTCATGCACAACTAGCACTGGATTTCCGTGTGGCTATGATGTCCTGGTGTGGAGCTGTGGGCTAATGCATCAGATTGCAAAGTCGTTTGAACTGCAAGGTCAGTGGTTCAAGCTCACCAGCTGCTCCTTGGAAACCCTATACAGAGTCGCTATGGGTCAGAATTGACTCGATGGCACTTCACAACATGATGTTGAGCAGGGTTTCTAGTGTGGTGCTCTGGATTAACACTAGATTTTGAACCACAAGGTTGGCAGTTCAAACCTAAGAATGTATGTATTATTATTTTTACAAATTTGGAAATTTGGAAACCCTCTACACGGTTGCTGTAAGTCAAAAACAACACTTAACAACAACAACATGATGTTGAATAGGTTTCAGCAAAGCTTCTAAACTAAAATGGAGTAAAATGAAAAGACTGGCAATCTACTTCTAAAAATTAACCAACAAAAACTACAGATCACAATAGATTGATTTAAAACCAATTGTATATAATCATATTATCCGAGGTGTTATGTATTTGTGTAGTACTGTAGGATAAGCACTATACTGTTAATCATGTCAGGACCAGTATTTCAGGTAGATAAAGTTCTTGATTGGACCAAGAGTCAAAATTCTATTTCTGAACCTATTTTTTTTTTTACCAACGCGTGCATAATCTTTCATGTAAACTTTCAGGGACTTGAGTTTGCTACGATATCATATGATAGGATCTGACTAGAGAGTTGTTTTAGAACAAGTAGTTCAGGAAACAAATTCTAGAAGAATATAGAGATATGAGTATAGTAAGTTTATTGGGAAGTGCACTTGGGAATACCAGTAAGTGAATGGAAACCACAGAAGGAGAAGAAATTGAACCCGGATTCAATTGAAACCAAGTCCTCTGCAGATCCTTTTAGTTCAGGAATCTAAAAGTCCTGAACTATAAGTCTTTAGGTCTTTGTAACCTCACTCTCTCTAGACATCAGGGTTCTCCCAAAGGAAAGGTGTGGTTTTGAGTAGAGAACTCTTTTCAACTGAGGGCAGTTTCTAATGAAGGAGTCATCTGTAGGTTGTCATCACTCCACAGTTTGGGGAATTAGTGCCTCTGAAGTCTGTGTCTGGGTCTTGCACCATAGCATCCTCTGCAGTAGTCACCAGAATTGCTTTCAGTACTAAAATCTGTGACGTCAAACTATTATGTCATCACTAAAATTGGGATACATTTTATCTGGTGAGCCACAAGATTTATTCTCTCCTTTGTGTATTATTTATCTCCTCATTTATATGTCTACATTTTCCTGCTCATAAACAAAAATATATATTTTTAATTTTTTTTTTATTCTGTACTGTCTAATATTCTTTTCAAACAGAAAAGCGCCCTAAGCATATAGCAAAGTACATGGATATACAAGGAGGCTTCAAAAAGTTAGTAGAAAAATAGAATGAAAAAATTATGGATTTTTTTCTTTGTGAAGCTCCCTCACTTGTATGAGTGAGCTTTAAAATTTTGTGGAAAAATTACATTATCTTTCAGTTCCTTTTTTTTTGTGAACTTTTTGAAGTCTCTTCACATATATTCATTATAGAATTCTCCATGAATTAGTTTCTTCTTCTACCTTCTCTTACTGTTGACAATTTCCAATGCTTATTTTGCCATTAGAAAAACCTTCTTCTTTTTACCTTTCATCCTTCACCCATTGTCAAACATCTATCCAAACAATTTCTAGCTAATAACTTGCCCTTTTATGATAGAATATTTACAAACATACATCTTTACCAAGATTGGAATATATTTAATCTCTTTTCAAAATCGTATGCCCTGGGGATATTTTTATCACAATGAGAGAAAATGTTGGGATAATTGAAAAAAATGTGAACAGTAAGTTAGCAAATAATGAGGTGTTGAGTTGAGCAAATGGTGTCTGATTAAGAGATGATCATCAGGACTAGTGTATAGTGGTGTGCACCGAGGACAGCATGATGACTTGGCCTTGAACATCTTCCTTAAAAAGTTACACATATGTCTGGGCTTTTCAAAAAGTTTGTATGTCATCCTGAGTATCTTACATACAGTAGCATATTTATTGAATGATGACTATGTCAAATGGAACCGAAATACAGAAGGTAGGAGAATGCTGAAGGAAGTGGAAAATTCCACAAAGGGAAAAGAAGGATGGCAGTGTCTAAGCCCATAATAGAGTCAATCAACATACTTAGATTCCTTTTGCTAAATATAAATGCTTACATCTTTGACCATCTTCGTAAAATAAGCTAACAAAAGGACATGAGATTCCTCTCAGAAATATATTTGTCCTCCTCTGCCCTTGAATTTCTTTCCTATTTCCTCTCCTTTCAGGTCCTAGTCATCTTTCAAAGTTCGTTCAAGTTCCTTCAACTCTGGGAAAGTTCTCTACCCTGTTGTTTACAGTCCCAGATGCAATTGGTCGTTGATTTGTTTGCTACCATTAGTATTCCATGGAGATATTTGACATGGCCCTTAGAATATCCTATTGCAATTATTTATGTATCAAATATCTGAATAGTTTCTAATCTGTGACACTACTAGTCTAAATGTTTTACAAATGATACTTTCACTTTCATGAGAACTCTAAGAATGTATGTATTATTATTTTTACAAATTTTCAGGTAAAGAAACTGAGGCATAAAGAGTTTATTGCATTTCCTGTGTCTCAGAGCTAAAAGGAAACAGCAGGGGTCTGTCTCCATAATGCAAGCACTTAAACCATAAGTTACATGATTTCCCTGCTATTTATTAGCTTGTATTTATGTTCACTAGACTGTGCACACTTTATTCCTCATAATTAAAATAGTTTTTGTCATGTTATAAATAATTCATGCTCATTGTAAAAATTAAATCAGTTCCTAAAATATACTGACTATTACCTAGAATCCCATTACCCTGAAATAACCATTGTTAAAAGTTGGTTTCCATTCTTTCATGCATTTGTATAATAAACCACCCACCCATCTCCTCATTTATCTTTTTCATTATGGTCATCGTCTATTCTCTGTCTCCCATAGCTGTTTGTACCAGTTGTTTTTCTTGTTATGTGCCATGGAGTCGGTTCCGACTCATAGCAACCCTGCATAGGGTTTCCGAGGCTATAAATCTTTACAGGAGCAGAAAGCCTCATCTTTCTCCCATGGAATAGCTGGTAGTTTTGAACTGCTGACCCTGAGGTTTGCAGCCTGATTCATAAGCACTATGCTACCAGAGCTCCTTGCTTGTACCAGTAAGACATGTTAAAATACCTATATGTAACCATTCATATTTTTCTTCGCTCATATCCTATTGCTCATCTATTTTTACTAGCAATTGTTCATTTTCAATAACAGGGCCCTTATTAAATCTGATTTGGTTTTTTATGTTGTTTTTCTCACTGTATAATCCTTCCAAGTCACT
This sequence comes from Chrysochloris asiatica, assembly GCF_000296735.1. Lineage (NCBI taxonomy): Eukaryota > Metazoa > Chordata > Mammalia > Afrosoricida > Chrysochloridae > Chrysochloris > Chrysochloris asiatica. The sequence goes on along the minus strand of NW_006408553.1, from coordinate 23,746,710 downwards.
TGGCAAAGCCCTAATTAATTCTTTCCATGGCCACATAATATTCTACCATGGTACTTTTAGTTATTCATTCGGCTTCCAGGTTATGGCTATTATGATAATTCAGGGACTGTGTGTTTTATCCTTGCGTTTCTGACATTGTATCTGGCACATATATGGCCCTTGAAGAAATAATTATTGGATTAAAAATGGTAGATGGAAATCAGACTCTAGAAAGTATAAACTAGTTTTTTTCTTAACTGGGGAAATGGGATAATCCTGAATGAGTTCTGAATAAATCAAATTTTTGTGGAAAATTTCCATTATTTTTTATTTCATTTTTCCATGAACTTTTGAAGTCTTCTCACGTGTTTTAAATGTATATGAAAAGCTCTAAAGACTCATATAATAAATGTTTTTAATGTTAAACAGTTGGCCCTTATTTTTAAACTGAAGAAAAGCACTTTTTCATATATTGTGTTTGTTTAAAGTGACATATATTGAAGCGTTATCAAAAACACTTATATTTACATGCAATTTGTTCCTCAGATATCTTGTGTTTTATGATATAATCCCTATTTTCTCAGTTTCTCTTCTTACTTGTTTTTAAGTCAATTCTGGTTCATAGCAACTCCATAAAGGGTTTTCAAGGGGCAACTAGTGGGCTTGAACCACCAATCTTTGGGTTTGCACTACAGTACTTATCCTATTGCACCCTACTTGTGCACAAAATGCATTTCCCATTGATATCAATCTATTTTCAGTCACCTAAGTACAACATGTGCAGCAGATTTGCCTAATGCAATATGTCATTTGATTTCTTGACTGCTGCTTCC
>NW_006408553.1:23735609-23745275 GCF_000296735.1 Chrysochloris asiatica | reverse complement strand
TTTGAGTTATGGTGTTAGAGGAGAATACTGAAAGTGTCATGGGCTGCCAAAAGAACCAATAGATCCGTTTTGGAAGAAGTGCAGCCAGAGTGCTCCTTGGAGGACAAGATGGCCAAACTTCGTCTCTCATACTTCGGCTATATTGTCAGGAGGGGCCAGTCGCTGGAGAAGGATATCATGTTTGGTAAGATGGAGAGGGTCAGGGAAAAAGAAGAAAACCCCCAACGAGATGGATTGGCCAAGTAGCAGCATCGATGGACTTACACGTGACAACAGTAGTGAGGTTGGCCCACGATTGGGCAGAGTTTTGTTCTGCTGTGCAAAAGGTCGCTATGAGTCAGTAACAACTCAATGGCACCTAACAACAACAACAAATACAGCTGGTTCTTTCATACTACTATGCCTTTGCATGTGACATCCCACAGCTTAGGATAACATCTCTGTCTTCACTCTTCCACTTGTTAACTTCTGTTCATCTTACACTATTGCTGAAGTTCTACTTTCTATACACAATATTTCCCAAATCTCCTCTCTTGACCATCCAAGAATCTTATCCCTTGAATACACAATTAGTTAGTCTCATCCACTTGATCCCCTAGAATCTATTCTATAATTCTGCTACAGTGTTTAAATCATTTTATTTTAGCCTATCTATTTGACAGCAGTTCGAAACTACCAGCTGTTCCGTGGGAGAAAGATGAGGCTTTCTGCTCCCATAAAGATTTACAGCCTCCGAAACTCCGTTCAGGGTCGCTATGAGTCAGAACCAGCTCCACGGCACATAGCAACAACAACAATTTGACCTACAAGAATATTTTAGGATATGATATGGATTTTGTCTTTTAAATTGTTCTGCAGCAATTATCTTAGTGTTTGGCATATAGAAGGTACTCAAAAATATGTGTCAAATGAATGAGAATGAAAAATAAATAAATAAATAAAATGCCTTCTGGACTGAAATCATAAAAATTGGCCACTATGCTCTAACATAGAAACTCTTTCAAATCTTTAAAATTAATTAATAAAAATCTGGAAGCTCTGAGACTTCCCAGAAGGCACTTCCATAGGAAAGGAGGAGCAAGGATGCTGACCAAAAGTTGAGTAAATATCTTCTGATGCCTCAGATTATCCAGACACTGACAAGAGAAAGACTCTCCAAGGTCTGCTTCTATTGCTATAAGGAAGCCCCAGCTCAGATGATTCATATTTAAATATTTGCATCTCCTCTGGTTAGGAAAAATAAAAGCCATGGCATTCCAGAGCCTTTAGACATGTAAGATCTAGGGACTTTCCCAGTTACTACTCCTTAGAAACTGGTAACTGAAGAGGATCTGTTTCATAAAAGCAGGGCATGAAAAATTAGAATTTAGAAATTTGATCAGGGTCAACAAAAGAACTGCTAACATTGATTAACATTTTTATGCATTGATAGTTCTCTTCTCTTTTCTCTAACATAAACAAGAGACAATTTTAAACCCTGGCAAATGTTATGAGTAAGGAAGGGAAAATACTTAAATATGTGATTTTCCTAAATCAGCATAGGAGGCTGAGTTTGCAATCTTCTAGCACCAACAATCATGACCTTTTAATTGAGCTTAGAAACAGCCTCATTCTCTGGGGTGGGAACATAATATATATCTTTTTTTTTGGTGGGGGACTTTTTATTATAAATTGAGTGAAGATCATCAGTTTTACATCCAACAAATCACACATTTTGTTTCATCTCAATGATAGGAATTCCTTCTATGTAACAACAATTATCCTACTTCCTCCCTGTGCTTCCTATTTCTAGTCTACTCTCCTTCCCATCCCCTCTGAACCTTGTCCCTAAGTAATTGTTTCCCTCGTGATTTTCAGTGGTTAACCATTCCATGATGGGCATACCAACATCACACTAGTGTTGTCCCCCTGTATACATATCAACTGCTTGGTTGAAAATTGGGCCTGATGAGCGCTTTAAATGACTCTCTCTTACAATAGCTCTACTATTATTTTCATTTCACACATAAGAACATAGAGATTAAGAAAGGTAATTATCAATAATTGACATAGTTATAATTTGAACTCAAGTAGCAGAGAAGGGAGCAACCTGTAAAGATTAATTTCAAAAATGCCCTGTTAACGCCTTTGCCTCTAGATGCAAACATTTCTTCATTTCTAGAAAAGGCACAAATAGAGCTTTATTTCTAGTGGGTTAAGGCAGTGAATGTTTTCTACATTGCAAATGTAAATCTTCCCAAAACCTTACAATCCATTTGCAAGTCAATGTGAGCACTCTTATCAAGTTGTTTCCAGGAAAAAAAAAAAAAAAAGAATAGAAACCATTGTTTTCTTTCCAGGCTCTCAGTGATGTCAAATCTTTTATCAACAATCCATTGTTACCATTGAACAGCCCTTCCTCCTGGATGCATGAGGATATAGTTACCTTCAGTCAGCTCCATCTCATGGTGACTTGTGTATAACAGGAAGAAAGAATGCTGTATTTCCTGCACCATTTTTCATGCTCATCAACATGTTCAAGTCCACTCTTGTGACTACTGTGTATTGCCTTTCAACCCAGGGCTTAGCTTCCAGCACTATAGTGGACAGTATTCTCTTGTGATCCATAGAGACTTCATTAGGTAGTTTTCAAAAGTAGATTGTTGGGCCCTTTCGTCCTAGTATGGCTTAGTTTGGAAGTTCCACTAAAACCTGTCCACCATGCTTGATAATAGTATTATACCATTCAGCATTATAGCAACATGTAAGTTACCACAGAATGACAAACTGATGGATTGATGGTAAAAACGATGTCTCTGAGTATCTGATATGGAAAAATATTAAGCCAGAAAAACAAGGGCAAATATAATGTCCCCATTCATTCACATCGCACACAGATTGTTGTTAAGTGCCGTTGAGTCAATTCTGACCCATAGTGACCCTGTGTAGGGTTTCCAAGGACCAGCTAGTGAGCTTGAACTGCTGACCTTGCAGTTCAAATGGCTTTGCAGTCTGGTGCATTAACCCACTGCGCTACACTAGGACTCCTCACACACAGACACATACACCTAAACCTGTGCCAAAAGGAGGCCGTTACTAACTAAAAAGCAAGTGGTACCATAGCTTGGCTATAGAAGGTACTCAGTAGATGAAGGTCACAAACTGAGCTTCACAAGTAGGATTGTTGTTGCTGTGAAGTGCTGTCAAGTCATTTCTGACCCATAGCAACCCTGTATAGGGTTTCCAAGGAGTGGCTGGTGAGCCTGAACTGCTGACCTTGTGGTTCAAACCAACTTTGCAGTCTAGCACATTAACTCACAGCATCACACCAGGGTAGTCCACATTAAAGAGAGGCCTCCTGATCCACTGTACTTCCTCCATTCCATTCCAGATGATAGAAAAATAATTTTATTTTTCACACTTAAGGTCAGTGTCTTTTATACATCATTATCAACTCACTCCCTTATTCATCACGCAGTTTTTGAGAGTCAACTTTATACAAGGCGCTCACAAATGCCTTAGAAACAGAGAGTGATGATTGAGAAAGGCAAGGTTTTTCTTTCTGTTATAATCCAATTGAGAGGATGATAATAAAGCCATAATAATATAAAAAAATGATAATAACCTATAATAATCAGTGAAATATAGAAAATAAAACAGCATTGTGGTACAGAGAGACTGATTAGGTGGGGTCAGGGAGTTCTCTAATAAGGTTATTTCAGAAAGTCTCTTGGAGAGACCTGAAGAGGAGTTCCAGCAAAAATAATAAAAAGTAAAAAAGCTGCAAGACAGAAATGAGACTAGTATGTTAACTCAAAGAAAGTCTAAGCAGTAAAATGATAGGATCAGAAGGGAAGGTGTTAAGATCAAATTACATAGGAGTTTACAAGGCATAGAAAGGTTGAGATTTTATTCTTATTACAGACAGAGGTCATTTAGACAATTTGAATGGAAGCCAGGATGCCCAGACTTTGCCTCTCATTCTTAGGACATATCAGGATGGGCCAGACCCTGGAGAAGGATATTATGTTTAGTAAAGTAGTAGAACAGAGAAAAAGAGGAAGACCCCAATAAGCTGGATTGTCACAGTGGCAGCAACAATGGGATCAGGTTCAGAAGAGGATATGGAAAAAGCGATATCATTGGTAATGTCTCATGGATCTTGGCAGTGATTGTGAGGTTGGTGCAGGACCGGGCGGTGTTTTGTTTTATTGTGCACAGATTGCTATGAGTTGGTACTGACTCAATGGCACCTAACAACAACAACAATGAAGTTGTGGGTACAGCAAAGGAAAAGAAGCCTAAATGATCAAAAAGACACATCACTTATTACACAGTGGTACTAACCTACATTGTCCAAGAACTCTATGAAGTCTGTTTTCTTGTGACAATATCAGTGAGGAAAGGATCTATAGACAGCTCCTAAGCTATTTATCATTCCCTAAATGAGAAGACTCAGGTAGGAAGGTTGATAGGACATATCTGGGGTCACAGATCTAGTTATTGCTAAAATAAAGTTTAGAGATCTTGTCTCCTTTACTTTTTAAAATATAACATTTTTTTCCCATTTGTTGCTGTTGTTCAGTGCCAGATTGTCAATTTGAATTTATATTGACTCTTAGTAGGGTGTCCAATGAGCCATTGGTGAGTTTGAACCATCCACCTTGTCGTTCAAACCGACCTTGCGGTCCAGTGCTTTAGCCATCCCATAATAATGTCTCAAATTTACAGATTCCTCACTGTTTGCCTTAATGCATCAGATTTGCCATTTGAAATTTGAGGACAAAAGTAACCTATCTTTGGGATTACTCCTGTGTGTTTAATTCCTTTGACAGGAGTAACCATGAATTGACTGAAGTCTGTCTTCTAGAGCCGGAAAGAGGGCAGGGGAGGAGGGAGCTTGTAGGAGTTCAAGGTGGGGGATGTCACTTGAAAGAGTTAATAGTTCTCTCGGGCCCCATTACACTGTAGTTGCTCCTTTCAGCATTGAAGTTCTTGGATATTAATCACTCTATCTTTCTGTTTTTCTTGAAAATGTGTGGAAATATAGTAGTCTATAACTGGTGTGGTCATTGTACTGGTGTGGCACTGCTGGCCTGCAAGGTCAATGTGAACCACAAGATTGGTGGTTCAAGCTCACCAGCTGCTGCTTGGAAATCCTATACATTATCACTGTAAGTCAGAACCAACTCAACAGCACTTAACAACAACATTTCCCTCTAGGAGCCCTGATGGTTAAAGTGCTCAGCTGGTAACTGAAAGGTGGATGATATAAACCCACCAGCTGTTCCTCAGGAGGAAGATGTAGCTGGAAGTATGCTTCCATAAAGATTGTTGTTGTTAAGTGCTGTGGAATCGGTTTCAACTCATAGTAATCCTGTATAGGGTTCCCAAGGAGTGGCTGGTGAGTTTGAATGGCCAATCCTGTGATTCAAATTGACCTTGTGGTCCAGTGCTTCATCCTACAGTGCTTCAGGGCTCTGTCAGGACTCCAAAAAGATTACAGCCTTGAAAACCCTATGGGGCAGTTCTGTTTTGTTCCATAGAGTCCCTATGAGTCAGATTTGGCTCTACGGCAATGCGTTTTCTTCTTCTCCTTCAAGCAACTTTGTTTTGATTGAGATAGATTGATCTGTAACCTTAACTTGTTGTATGACATACACATTAAAATACTCTACAGTTGTTAACCTTGGAAACATTCCGACTCATTGGATTATGTTCTTAGACAATGCTTCTCAAATCTAGTTCTGATTTCATGTGATTTTGGCAAATCCTTATTCTCAACAAGTCCCATTTTTTCCAGTAAAGAGAGATACTAACCAAAACCCACTGCTATGAAGCCTATTCCAACCCAACAACCCTGCAGGACTAAGTAGAACTGTCCCATAATGTTTCCAAGGCTATAAATCTCTATGGAAGTATACTACACATCTTTCTTTCACAGAACAGCTGCTGGCTTCAAACAGAAACCCTTTCGGTTACTCACTGAGAACTTTAACCACTGTGCCACCAGGGTTTCTAAATAGAGATAAGACTGATGATTTGTGAAACATTTTTACATCCATAAATGCTAAGGCATTTTATAAGTATAGAATTGCTATCATTCTTCAATTAAATCTTTATCACCTAGTGAAACATTTAATAACTATAAATATACCAAGGTATCCACTCTGCACTCCAGGAGACGTTCATGTTTAAGCTTATTTGCATGTCAAGCATAAAGTGTCTCACATCAGTTGTTTTATCTGACTTCAAGTCCCCTGTGAACCCTTGGGAGCTCAGACCTGTCAAAGGAGCATCAAGGGGTGTTCAGGGCTCAAATCTACTGAAGAAGTCTGAAGCAGATAAGGAATAGATCCCTGATAAAGTGCATGAAAAAAATAAAATCTGTTGCAAGTCTGAGTGACTGGCATAGAGCAGTGGCAGCCGCTAACTGTTATTTTGCAGCATCATGGGGTTTTAAAGAGAAGCACAGAAACCTTCTTTTCGCTTGCAATAATTTTCATGTGTTCTCCTCTCTCATAAGCAGTCTGCTTGACTTCATAAAGTTTGAAAGCAAAAACAATGTTGAATATGCATCTTCATGTACATTGTTAATAAAAGGGACAGAGACAATCCAAAAGGTATTTTAACAGTAATCATTAAAAGTTAAGGTAATTTTTCATCTCCTCATCAATGCTCCTAACCCCCTATCATTCTCTTTGCCCTTCTGATATCTTGATTAGAAGAGATCCGTATTTGTGCCCATTCCAAAGAGAGGTGACCCAACGGCATGCAGAAATCATTGGACAATCTCTTTGATATCTCATGTGAGTAAAGTTTTACTAAAGGTAATACAGAAACGGCTGAAAGCACATATTGACAGAGAATGTCCAGAGGCTCAAGCTGGATTCAATAGAGGACATGGAACAAGGGATATCATTGCTGATGTCTGATGGATCTTGGCTGAAAGCAGAGAATACCAGAAACATGTTGACCTGTACTTTACTGACTATACAAAGGCTTCTGATTGTGTGGATCATGACAAGCTATGGACAGCATTATGAAGTATGAGTATTCTAGAACACTTAATTGGGCTCATGAGGAATCTGTACCTGGACCAAGAGACAGTTGTTTGAACAGTACACAGGGACACTGAATGGTTTAAAATCAAGAAAGTTGTGTGACAGGGTTGTATTTTTCACCATACTTATTCAACCTGTATGTTGAGCAAATAATCCGAGCAGCTGGGATATATATTAAGAAAAACGTGTCATCAGGATTGGAGGAAGACTCATCAACAACCTGCGATATGCAGTTGATACAACCTTGCTTGCTGAAAGTGAAGAGGACTTAAAATACTTACTGATGAAGATCAAAGACCATAGCCTTCGGTATGGGTTGCACCTCAAAGTAAAAATAAAACAAAAATCCTCACCATCCATATAATAACATCCATATAAATGGAGAAAGATTGAAGTTGTCAAGGACTTCATACTTCTTGGATCAACCATCAACACTCATGGAAGCAGCAGCCAAAAAATCAAACAACGTATTACATTAAGCCAATCTGCTGCATAAGATCTTTTTAACATGTTGAAGAGTAAAGATGTCAGCTTGAGCACTGAGGTGTGCCTGATCCAAGCCATGGTTTTTTCAACAACTCATATGCATGTGCAAGCTGAACAGTGAATAAGGAAGACTGTAGAAGAATTTCTGTGTTTGATTTATGGTGTTGGAGGAGACTAGTGTAAGTGCCATGGGCTGCCAAAAGAACAAACAGATCTGTGTTGGAAGAATTGTAGCCAGAGTGCTCCTTGGAGGCCAGGATGGCTAAACTTCATATCTCATACTTCGGACATGTTGTCAGGAGAGACCAGTCACTGGAGAAGGACATCATGTTTGATAAGGTGGAGGGTCAGAGAAAAAGAGGAAGAACCCCAGTGAGATGGATTGGCAAAGTGGCATCATCAATGGGCTCAAGCGTGGCAACAATTGTAAGGTTTGCCCAGGATCGGGCAGTGTTTCGTTCTGTTGTGCATAGGGTCACTATGAGTCGGTACTGACTCCATGACACCTAACAACAACAACAATAACTTGAAGATTGGAGGATCAAGTCCACCCAGAGGCACCATAGAAGAAAGGCCTGGTTACCTGCTTCCAAAAAATCAGTTATTGAAAATTCTACGGGACACAAGTCTACTCTGACACACATGGGAGTTGTCATGAGTCAGAATCAACTGGACAGCAACTAGTGATAGTGAAAATGTTAGACTTCGTAAAACAATGGAATTAGGCAGACACATATAAACTGAGGTCTGGTGTGATATGGAGGAGTCAGTAATAGTTCTTTTCCTATTAGGACCTTTGCCAGGCCAAAATCCAGAAAATGTCTTCACCCTCAGTGTGTCTCTTAAAAAGGTATGATAATACGTACAATGCTCTTGTTAACTGACACCGAGTCAACCCTTAGCTCTTGGGGACCTCATAAACAATAAGATGGTACCATTGTGATACATAGGGTTTTCACAGTCTGACTTTTGAAAGTAGACCACCAGAGCTTCTACTTCCTAGTCCATTTTAGTCTGGAAACTCCACTGAAATCTGTTCAGCATTACAGTAACATACAAGCCTCCACTGACAGATAGGTAGTAGCTATATATGAAGTGCATTGACCAGGAATCAAACTCAGGTCTCCTGTATGGGAGGTAGGAATTCTACCACTGAGCCACCACACTGCCTTCTCATTAATTACTAGCTGTTGTTGTTAAGTACCATAAAATTGCTTTCAATTCATACCAACCCTGTATAGGGTTTCCAAGGAGCGGCTGGTAGGTTTGAACCACCGACCTTGTTGCTCAAACTGACCTGGCAGTTCAGTGCATTATCCTGCAGCACCACACCAGGACTCCTACAGCTGGCTTTTAATGAGGTCTTTTTCTGTGTCTGGTATTCTGCTAGGATCTTTGCATGCATTGTTTAATTTAATATTCACAACAAATTTGTGAGATGGGCATTTTTTAGATGAAGAAAATGAGGTTTAATAATTTACCAGAGATCATAGTCAATAGATTGTGAAGGGAAGATTCAAACTTGGAAGTCAACCCCAGCCCTGTTTACCTGACTGGGTTTTGTGAGGTTGAATAACACATTTGTTTGTGAACCTGAAAATGTAAAATATTATAGATAACAAGAGTTTTGATTATCATTTCTATTCTTATAACTTTGTTGGATTATAATCTCAAAAAAGTTGTTGCTGTTAAGTGCCTTTGAATCAGTACTGACTCATAGAGACCCTAATTAAGGTTTCCAAGGAGCAGATGGTGGGTTAGAACTGCCTACCTAAAGCCATAATATCTGAAAATTTGCTTAGTGAGGCGTAAGGTAATGGTCATGAAAGAATGATTGCAAAATAACTTGATTTATCCGTTTCCTATGTTATTGGGGGGATGAGATAGAAGTGGTTCTAGGATTTCTGCCAAAAAACCAGATATATGAGAATCAGGAAATGAGAGAATATGGCACTGATGAAAAGTGCTGACAGATTATTTGGCATATATTAAGATAGCCATGCAATATTATGTTACAGTGTGCACATGTGTGTGCAGGTGCATACACAACATGCACATACAATGATTTTGTCATGCCTCAGCCTGTCATCTGCTTGAATAGGTTTAATGACAAGATTAACTTTGTCCTGAGTCAACA
>NW_006408553.1:23713090-23734481 GCF_000296735.1 Chrysochloris asiatica | reverse complement strand
CTTCATAGAACCCAGCTTCTCAGATTATTTGCTCAGCATACAGGTTGAATAAGTATGGTGAAAGAACACAACCTTGTCACACACGTTTCCCAATTTTAAAGCTTTTACTGTTCCCATGCTCTGTTTGAACAACTGCTTCTTGGTCCAAGTACAGATTCCTCATAAGTACAAATAAGTGTTCTAGAATACTCATAATTCTCAATGTTGTCCATAGCTTATTATGATACACACAATCAAAATCCTTTGCATAGTCAATAAAGCATAGGTAAACATCTTTCTGATATTCTCTGCTTTCAGCCAAGATCCATGGACATCAGCAATGATACCCCTCGTTCCATGTCCTCTTCTGAATCCAGCTTGAACCTCTGGAAGTTCTCTGTCAATGTATGCTTGCAGCCATTTCTGTATTATTTTTATTAAAACTTTACCCACATGGGATATCAAAGAGATTGTCTGATGATTTTCACATTCTGTTGCATCACCTCTTTTTGGAATGGGCACAAATATGGATCTCTTCCAATCAGTCGGCCAGATAGTTGTCTTCCAAATTTCTTGGCAGAGATGAGTGAGTGTCTCCTGTGCTACCTCACTTTCTTGAAATATTTCAATTTGTATTCCATCAATTCCTGGTGCCTTGTTCTTTGCCAATTCCTTCAATGCACTTTGTACTTCCTCCCTGAGTATCATTGTCTCTTGATCATATGCTACCTGTTGAAATGGTTGAACATTAACCATTTCCTTTTGGTACACTGACTCTGTGTATTCTTTCCATCTTCTCTTGATGCCTTCTGCATCATTCAATAATTTGCCCAGAGAATCTTTTAATAACGGAAGTTGAGGCTTTAATTTTCTCTTCAGTTACCCAGCTTGAGAAATGCTGACCATGTTCTTCCTTTTTTTTTTTTACACCCTCACCAAAAAAAAGTGTTATTGGAGTGCTATACAAATGGTGTATTGCATTGGACATATCTACTAAACAAGAATTCTTAGTAGCGTTCAAGAATAAAGATGTCAGTTTGAGGACTAAGGTGCACCTAACTCATGGTCTTTTCAATAACCTCATAATCATGTGAAAGTTGGACAATAAATACAGATGACTGTAGAAGAATTGATGCATTTGAGTTATGGTGTTGGAGAAGAATATTAAAAATACTATGGACTGCCAAAAGAACAAATAAATCTGTGTTGGAAGAAGTACAACCAGAATGCTCCTTAGTAGCCAGGGTAGCCAGACGTCATCTCTCCTACTTCTGACATATTATTAGGAGGGACCAGTCTCTAGAGAAGGACATCATGCTTGGTAAAGTGGAGGGACAGGGAAAAAGAGGAAGACTCCCAACTCGATGGATTGGCACAGTGGCACAGCAATGGGCTAAAATATAGCATGATTGTGAGATTGGCATAGGACAGGGCATTGTTTCCTTTTGTTGTGCAAAGGGTCGCTATGAGTTGGTATCAACTTGATGGAACCTAGCAACAACAACAACAACAACATAAAATGGACTCTTGGTATGGCACTATGGATTAGAATTTAGAACCATAAGGTCGACAGTTTAAACCCACAAGACACTCCTTGAAAACCCTATACAGGGTTGCTATGAATCAGAACCCACTTGACGGCACATAACAACAACAACATATGAATGATACTAAGGTTTACCTACTGATAAATGAGTCCCTGAGGAATCAGGAATGAGATTATTTAAAGGAATTTAAAAGTACTATAAATGAGCTGCGGTCCTGATGTGGTAATGTAGGATTTGCACTGGACTATTGCTGTGTATAAGGTCGCTATGGGTTGATACTGACTCGATGGTACCTAACAACAACAACACTTACCACAAAGTTGGCAATTCAAACCCTATAGAGCATCACTGTGAGTCAGAACTGACTCAATGGAAGTTAACACATAAATTGCCAGCCAACAAGCAGAGTACTTTACATCCATTGTATCACACAATGGCACTACAAGCATGCAAAAGCTAGACAATGCATAAGGAAGACCAGAAAGAAATGATGCACTGGAATATGGCATCAACAAAGAATAATGAAAATACCATAGGCAACCAGGAAATGAGTAAATCTGTCTTGGAAGAAGTACAACTTGTGTGTTCCTTAGAAGCAAGGATACTGAGATGTCTTCTTATGTACTTTGTGCATATTATCTGGAAGGACCATCATTCTCTGGAGAAGGACATCACGCATGGTAAAGTAGCAGTCAGTGAAAAAGAGGAAGACCCTCAATGAGATGCATTGACACAGTGGCTACAACAATGGACTGAAGCCTAGCAATGCTTCTGAGGATGGCACAGAACCAGGTAGTGTTAGGTTCTGTGGCACATAGTGTTGCTAGGAGTTGGAACTGACTCGATGGCACCTGACAATAGCAACAATACAAGTCCTTGAATTAGGCACAGTTAGATGAGGTGATCTGCTCCTGTAAAGGTTTGCAGCCTTGGAAAACCTTATGGAGCAGTTCTGCTGTGCCCTACAGTGTCATTATTAGTCAGAACTGACTCAGTGGCAGTGGGTCGTGGGCAGAGAGAGATCTCTCCATATCACAAATATGAGAGGGCTCATATTTGACCTACTGTCTATCTGTGTAAGTAAAGTTTTATACCTAAAGGGCCAAATATGACCTATTGTCCATCTGTGTGAGTAGTTTTATTGGAGCACAACTGCACTGATTCATTTAAGTACAGCTGCCTGTGGCTGCTTTCATGTTATAAACAACTAAGTTGAATAGTTACTCCAAAGATCATATGGCCTGAAAAGTCAAAAATATTTACTGTTTGCAACTGACAGAAAAAGTTTACAGACCCCCCTAGACCAAACCATAAACAGGATAGATTAAGTTGAGATCATTTATCTTCGTTTGTCTACTTTTTTCACATATTTCTCCAGAATGCCATAGAATTATTATCTGAAACCTAACTTCTTCAGAATGCAGTTGTTTTCTTACAGTAGACATGAAGAAACCTGGATTCTAGACTGATCTTTAATAATGAGTCATGTTTAAGGGGTTTCTATTCCAATTTGTATTTCCAGAACATGTTTCTTTTATAATATCAAAGCTCATTCTAAATGTGTTCATTTAGCAGGCAGATAAAAACTACTATCCTTTGGCAAAGAAGACAGAGGGTGTAAAAGGAAACATAGGACAGTTCATGGGTGAAGCCCACACTATGATGCCCACCACTTCTATTTAAGAGTGTAAGGTCATAGGAACAAGCACTTTGACTTTCAAGGTCTCCAAACTTAGTTTTCTAAGTCAGGTTTGAGAGTCTACGTAGCATGTGGCTGGGCAGTCTGAGGATACAACCAACAGAGGAGCGTTATCTGAAGTCCTGCCTCCTTGCCCAAACCACAGAGGCCTAGGCAGAATGAGTTGACTGACCTTATATCTGTGTCCCTTCTCAAGTGGTGATCCATGTGCAATTATCTCAGGGTTTAAGAGAAACTAGATGGCAGTGTTAGAAAACAGATCAGTAAAGGAGAGACCGAGCATTTTAAAGGTATTCTGTAAGTTCAGTTATCTAGAAATTTTACTCACATGTAGCAGTGCAGAATAAATTAGTGTCACCATGGTGCACTTTATCAGTAGAGGCTATGGACTGGAACAGGAGGCATTTCCGTTTTCTAGTGCAGACTTGGCTGATTGGTGAATACTAATTGATGGGGATGTAAACTTTTAGAATTAAAAAAAAGAAAAGTTGTCTCCTATAAGTGATTCTGGAAGTCCTTGTTTTGAGGTTGTGAATAAATATGCCAGTTTTATAATATCAAAACAATCTATTCTGTAGAAGAAAAGTTCAGCCAACCGTTTCAATGTGCTGAAAAGTCAGTCACACAGGACTTTGAAGTTATTTTGACAGCTTGTTTTGGTTGTCTGTAGATAGATCTTCCAAATAAAAACCTCAGCAAATGTCTCAGGGAAAAGAAAACATATAATTAGTATTTGGAACAATTTACTGTCAAGGCTTACATATTTGATCCACCTTATTAAATCCCTTCATAATCATTAGCGTATATTAGATAATAATACCATATTTGGCTTTTTAATTATATTTGAAGTTCTCAGTCAGAATTAGTATTTTTATATATTAAAATTTAGAAACCTCTTAGAAAGTCTTATGCAGGCTAGAAAATGGCTGCCTTGCATAATATAACTTTAGAGTACTCTATTTTTGTTTATGCATTTGTTAATGGTCTTCTCTGTTATGAACTGTATAAACTTTTAATGTCCATTTAGTCATGACCTACACACAGCCTCCACGACCTAACAGAGGATTTAAAGACCAAATAACTTTGCTGTTTATGTCAGCTAGAGTAAAAGGGGAGAGTTGGTAGTAGTGTATCTGTTTTCATTAGTTAATTCTTAATCATAATGAATCAGAGGCTTTTAAGAGAAATCATTAACCACCCCTATGGAAGATTTGCTTGCCAAAATAGTACAGCTTTCTGCTTTATTAAAAAAAAAAAAAAAATGGATGGGCCCTAATTATGTCCAGTGGTGCCGTGGAGTTGGTTTTGAGGCATTGTGACACTACATAGGGTTTCCGAGGCTATAAATCTTTAGGGGAGCAGAAAGCTTCATCCTTCTCCCACGCAACCACTAGTAGTTATGAACAGCTGACAATAAGATTAACAGCCCCATTGGTAACCACTATGCTTCTTTCTATATTTTAAAAATTGTTGCAAAGTTTAGCAGTCTTTTTCAGTTATATCAAATGTCACATTCTGAGTTCAGTAGCATAGTACCATCAGATTTATTAAAATGTGATTTTAAAAATTCACTCCTGGAGAAAAGGAATCATTGGTTACAAATGGGGCTGTGAACCTTAACTACCACCACCAAAGTACATGAAATTGTGGCCCAGACCTGCTCAGTCTTCTCCTGGTTAACGGACAACCTGATTTGTACACAAGGCTATTAATGATGTATGTTGTTGTTGTTGTGAAGTGCCGCCGAGTCGGTTCCAACCCATAGCAACCCTGTATAAGGTTTCCAAGGAGCAGCTGTTTAGCTTGAACCGCCAACCTTGCAGTTCAAACGGCTTTGCAGTCTGGCGCATTAACCCACAAGCACCACACCAGGACTCCATTAATGATGTATATTGTTGGTGTTGTTATGTGCCGTGGAGTCGGTTCCAACTCATAGCGACCCTGTAAAGGTTTTCTGAGGCTGTAAATCTTTACGGGAGCAGGAAGCCTCATCTTTCTCCCGCGGAACAGCTGGTAGTTTCGAACAGCTGACCATGCGGTTCGCAGCTCAATTCGTAACTACTACGCTACCAGAACTGTCTAATAATTCATTCAATACAATCTAGTTTAGTATTTATTAAGATTGTTCACACATTTCATTGACTAAAGAAAATTCAAAACTGAATGCCAGGACTTTTCACCAGAATATAAGAAGGTCAAGTTTGTGCAGATGAAATTGAATTGCTTTCATTTTGACGATTTGCATTTGGATTCTTACAAATGGCAGGTGTTTCTTTATGTACCCCCCTCATTTCAGGGTAACTATAATATATGTGCTTTGAACGAGTACAAGGGTAAGTCAAAAAGTATTGCTACAAAATCATAGAACCCTTTGTTAAACAAAAATATCAAAATGGGAAGTTATTGTTTCATGGCATATCCTCCATCTAGGTTTCTGAAAGATTTGTTCCTATCTCTCTAACTCTTCCACCAAAGAACTCTGCACTTTTTAATTTGCATCCCATCAAAACCCAAGGAACACAAATATTATTCATTTTAAATGTTCTTTGAATTTGGGGAACAAAAAGAAGTCTGAACAGTCTGAAGCAGCTAGAGCAACAGAAGATATTTCTTGGAAGAATGACCAGCAGGGAAAATCCAAAAGAAAAATGGCAGTCTGATTGGCTACTACAAGAATAAGCAAGTGGTTCACCAGGGAGCCATCAAGGCAAGCACTCAAGTCCCTTCAGGACAAATGCCCCTCCAAGACTGAAACTCAAAGGGAACATGTGAGCAGACATGTAAGCTTTCTGATGACTACATTGGTCTACTGGTTAGTGGAAGAGGGGGGGAAGGCAGCAATGAAGATATGGGCTGAGTTCACCTGTGTTCCATAGACGCCTGTTGCTCTGGAGATGATAGAGAGAAGAGGAGGGGCTGATTGGTCCAAAGATTGGTCAGAACTGGGACTCCTGAGACCATGGACAAGGACATAGCCATGGAGGGCTAAAGCTAAGAGTAAAGCACCCAGCTGATATAAAGTAAGAGAAGATGCACAAGAATGCCCAAACTTGCAGATAGTACCCATTTGACTTAACCTCAATGGTTTGATGATCAGAACTCGACTGCAGGAAGATTTAAAAAAAGATAAAACAACTGTAAATTGCTACAATCTGATGAACGTAACCTATGCTTATGTATGTAGTAACTCAAAATACTGAGAGGGAAGGAGTTTTCATATCAGGTGTCAATCCTATCCCCTCTGTATACAGGGTTGATAGAGATAGGCAACTTAGAGATTGGCTACCTAAAATGAGGGGGAAATAAAGGCACAACATGACTGGCTTACAAGTTTTCTAATGGATTTTCAGTTTAAGAGTGTGCAGGAGATGGTAGAGTCCCCATTGAATAGTTATCATATTGTCTAGTAGGGTCTGGTGAGAAGAGATGGAGATAAGATTCTTATGATTCAATAGTGAATAATTGTTATCATGACTGTCACAACTGTAAAGGTAGAAATTTTGTAACAAAAAGGGGATAGTAGTTAATCTTATAGTCCAGGAACAGAGGACCCTAGGACCATCAAGGGAAACTAGCACAAGTGGGATGTGGGACCCTATCCAGAGAAGTAGCAATATCAGAGATGGGGATAGCGATGAGGACATGGAGAGAGAGAGCAGCTGAGGACTCTAGACTTATAGAAAGAGAAAGGCTGAGTGCTGGAGGCCAGGAAGTAGGTTTTCAGAATGTGCCCTTTGGGTGTTTAGATGATTATATATTCCTGAGTGGTTTTAACGTGTACATGCCTCCAAAAGAAAGAACACAGAGGGAATAGAAGCAAATACTGTTGAATGATGATGCACAGAGAGGATTGTAATCATTGCAATGAAACAATGAGTGTAAAATTGATGTTCTCCCATGTAAACTATCATTCAATTTGCAATAAAACTTATAATAATAATAGAAAGTCTGAAGGGGCAAGATCAGAGCTGTAAGGTGAACAGTCTAAGATTTCCCTATGAAATTCTCTTAGGACAGCCCTTGCTATGCTGGAGGAATGAACAAGTGCATTTTTGTGATGGAAAACAATTTCTTGCTTCAATTGTCTTTTTTTTTTTCCTAACCAATGAAGTTTTCAATTAAAAACAACAACAAAAAAAGCCACTACTTCCTAATAAGCACCATTACAACCTTACCTCCTTTTAGAAATTCTATCAAGGTTATCTCTTTGTTGTTGATGTTAAGTGCCAATGAGTTGGTTCCAACCCGTAACGAACCCATATAGGGTTTCCGAGATGTAGCTTTTGGGTATAAACCATCGACTTTGTGGCCCAGCACATTATCCTGTGTGCCTCACCAGGACTCCAGATTATTTCTTTAAAGTTCCAAAGATCAGTCACCATAACCTCTGAGCTTACCTCTCTGCCTTGAACTTAACTGACCCAACAGATGCTTTCAGAGGCCACTGTTTTGACTGGGCCTTTTTATTTTTTAAGGCACTCTAATGAGACAAAGGAGCTCTGGTAGTGTAGTGGCTACAAATCGGACTGTGAACTGCAAAGTCAGCAGTTCGAAACTACCAGCTGTTCCGCGGGAGAAAGATGAGGCTTTCTGCTCCAGTAAAGATTTACAGCCTCAGAAACCCTGTACAGGATCACTATGAGTCAGAACTGACTCCACGGCACATAACAAGAACAACAATGAGATAAAGGAGCTCTGGTAGCAAAGTGATTACAAATCCGGCTGCTAATCTCACGATCAGCAGTTTGAAACTACCAGCTGTTCCACGGGAGAAAGATGAGGCTTTCTGCTCCCGTAAAGATTTACAGCCTCGGAAACCCTGTACAGGGTTGCTATGAGTCGGAACCGACTCCACGGCACATAACAACAACAACAACAGATGAGACTAGGGATCCTAGTGTGTTGCTGTGAGCTAAAGCACTGGACCACAGGGTCAGTTTGAACTGTAAGGCTGGCGTTTCAAACTTACCAACTGCTTTGGAAACCCTACATAGGGTTGTTGTAAGTCAGAAGCTACTCAGCCGTGTTTAGTACAATAACAACAGTGAAACTAAGACACGCGTATTACTGAGAGAACTTGTCTTCAGTCATCCACTGACAATTGAGGTATGTTAAACATGTTTTGTTTGAAACAAACAAATGCGTATACAAACTGCAATTCTAGCTCAATACTTTATGGTTCAGGGAAGAACATGTTAGTGCTATAGAAGCATTCATAAATTTCATTTAGATTATAATATAATTCAAAATATGAATGACATTTAACTTATTATTGTTATGTTGTTAAGTGCTATCAAGTTGGTTCTGACTCATAGCAACCCTGTATAGGATTTCTGAGGAGTGTCTAGTAGGTTTGAATAGTCTGCAGTTAGCAGTCCAATGCTTATCCTACAGCATCACATTAGTACTCCTAGACACTAGGTTAGTTGTTGTTGTCGTCATGTGCTGTGGAGTCAGTTCCGACTCATAGCGACCCTGTACAGGGTTGCCAAGCCTGTAAATCTTTACGGGAGCAGAAAGCCTCATCTTTCTCCTGCGGAACAGCTGGTAGTTTCGAACTGCTGACCCTGAGGTTCGCAGCCCGATTCGTAACCACTACGCTACTAAAGTGCCTTAGACATTTAAATTTATTAGACAATCTATCATTTGTTCTACTGCTCAGCAAAGGTTGAGACTTGGTAATCTAGACACAGGAACTAACATAATTTCTGTTAGAAACCTCCAGGGTAATCCCTTCCAGTTTGGTTTAATATGCAAGGAGATAGCACACAAAAATGTCAAATTTCCAGCATCAATGCATGAATTTACCAGACTTGAGATTTGCCTTTCCATTGTTTCTTCTGTTGATGGTATAGGTACTAGCTCTATTGATATTATGTTGTTGAAGGTACAAAACCACCCACTTCCCAACTTTCCTGGCAAGAGATACTAACCACACAAGCACATAGTAGCTGTTTAAAATTCCTGCCGTCCAATGAATTCCACCTCATGGTGACCATACAGATTAGGGTAGAACTGCATTCTAGCGTTTCCCAAGCTACATTCTGTAAAGAAGTAGATGGTCACATCTTTTTCCCATGGGACAGCTGGTGGATTCAAACCACCCACCTTTTGGCTATGGCCAAGTGCTTAAGCACTGCACCACCATGGCTCATGTATCTGTTTCATTCAGGGCATGAATGTTTTCCTGGGTTAGCACAAGCATTTTATGCTTTGAGAGAACAGTTTGGTTATGTTCTTTCTGTTGGCTAGAAGCACTTGTTGAAACGTATGGTTTTAGTAGTCTGGACTGGAGTCATGGTGTGACGCTGTAGGATATGCACTGCACCACAAGGTCGGTTTGAGTCACAAGGTCAGCGACTCCTAGGAAACCCTACATAGGGTCGCGATGAGGCAGAAATGAATCAATGGCACTTGAAAACAGTAGTCTTGGAAGTTAGCCATGCAAATGGATCCATGCAGGTGTCTGTCCTTAAAAACCTGCACTGAGTCATTTCATCTACAAGTGGTGGTTCAGAAGGTCTTTCATCCCAAACTCCAAATCCAAAGCCACTGCCATCATGTGGAGTCAAATTTCTGAGACCATGAGTGAAATCCAGTCTACTGCTATTGGAAAGTCCCAGTGTATCAACTGTTCTGTGTGGGCTAATGGAGTCAGTGCCTTAAGTCAGGAGCTGTTCCTTCTGTGACTTCTTAAACAAGTGCAAAGACCCAAAGATCTCATATTTTTATTACAGCACAATGAAGTAATGTTTCAATATTTAAATTAATGTTAAGTTAAAAGTAATATACTCACATGGAAAACTCAACCATATACAAGTGTATATGTAAAATGAAAAACTAAACTCTCTTTTTCCACCCCATTTTTATCCTTTATTTCTTTCCCTACATTCTACGTCCCTAAACAAAGCAATGTTATAATTTAATAGGAGTGTGGCCAAAAATAATTTAGGCTAAAATAAGTTGCTGAGCAGTCAATACAGACTCACGGTGTCTGACTTGTGTCAGACTTCATCTATACTCCATAGGATTTTCAATGATTGATAATTAGGAAGTAAATGATCAGGTCTTTATTCTGAAAAAGATACAAGATACAGATAGATACAAGCATATATATTGATATTAATAGCTATATTGTCAGCTTAAGTTCATTAGAGCCCTTGAAAGGAATAGGACAGTCCCTTACAAGGCAAGTCTTTCTTAAAGAAAACACTAGGGAACATCTTCAGGAAAGAAAAAGAAAAGGCCATATTGAACTCAGTTACTTAGTATAATCCGTAACCTACTTTGTCCCTCAAAATAAATTAACTATATAGTGATATGTCTGTAGTTTTTCATCATTTCTTTTTTATAATTTTATTTTAATATTTTGTTGAGTTATTGGTAAAAATTTACATAGCAAATTAGATTCCCATTTAATAATTTCTGTAAATATGGTTCAGTGACATTAGGTACAAATTCCACATTGTGTTAATATTCTCATTATTTCTCTTCTGGTTATTCTGCTTCTATACATCCAGTTTTCCTATTGTCTTCACCATTTCCCACACCCCATGACTTTTTCATTTTTACTTTTTTTCAGGGAACTGTTGACCGTTTGATCATACATGGTTTTGTAAAGAAGCACAATACTCACAATGGGAGCCAATCTGTTATTTATCTGAAAGGTGACCTCCAAGAGTACTTGTAATTCAGAATTAAAAGGGTATCTCTGAGTGATCATCTCATGGGTTACTTTCATTTCTACTGGTCCAGTAAATCTGACTTTATTTTTTTTAGAATTACAGTTCTGTTATATAATTTCTTTCTCCTTCTATAAGTACCATCTTCTGTATCTTTGATAAGAAATATCAGGTCTGGTAGCCAGGCACCATCTAGTTCTTCTGTTCTCTGAATAGTGAGGCCACACAGTTCACGTAAGCAATTAGTCAAGTTAGTGTTATCTTACGTGTGCTAATCTCTCTTTCTAGTGCTTCTTATTTTAAAAGTAAGTTCATTAAGGGTAAGAACTCTTTTGAAAATGCTCTGCGTGTTCCAAAAATGCTCAATAAATATCAATTGCAGTCCACTGTCAACTCATCTTTTTTTTATATAACAAATGAGTTCAGGTAGGTCAGATTCCTGAACTCTCTTCGTTAGCACCTGACATATGGAATATGACAAATATATGCATTTGAATTCCTCTAATTTAATGTTGTTTTTGGTTTTCCATTTACTGTTAAGGCACAAAACTCTGGAGTCTTGTGTCTCCAGAATGTTAATAGACAAGAAATGATTTTATTGCTCTGCATTAAACAGAGAAAAGTTAGACAAGGCAGTGTTTTCCAGATTTCATGCTGTGAGGGTGATGGGTGAAATTAATGAATCTGAAGTGTTTGTGACTATAAAGTTGTTTTTAAAATATCACGTTCTCTAAGAATTCAGCAATTGGATACTCAGTGAGCATGAGTATAGGAAGGCCTTTGCCAAGACGGGCCATTGGCACTCTCACAAATACACATTTAGTTTTAAGGATCATACCCAAATGGGAGGTTTCATTTATTATATCAGGGTACTTCAGCAAGTTCATGGAAAAATGGAATTTAAAGATAATGAAACTTTTGCATGAACTATTTAACATTCCCTAGTATATACTCCTTTTTCTTCATTTTGTCCTCTAGACAAATTGCTCATCAAGAGTACTACCTAGTGACATAGGTTGGAACCTATGTTCCATCTTTCACCAGCTACTTGAGGGAGTTATTTGAGTGGTCTTTCATACACTTTCCTTATCTCTGTTAATATAGCCATATCTTAATGAGTCTTCCTCCAATCCTGATACCATGTTTTTCTTAATGCAGTCTAGCTTCCTGGATTATTTGCTCAGCAGATAGGCTGAGTAAGTATAGTGAAAGGATTCAACCCTGACACACACCATTCTTGATTTTTCATCACACAATATCCTCTGTTTAAATGATTCTACCTTGGAACCCTGTACAGGGTCACTATGAGTCGGAACCGACTCCACAGCACATAACAACAACAATAACAACTTTGGCCTATGTGTAGGTTCTGTCTGCATTAGCATAATTTAGTATTCTGGAATTTCCTTTCTTGGCAAAGTTATCAACAATTTGTCAAATGCCTTTGCAGTGTCAGTAAAACACAAGTAAACATCTTTCTAGTATTCTTTGCTTTCAGCCAAGATCCATTTGACATCAGCAATAGTATCCCTTGTTCCAGGATCCCTTATGAATCCAACTTGAATTCTGGAAGTTCACTAATGGTGTTCTGCTATAAATTATGGAATTATCTTCAGCATTAGTTGATTTGTGATTGGTATTAATGATATTGTTCAATCACTTTGCATTCTGTTGGGTCATCTTCTTCTGAAATAGGTACAAATATGGATCTCTTCTAGTCAATTTGACAGGTACTGTCTTCCAACTTTCTTGGCATAAATTAGTGAGCACTTCTAGCATTGCATCTCTTTGTTGAAATAGTTGACACCCCATAAATTCCAGGAGCCTCATTTTTTGCCAGTGCCTTCAGTGCAGCTTGAACATCTTTGTTTTATACCACTGATTTTTTTTATCTTGTGCAATGAATAAAGGTTTAATAGTTCTTTTTGGCACCGTGATTCTGTGTATTCTTTCCATCTTCTTTTTATGCTTCCTGTATTGATCAATCTTTTGCCCATGTTATTGTTGTAGTAGTTGTAGTTGTTGTGAAGTGCCATGTAGTTAATTCCTATCCATAGTGACCCTGTATAGGGTTTCTAAGGAGAAGCTGATGAGCTTAAGCCACCGACCTTGCAGTTCAAACAACTTTGCAGTCTGACTCATTAGCCCACAGCACCACACCAGGACTCCTTGTTGCAGTTAGTTGCCTTCAGATCAGTTCCAACTCATAGCAACCTTGTGCACAATAGAATGAAATACTGCTCAGTCCTACACTGTGTTCATAATTGTTGTTACATTTGAGCCAATTGCTGCTGCCTTCTGTCAGTCCATCTCATTGGGAATATTCCTCTTTTTCGATGATCCTCCACTTTACCAAGCATGATGTCCTTCTCCGGGAAGTGGTCCCTCCTGATAACATGTCTGAAGTATAAGAGATGAAATGGCACCATCCTGGCTTCTAAGGAACACTGTACTTCTTCCAACAAAGACCTGTTTGTTCTTCTGGCAGTACATGGTATGTTTTTGCCCATAGTATCCTTCAATATTTCAACTAGAGGCTTGGATTTTTTATTAAGTTCTTTTAGTTTAGGAAATGTCAAGTTGTACTCTTCATTTTTTGTTCTCTAACTCCAGATCTGGGCACATTTCATTATGATATTTTATTTGGTCTTCATTCAAAATCTTCTGTTCAGATCTTTAACTTCATCTTTTCTTTTTTTCTTCATTTGTTTAGTTACGCTACATTCAATAAACAATTTTCAGAGTTTCTTCCAACATCTATTTTGGTGTCAATTCTACTCTTGAAATGGTCTCCAAATTAAGATGGGGATTAGTGTACTTGTTTGTTGTTGTTGTTGTTAAGTGTCGTCAAGTCAGTTCCAACCCATAGCAACCCTGTACAGGGTTTCGGAGGAGCAGCTGATGAGCTTGAACCACCGATCTTGCAGTTCAAATGGCTTTGCAGTCTGACACATTAACCCACAGCACCACACTTAGTAGTTTTTAAATAACTCTGTGTTGTACAAATGAGTTGTCAATGAATGAAGCAAGGATCAGAGGTATTGGTTTCCTCTGCTTTCAATTATACCTCTGAGTGGGATTGACTACTACATGTCCATTGAAAAATTGGCATTGGTTCCGTGAGTTCACTATTGATATTAAGGGTTGGTTGGTTGGTTGGTTGGTTGGTTATGTGCCATGGAGTCAGTTCCAACTCATAGCGACCCTGTACAGGGTTTCCGAGGCTGTAATGTTTACGGAAGCAGAAAGCCTCATCTTTCTCCTGTGGAACAGCTGGTAGTTTCAAACTGCTGACCTTGAGGTTTACAGCCTGATTTGTAACCACTAAGCTACAAGAGCTCCTTGATATTAAGGATATTTCTCAGTATATATGTGTCCTTTGATATTTTATAGATTATGAGTCATAACCCCAAAGTTTCTACTTCCCTATTTTATGTTGTAATGAGCTTGTATGCCTAGAAATAAGGAGTAATCTTAGCTGACCATATAGATATGCAAATTTCTCATCTGCCCCTCAGTAATCTCTCTATAGAAGCTCATTGAACTATGAACACTTTTAATTCATTCCCCAGATTCCATTACTAGGATTTCCAATTTTATAGTAGGGGGTTAATTGCACAGACTGAAATTAACAACAATAAATGGCAGAACTGGTTTGTATGAGGCATACTTGATGCATCATACACATGATAATCATCAAGGAGTACTCCTTTCCATTCCTATACATCTTGCCATTATTTCTGGAACTGCACAGAACATTTCTAGTTGACCAGGACTAGGTGAGAGGGGTAAGACAAGATATTACAAAATATAAGAAGACTGAGAGGACTTACATTTTCCATAAGACACATTGTTGTTTTTGTTGTTGTTAAGTGTAGTTGAGTCAATTCCAACTCATACGGACTCTGTATAGGGTTTCCAAGGAACCACTGGTGGATTTGAACTACTAACTTGGTGGGTCTTAGTTCAGTGATGATTCTACAGCATCAAACCAGGAGTCCATAGGACATGTGTTGTTGTTGCTGTAAAATGCTGACAAGT
The DNA here is from genome assembly GCF_000296735.1 of Chrysochloris asiatica. Taxonomy (NCBI): domain Eukaryota; kingdom Metazoa; phylum Chordata; class Mammalia; order Afrosoricida; family Chrysochloridae; genus Chrysochloris; species Chrysochloris asiatica. The sequence goes on along the minus strand of NW_006408553.1, from coordinate 23,719,533 downwards.
CAGTTCTGACTCATAGTGACCTTGTATAGGGTTTCTGAGGAGCAGCTGGTGAATTTGAATGGACAATCTTGTGTTTCAAACCTACTTTATGGTCCAGTGTATTATCTCACAGTGTCACACCAGGACTCCATAAAGGACCTGGTTATATGAGAAAAGTATGAGTTAAGTGCTCTTCCTATGTGAAATAAGCATTGTTTGGAAGTAGCAAAGCAACAGACAGGCAAGCCCTAGACTTATCTGGATGCTATTCTCACTTAGGAGTCCTGGTGTGGCACTGTGGGCTAACGCATCAGACTGCAAAGTCATTTAAATCGCAAGGCCGGTGGTTCAAGCTCACCAGCTGCTCCTTGGAAACCCTATACAGGGTCGCTAGGGTCGACGGCACTTAACAACAACATTCCCTCTTATGTAGGTCTTCCTGTTGTTCTGTAATTGACTCTGTAAGTAGGTTTCTAATCAGAGCTCTTAAGTCCATTCTGACTTTCCCCATTGGCCAGCTATCACCTTTATGATTCTCTGCCATCCCCTGACAGTACTACTTGCAATAACAAGACTTGGATGTCAAGATGCACATTCAGTTTCAAAGATGATGCAATAAGCAGATATACTCCCTTTTTGTAGGAGTGTACTTGAATGAACACATCTTCCTCCAGGGTTTGGAGGAAATGGACCCAGCATTTCAGCAGAGAGGAATGGAAGCGTGGGCAGTAGCTCTCCTGGATCTTTTTTCCCTCCTTACAGAAGACTGACTTTCAAAGAATTGCAAAATGTACCGTAAGTGGTCCACGGCTACCTTACTATCTTCTTCCCGAAGCCTGCTGTATGATTGCAAAGGACACATAAAGTAAACACTGTCATAAACAAACAGGATAATAAATTATATGAATGCAACATAATACATATTTTTACATGAATGTTGAGTCATTAAACCCAAACATTTTTCCTATCTCATTCCAGAGTTCTAAAATGTTAGGATTTTATTCTCTGAAATCATGAGCTGAGTACAAATCATTTCTCCATAACTCCATATCTGCTGGGAAATTGGGAAAATAATACCCCCCCCCCTTCTCATCAAATAAGTGATGACTAATCTTTGCTCGTTTACAAATAATTAAGCCCAATTTTTTTTTTTTTTTTTTTTAAGGTTTTTATTGTGGATTGAGTGAAAGTTTACAGGGCACATCATCAGTTTCACATTCAGCCATTCATATGACTTGTTTCATTACATTGATTACAATCCCCTCCATACATCATCAGTCAACAGTGTTTCTCTCTATCCTCTTTGGCTTTTTTTGGGGGGGGCGAGCTTTGCCTTTTTGGAATTTACAGTCTCGGCTTTTAAGGAAGGTTTTTACATTTATCTGTGGATATCCAGGGCTCATGTATGCGATTACTAACAAGCATAACTGAATAATCAGATGAGGGACAGTTTGCTATGTCTGCTAAGTGGCTAAAGTCCGATCCTCAGAGCCTATGGTTTGGACGGTCTGCAACGCTTGGGCCCATAGGGCCTTGAACTTCTGGCCGGGTCTGCACGGTCTACCTCCAATTAAGCCCAATTTCTGATTAGCAAAAAGAGGTTTCTGCGTTTAGTCAATGAAGATATAAATTTCCTCTAGCAGACTGAACATCAACTAGAACACCATCTAACACTGGACCTGGTACCTAGTATAAAACAAAAGTAGCTATCAAGTCTCATGGCAATCCCCTGTGTTTCAGGGTATAGCTGTATTCCACAGAATTTTAAATGGCTGATTTTTTAGAAGTATATCACCAGGCCTTTCTTTCAAGATGTGTGAACTTGAGCCTTTAGCCTTTTGGTTAGCAGCTAAGTGCATTTGCAATTTGTACCACCCAAGGCATATAGTAGGTGTTCATTAAGAAGTCTGCTTAGGAGATGTGGGTCCTAATCTTTTCTCGGTCACAGTTTCCTCATCTATATAAGAAATATTGGTAGTGAATTATTAGAGCCCCTTTGACTACACTATATAATAATTTCTTGAGGGAAGTGACCATGTCTGCCTTGATACATTTATGTCCCCACAAGTCAACATCATGCACTGAATGTAGCAGATATTTGGTAAATATCTCTTGAATTGTGCTGTTTGTATTCTAAGAGGATGTTTAACTTCTTCCTGTCTCAATTCCTTCCTCAAATTCCAGGTCTCCTATCTACTACCTCTGTAATAAAATCCCCTAGAGTCTATTTCAAAGAACACAAAAGAAGTTACTTTGTTTTACACTAGGAAATATAGCTCAGTTTTTCTTTCTTTTTTTTTTTTTGACACTAAGGAAATATAGCTCAGTTTTTTAGAGAAAACATTTTATATATATTGGTTAGTCTCTTCTCCCCACCTTCATATACATACACAAGTAATTATTTTCTTCTTTCCTTAATTTATAATGCTATTATTTACATATTGACAAACTAGTTATTTTTTCTTCGAGAATTCTTAACCAGGTATTCATGGATGGCTAGCAGGGTTTATGACCACATCTGTGGCCACAGTTTCAAAAGACCCATAAACTCTTGTATGGTATAAATTGTGCCTGCCTTTTTAGGAAAAAAAGGATTAATTGTTTGTTTTTATGATCCTCCAAGGGTAACTTTGACACATAAAAAGTTAAGATCTACTCTATTAAATGAGTAAAGTTGAGTCATTTAGAAAATGATGCACACTCCCCTTTGTGATAGCCTTAATTTCTTTAAAAATGTTTTTATAAGATTATATAAAAAGCCTTCTTTAATTTGTTTTAATGCCATCATCCAGCAAAAATCAGTTTAAATTTGTTCCTGAAAGCTTCCATCTCTCCAACCAAGGGGCACCTTCTCCTCACTCATGCAGACCAAGAAGCCCATAACTTGGATTCACCAGTCAATATCCTCTTTCCATTTGATTACACTTAGCTGTTGAAACATTATGACGGACATGAAAATCATCTTCTTACACCATGACTTGTTAAAAGGTGAACTCGATGTATGCAACAGTCACGGGCATTGGTCTTTACTGAAGTAGAAGCATATTTTGGAGAATACAAAAAATAAGGAGAGAGATAATAACAGAAGACCCCTGATGAAGCAGTCAAGAATTGCTCTTGGGACTGTTATTAACATACTTTACTATTTAAGAAAGTACTTCAACTCCTTGACTTTTATTTTCTCCTTGAATAAGACTGTATACAATATCTTCTAGATTTCACTCTCCATAATTGTATGATTCTGGTTGGCTGGTATTGGAGAAGTTAATGGAAAGTGCTAAAGACTAAAATACCTAAATTGTCTAGCTTAACAAGAAATAGGCAGGGCATTGAACAATTCTAAGGTATAAAACAAATGATGAAAGGAGCCTTTTTAATGGGCAGGAATATTTAATATTTTAAAGTTCTAAACTCTTCCAAAATGGTATTTGATTTGAAAAAAATAACAATGAGTTTCTTAAAATTTTACATATTTCTGAAGTAAATGTATGAGAATAGCCTGACCTCCAAGCTCCAAAGAATGATACAGATAATTAAAACATGTAATGCTATCTTTTGTAATTTTACAAATAATTTTAAATTATAAATATCAAAACAGCTTGTTATGGCAAGAATAAATAAATAAAGCAAATTTTAAAGTGCATAATACCCATCAGTACAGGGTCCCTGGTAGAATAATGGGTTAGGAGTTGGACTGTAAACTGCAAGGTCAACAGTTAGAATCTACCAGCCGCAACATGGGAGAAAGATGAGGCTTTCTACTCCCGTAAAGATTTATAGCCTTATCCTATACAAGGTTGCTCTGAGTTGGAACCGACTCCACGGCACACCATCAACCACCACCATAGTAATTGTAGTGATAGACTTATATGAATTTTGTACTTAAGAAAAACAAAATAATGGTAATTAATAACAAAGCAAACAACTGTATATTTTGTAAATTAAAATAATTTTATGTGATAAATTTTTCAATAACAACTAACAGTTACACTAATTTATATTTATAATAATTTTATTTGTAAATATTACTATTATTGTGAACTAATAAGTTTTTTATTATAATAATCTATACAAAGAAAGCAAAGAGCCAGTAAAAAATTGGAATAATATATCACACTTTATGGATCGCAAAAAGCACATAAGAAAATGTTTATCATCTCTTGTTGTTAAGTATCATTAAGTCGGTTCTGACTTTTAGTGACCTGTATAGTGTTTCTGAGGAGCAGTTAGTGGGTTTGAACTGCCATCCTTTTGGTTTGTAGTCCATGTTGATTCTACAGCACCACATCAGGAGTCCTTAGCATCTCTAGTGATTGGGAAAAATGTAAATTCAAACCAAACTACAATTCCTCTATCCCACTAGAATATATGAAATTAAAAAGACTGACAATAGCAAGTGTTGACAGGACTGTAGTAGAACTGAAACTCTTATACAGTATGACAGGACTGTGAAATGGTACGATTATGGAAAACATTTGGCAGCTGTTTCCCATATGAAGGGAATTCATAAAGTTTGTGGAAAAATTCCTTTATCTTTTATTTCATTTTTACATAAACTTTTTGAAGTCCCCTCCAATATTCCAGCCCATTCACTCTTCTGTTGACCCAAATAAAAGCATTTGTCGAGTCGATTCTGACCCATAGGAACCGTGTATAGGGTTTCTAAGGACCAGCTGGTGAGCTTGAACCACCGACCTTGCAGTTCAAATGGCTTTGCAGTCTAGCGCATTAACCCACAGTGCCACACCAGGACTCCATTTGTTCATACAATGACCTGTAAATGGATGTTCATAATTTCATTTTTTATCAATAGGTGAATGGATTTTTTAAAATGTGATATATCCATGTTATGTACTACAATTCATTAATAAAATGTAGTGACTTATTACTAAAACATAAATATCAAAATAATTGTCATATGAAAAATTCAGACACAAAAAGGGTAGATAATGTATAATTTATCTTATATAAACACTTATATAAACATCTGAAAAATGCAAATGAATCAGCATATAGAAAGCAGACTTAATTGTTGCCTGGAGACAGGACATATGGAAGGTTTTGAAAGGTCAGAAGCAAATTTTTGGAAGTGATATTATGCTTGTTACCTTGACTGTAATGATAGTTTCTAAGGTATTTGCATATTAAAGTTAATCAGATGGTAGTCTTTAAGTATGTATACTTCTTTGTGTACTAATTATACCTTAATAAAGTTGTTAAGAACATAATTTAATAAGTCATAAAGGAGAACAATGGAATAGATTCAGAAGTCTCAAATATTAAAGGTAGCTTTTCAAATCAATGAGAGGCAACAATTAAGTCTACTTTCTATAAGCAGATTTATTGACATTTTTCAGAAGTTTATATAAATGGATCATACATTACCTACTCTTTTAAGAGAAATTGGAGTCCTGGTGTAGCACTGTGGGCTAAAATGCTTTGGACTGCATAATCATTTGAACCACAAGGTCGGTGGTTCAAGCTCACCAGCCACTCCTTGGAAACGCTATACAAGGTTGCTATGGGTCGGAAATGACTCGACAGCACATAACAACAACAACAACATAAGAGATATTGGTTAGCCTGCTGGACTTAAAATTGTATTCCTACTTCATACGAAGTTAATTTCATTCCAGATTAATTAAATCTAATCATTTAAAATATATAAGACACATGCAGTTATTTATGTTGTTGTTAAGTGTTGTTAAGTCAGTTCTGACTCATAGCAACCCTGTATATGGTTTCTGAGGAGTAACTGGTGGATTTGAGCTGCCAACCTTGTGGTTAGCAGTCCAGTGCTTATCCTTCAGTGCCACACCAGAACTCCAGTTTACATTATATGAATCGGAAAATCCTTTCCAAGTGTAAATACAGAAACAAAAATTAAAAAGTAAAAGGGTAATTGATTTTATTTCATAAAGTATTTTAAAAGTTTACATCAAAATACAAAATCAAAAGGGAGCATAAAAAGGGGTAATACTTACTATAAGAGAAAAGGTCAAATCCTCATACATAAAATAGTCTTCTAAAACAAAAATTGCATAATCAAACACTCCTTTCTGTCTCTCTTTGACGAACTGTTTTGTTCTCAAAAATAATATTTTATTGTGTTTTCAGTGAAAGTATATAGGCAGTTCAGGTTGCCATCCACCAATTTCTACACAAAATTTTCAGTGCCTTTGGTTACTTTTTTCACACTGTGTGAGCGTTCTCATGATTTCCTTTCTGACTCCATTTCCATTAATCTAATTCCCCTGCCCACTTACATTCTCATATTTGTTTTAAAGTAATTGTTGACCATTTGGTCTCTTACAAGTAGTTCTGTTTAAGGAGAACAAAATGTACGTTGTTGTTAAGTGCCGTCGAGTCGGTTCCAACCCATAGTGACCCTGTATAGAGTTTCCGAGGAGCAGCTGGTGAGCTTGAACTGCCGACCTTGCAGTTCAAACGGCTTTGCAATCTGG
>NW_006408553.1:23710446-23711199 GCF_000296735.1 Chrysochloris asiatica | reverse complement strand
TGATATTCTCAGCTTTCAGCCAAGGGTCTGTCTTTTATGGCTCTGATTAGAGCCATTTATCTAAGGGTAGACGAGGTTGTGGTTGGTGTAGACACTTTGTCTTATATATAGTTTCTTCTTTGAGGTTTTGGGTTTCTTAGACACACTTCTTTTGGAAGGATAATAAATATAAATAAGTGATCACCAAAGGAAAGAAGGAAAAAGATAAACAAAATATCTAGCCAAACAAAAACGTATTTTTTTCCCTCCATCTTGGTGATGTATTTATATGTTGTTTTATTATAATCTTAGACTTTTTTCATATTTTGATAGAGATAAAAGAGAAGTTCAGTGAACTACATGGTGTTAATGGTCTTAAATGTGAAGAAGGAGGTGTGGAATATGCATCTGATATGATGGTGGTAGAGATAGGTGTGTGTATGTATGTGCATACATTCATGCAAGTGTGTGTGTGCATGTATGCACATTTGTACATATGAAAGAAACTCTAAGATGACTATGATTGGTAGGGGAAGTAGGAATTTAGAAGTGAACATCATCTTAGCTGGCCATGAGGACAGAGCAGTGCTCTAGTCCTGTGTGTATCCAGACTGTACACATGCAATACTGAAAGTTGGTGAGCATTTAAGAAACGTTTGTTTAATTAATTGATGAGAGATATTGCGGGGAAGATTGTATATCATCTTCAGATATATGAAGCTATTGTTGTTAAGTTCTACTGAGTTGGTTCCAACTCATAGCAACCCTATATAG
>NW_006408553.1:23709012-23709776 GCF_000296735.1 Chrysochloris asiatica | reverse complement strand
AACAGGAATGTTTAAGTATTGGGTTTTATGACGATGGTTCAAACTCATGTTATGGCCTCGCAGTCTCATGAAGCTGTCTTAGGAGAAGTGATAGGAACATGAGCTTCTGTTGTCACTGAAATTACCAAGCTCAGCCAAAATCTTCTTAAGTGTGCTTCCTAACTAAACCACAGGATGGAAATGTTATTGTCCTGTTTCTGAGCCTTTGTTACTGATTGTCAGAAGAGAAGAAATAGGTGAGAAAGAAAACAATGATTTATTTAAGTTTCAAAATACATAGTCTCTAGCAACTAGCACATCAAAGGATTTAAAGCATATAGAATAGCCATAGAGAAGGTAAAATGCACTGAATATAAATTACTAATGTTTTTAAACATCTTAAACAATCAAGAATATACATAATATAGCTTCTTCCAGTTATTTTTTGTACTCACCATAAATAGCCATGAGTTAACATATGTTTGGAGATTCATTTCCCTTTTATTGAGCTCATCTAACGAAAAAAAATTTTTCCCCAGCGTGTCCTGCTTTTATAAACCAAGATCTAATTTGACATGATTACGTAATTGTGTGGCAATTTGTGCATCTTCCGCCTTTTCTTCTATCAAGTAGATAGTCTCCTTCGCTTAGAACTTGTACAGAGTGGGTTAGCTCACTTAATAGCAAAAAAATTCTCACAATAATTAATTTTTTTAAATTGCTAGTTGATGTTGTTAAATGCCATCGAGTCAGTTCTGACTCATAGTAACCCTATACAGTTCCTG
>NW_006408553.1:23706237-23707567 GCF_000296735.1 Chrysochloris asiatica | reverse complement strand
TATCTTACAGGACCACACCAAGACTCCAAATTGCTAGTCAGGTCCTATTAATTGGCAGTCCCTATGCCAGGGGTTGGGAAGAGAAAAATAAATAGGACACATTTTATTTGTTGGAACTAATAACCTAATGAAAGATTCAAATTAAAAACAAGCAATTTATAAAGATAATGTGATAAATTCACATGAAGGTGTGGCAGACTGACAATTTCACTCTTCATTTTCTTTAGAACAAAACCTTTTCATTATACCAGTTAAAATACCAGTCTTTCAGCTTCTTCTGCATCTAGATGTGACTTATGTGATTTAGTTTTGACCAAGAAGATATAAACACCAGTGTTCAGTGACTCCTGGGCTTCCCATCCTGTTTTAAAAAGAAAGAGAGCAAGATTATCACCATAATCCATACCACAAAATATAAAAGAAAATACGGACAGGGTCAAGGGTGTGTTTTATTTGATTTTTAGGTTCAGCCAAAAAGGTAAGGTGGGGTATTTTGATCATTCTTCTCTTCCTAGAATGCTGTTGTAACAGCTGGAGCTACAGCAGTGATCTTGGTATATGATATGAGTTAATCTTGTGAATACTAGGAGATGAAAACTCCACTGACTTTGAGGTTGCACTGAGGTTCTGGTAGCTAGTGGATTATACTCAGGACTGCTAACTGAAAGGTCAGCAGTTTGAATCTACCAGCCACTCTGTGGAAAAAAAGATGAGACTTTTGGCTCTGGTAAAGATTTGCAGCCTCAGAAACCCTATATAGGGTCGCTATGAGTCAAGATCAACTCGATGGCATGCAAAAACAACAACAATGTATCAGCCCACGACTTCCTCTTGCTGAATTCTTTTTTTTTTTTCATTGTTTTATTATGAATTATGTGATAATTTACATGGGAGAACATTAGTTTTACATTCATCCTATCGTATATTGTTTCATTGCTATGGTTACAATCCTCTCCATGCATCATCAAAGGGTACACACTACAAGCCTGCCCCCAAGTCATCAGCACACAGCCCCTCTCCCTCTCTGGGTCTAAAGTCCCCAGCTGCTCCATCTCTCCACGTCATCGTCTCTGCCTCTATCTCAGGTATCACTACTTCTCTGGGTAGGGTCCCGCTCTTTGAGCTCTTCTCCCTTGATGGTCCCAGGGACCTCCTCTCCTAGACTGGAAAGTTAATCACTCCCCTCCTTGCTACAAAACATCTGCCTTTACATTTCCAACCCTCACAATCAGTCCTGATAAAAATTATTCACTATTGTATCACAAGAGACTCATCCGCATTTCATTTCATCAGCCTTGCCTAGACAGATTGGATACTACTCAGTGGAGAT
>NW_006408553.1:23684018-23705464 GCF_000296735.1 Chrysochloris asiatica | reverse complement strand
CAGGAAGCCTCCTTCACTGGGCACGTTGTAGCCCCATTTTAGGTATTCCAATCAGTCATAGGCAGAAGACGAGCTTAGAAGCTTTTTATGGTGATGATTCTGGCTATTCCTTTATCTCCCCCTCCAGTGTATATTTTATAATATAATGCAAGGAAAACCAAGATTAAAAGACTTGCTGACTTCTTTTACATGGAAGACTAAACCTTTGTAAGTTTAAGGCACTATAGTTGGATCTCTGACCATTGTACTTAAAAAATAATTCTGATAGTATGACACTTAAGAAAAAAGCATGCAAGGGGATTCTGCTTCTTGGTGGGAAAGGTCAGAAATGATGTCTTTGTAGAAGGGCTGAGACTTGAAGCCTAAATGATTAAGGAAGAAATAGAAAGATGTTTAAAGAAAGAGAATAACATGTGAAGCAAGTCCTTGGAAAGAAACTACTTACAAAACACTAACAGAAAATAAGCATGACAGAGTACAGAAAATTAAGAAGAATGTGGTAGGAGATAAGGATGGGAAACTCCCATAAATAGTTTGTTTTAGAGACATAAATTATCTTAAAGATACTGATATGTGACCATACAGCAGAGTTGTAGTCAAGAATACAGATGTAAATTTGGAAGATATCAACATCTAGAGTTTTTCTCAAATCTTGGGAATTCATGAGATCATGCGGGGAACCAATTTAAAGTTAGTAGAACCCAAGGACTAAACCATGGGATCCAACAATTAAAGATCAATTGAAAAAGAGCCCCCCCCAACCTACCCCCTGTTAAAAAAGACAGAAAATATCACCATAATTTAGTGGTGCAAAATATAAGAGAACATGCGGGCAGGGAGAGGGGTATGTTTTGTTTTGATTTTAGATAGACAGAAGAAGGAAGTATTGATGCAAGACTTCAAGGAGGGTGAACTGTCCTTTTTTTTCTGTTTTGCCCTCCTAGAGAGACTGGTGGGTGGACGATTAGCTAAGATAACATTTACAAACAGGATGAGCCTACATAAGCATCCAAGAGACTCAGTTTCATTATTTGTAAAATGGGGACAATGCCACTTACCTTGCAGACTTATTGGAGGATTAAATAAAAAAGGCAAAAGGAGTTATAACTAGATAAACTAGAATAGAGAGCATCTGCGATTTATTTGCCATTTTAAACTGATTAAAACTTAGACCAAAAACCATCTCATGTACAGCTAGCTAGGTCTCAGATTGTCAACCTTTTCACAATTAGTTATTAGCATGCAGTTTTCTAATTTTCATGATTTTTTTGTACTCCTACTCATTGCTGATATTACCTCATCACAAGTAAGACTATATATGTTTTTTTGGTTTTTTTTTTAAAGGGGGTCCTTTTGAGAGGTGTTTGTCCTCAGAAGATTTACAGTGAAGCCAATGAAACTTAAACTGCAGAGCCCCTCATGATAGGGACTTCCCAATGTCTTGAGAGGAGCCTTAGCAATAAATTCATGTGTTTACCTGCTTTTGTGAAATTTTCAAGGATAGGTCATTAAACTACAATTAACTAAGATTATCGTCTCTTTCCACTTCGATTTCCAAAATCTGTTCCTTTTGTGTAGGTGGAGTACTGTCCCACGGCATTTTTGGAATCAGACTGAGGGAAAGTTGAGTTGGGGATAAATTTATTTTGGGGCTCAGTGGAATGTATAGTAACATTATTGCGTGGTGTACCAGAATAAGAATGACTTCCAGAAATCTACTGAAACCCACTGTGCTGACTCACAAAGCTCAGAGTTTTTATCATGATATGAATGACCTATTGCACCATCTGCCAGCAGTATGTGAGGATTGACGGACAAGTTTTAGGTGGCATGGAGCCAGAGGCGAATGCATGGAAAACTCTGTGACACATCAGACATATGGGACTGTGAAAAGAAGATTCATTTCCCACTGATGTCAAGTAAAAATGGGAAATTCTAGAAATTTACTAATAGTTGTTGTTTGGTGCCATTCAGTCAGTGTCGACTCATAGCAACCCTAAGTACAACCATGAAATACTGCCTGAGCCTGTGCCATCCACATATTGTTACATTTGAGTATATTGGGCTGCCACCCTGTCAGTCATCTCTTTGGGAGGGGGAGGGTGTCTTCCTCTTTTTTGCTGACTCTTCACTTTGCCAAGCATGATGCTCTTCTTCAGAAACTGGTCCCTCCTGATAGCATGTCAGAAGTGTGAGAGACAAAGTCTCACCATCCTGGCTTCTAAGAAGCATTCTGGCTATACTTCTTCCAACACAGATTTGTTTGTTTTTCTGACAATCCGTACTACTTTTAATATTATTTTCCAATATTGTAACTCAAATGCATTAATTCTTCTATGGTCTTCCTTATTCATTATCTAATTTTCATATGCATAAGAGGCTAGTGAAAATACCATGGCTTAAGTTAGACACACCTTAGTCCTCAAACAGATACATTTAATTATTTAAAAGAAAGGTAAGTCATGTCATTGACTAGATGAAATGTTATTTATTTAATTGTTCTTTAATTGATATGTACTTAGGTTGTTTCTGATTTTTTCCATTTTGTTAACTATTTAGTCTTCAAACTGAGAGCTTTGTCTTGAAAATTTTAAAGAGGTCTTGCACATCGGATATGCCTAATGCAATATGTCATTTATTTCTTGATTGCTGCTTCCCTGAGTATTGATTGTAGATCCAAGCAAAATGAAGTCTTTGACAACTTCAATCTTTTCTCCATTTATCATGATGTTATTTATTGATCCAGTTATGAGTATTTTAATTTTCTTTACATTGAGGTATAATCTGTATTGAAGACTGTAGTCTTTGACCTTCATCAGTAGGTATTTTAAGTCTTCTTATCTTCCAGCAAGTAAGGTTGCATCATCTGCAGATAGCAGGTTGTCAATGAGTATTCCTCCAATCTCAATGCCACAGTCTTCTTCATATAATCCAATTTTTCAAATTATTTACTCAGCGCACAGACTGAATAAATATAGTGAAAGAATGCAACCATGGTGCACAACTTTCCTGATTTTAAACCATTCAGTGTCCCCTTGTTATGTTCTAACAACTGCTTCTTGGTCTATGTATAGGTGCCGCATGAGCACAATTAAGTGTTCAGGAATTCCCATTCTTTGCAGTGTTATCCATATGTTGTCATGATCCACACAGTTGTAAGTCACTGTATAGTCAATAAAATACAAGTAAACATCTTTCTGGTATTTTCTTCTTTCATTCAAGATCTATCTGATGTCAGCAATGATATCGTTTGTTCCATGTCCTCTTCTAAAACTGACTTGAATTTCTGACAGTTCTGTCAATGTACTGTTGCATTTGTCTTTTATTTATCTTCAGCACAAATTATTTTCTTGTAATATTATTGATGTTGTTAGATGGTACCCACATTCCATTTGATCACCTCTCTTTGAAATGTGCACAAATGTGAATCTCTTCCAATTAGTTGGGCAAGTAGGCTGTCTTCCAAATATTTTAGCATGGATGAGTATCTCCAGTTTGTTTGTTGAGAGATTTCAGTTTGTATTTTGTCAATTCCTGGAGCCTTGTTTTGCACCAGTGCTTTCATTACAGCTTGGACTTTTTCCTTCAGTACCACTGGTTTGTGATCATGTGCTGCCTCTTGGAATGGTTGAACATTGATCATTTCTTTTTGATACAGTGACTGTGCATTCTTTCTATCCTCTTTTGAGGCTTTCTGCATCATTCAATATTTTGCGCATAGAATCAGTTGATATTGTAAGTCGAGGTTTTGTTTTTTTCTGCATTTCTTTTAGCTTGATAACTGCTGAGCGTGTTCTTCCCTCCAGGTCTTTGCACATTTCATTATAATATTTGATTTTGTCTTTTCCAGCTGCCCTTTGAAATTTTTTGCTTATCTCTTGTTTCTTTCATCCAGTAGCTTTAGTGTCTCTCTGATGGAAAGCAAGTTTCAGAGTCTCTTTTGACATCCATTTTGGTCTGAATCTTTCTCTTCTGTTCTCTTCATGTTCGTTTGCCTTTTTTCTGTATAATGTTTTTGATGCCATGCTACAACTTTTCTGTTCTTGAGATGAACTCTAAATTCAGGTGGGATGTGTTCAGAATCATATTTTGGCTCTCATGTACTTGCTTTAAGTTTCTTCAGTTTCATTCTGAACTTGTATATGAACTTGTACATGGCCTGTTTCAGTGGCTAAACATTCAGAAGTAGTCTGCCCAGTCTGTCTTAATATGGAAGCTCGACTAAGATGGAGGCTTTTCACCATCTCCCTCCACACATGTAGTAAATTTGATCCTGTGTATTCCTTCTGGTGTGCACAGTTACTGTTTATGTTGTTTTAAAAAGGTATTTGCAAGAAGAGAGAGACCCCTCAATTAGATGGATTGGCGTAGTAGTAACAGCAATGGGCTTAATTACTCACAGCAGCAATTGTGAGGATGGCACAGGACCAGGTGGTATTTCGTTCTGTTGTACATGCAATTGTTTTGGGTCAGAAATGACTTGACAGCATCCAATAACAACAACATAAATAGATATTAAGTTTTGGTACATGCTAATACATAGATGAATCTTGAAACCATAATGAAAGACATCATTCACAAAAGAACACATTTTGTATGGTCTCACTTACGTGGAATGTCTGGAATCAGCAAATGAATAGAGAATAGAATTTATTAGTGGTGGCAAGGCCTGAGAGAATGGAGAAAGATATGTGATTGCCTAAGAGGCTCTAGGAGTCCTGGTGTGGTGCTGTGGATTAATGCACCAGATTGCAAAACCGTTTGAACTGCAGAGTTGGTGGTTCAAGGTCACTGCTCCTCGGAAACCCTATACAAGGTTGCTATGGGTCGGAATTGACTTGACAGCACTTAACAACAACAACAAGGGAATGGATCATAGTGATGGTTGTTCAACATGGTGGATTATAACTAATGTCATTGAATTATGCAGTAAAAATTATTGAAATGGCAAATGTTTTGTTATATATATTCTTTGCCACAATGAAAAAAAAAAAAAAAAGGATTTTACCAAATTTAGGAAAATTTAAAAGGTATTTGCAATAAGTACACTGTTGGTCTTGCAAAATTCTTTCATATGATCTCCAGTGTCATTTCTATCACCGAGGCCATATTTGTCATCTACTAATCCTTCCTCTTTGCTTCCAACCATCTCATTCTAAATCAGCAGTAATTATTAATATAGCTTGACTGCATGAAATATCAATTTCAGACTGATGACGTTAGTGTTGTTGTTGTTGTCAGGTGCCATCGAGTCGGAACCGACTCATAGCAACCCCATGCACAGCAGAACGAAACAATGCTCGATCCTGGGCCAACCTCACCACCGCTGCCACCCCCGAGTCCATCAATGATGCCACCTGGCCGATCCATCTCGTTGGAGGTCTTCCTCTTTTTCTCTGACCCTCCACCCTACCCAGCATGACATCCTTCTCCAACGATTGTTTCCTCCGGACTACATGTCCAAAGTAGGAGAGACGAAGCTTAGCCATCCTGGCCTCCAAGGAGCACTCTGGCTGCACTTCTTCCAAAACAGATCCATTGGTTCTTTTGGCAGTCCATGGCACCCTCAGTATTCTCCTCCAACACCACAACTCAAAGGCATCAATTCTTCTACGATCCTCTTTATTCACTGTCCAGCTTTCGCACCCATATGAGGCTATTGAAAACACAATGGCCTGGGTCAGGCACACCTTAGTCCTCAAGCTAACATCCTCAGGATGACGTTAGTAGAATTCCTCAATTTCATCATCACTGACTTTAGTGGTTGGAGCATAAATTTGAATAATAGTGGTATGAACTGGTCTTTCTTGTAAGTGTATGGATATTATCCCATCACAAACAGCATTTTACTAGAAGATAGACCCTGAAATATCCTTTTTGATGACAAAGCAGCATCATTCCTCTTGAATTTGTCAATAGTCAATCATTAAATTGTTAGATACAAAATGGCCAATACCAGTCCTTTTGCTATCACTAATGCAAGTATATCGATCTATATATAGTCCATTTCATTTTTTGACAACTTCCCATTTCCTAGATTCACAATTCATACATTCTATATTCTATTTATTAATGATATTTTGAGTTGTGCCCCCTCAGCAAATCAAGGTCTTGAATGCTTTTCTCCATTCATGTCATCATGGTCATGAGGAGGCAACTCTTCCCCAGTTGTACTTTGATTGCCTTCCAGTGTAAGGGGTTTATCTTTTGGCACTATATCTTACAATCTTCTGCTGTTATTTATAAAATTTCAGTGGCTAAACATTCAGAAGTAGTCTGCCTCTCCTTCTTCCTAGTCTGTCTTAGTCTGGAAGCTCTGCTAAACCTGTGCACCATGTGTAATCCTGCTGGTATTTCAAATACTGGTGGTATAGCTTCCAGGATCACAGCAAAATGCAAGCCACCAAAGTATGACAAATGAGTGGTGGCTTTATAGTTAGGTGTATACAATTATAACTTCACCAAATTATTTTTATAGGTATTTAAGGAAATTAAATTCATACAAATGTTTATGCTTTTAGGGTACAAATATGTAATTGTACCATAAATATTGATTTTGTCTTTAACAACCAATGTAGGAAAAAAACAGAGGTTTTCCTTAAGTTGACAATAGTCCTAAATATATACAAAGCACTGTAAAAAATATGTTGTGAAGTTGAAGTTTGTTCAATTACTGATAATTTAAAAATCTGATTAATCATGTTAAAGACTTATTTTCCTTATATTATAAAATAGACATTACAAAATCATTGTTAGATGAAGAAATTACCAAATTTAGGTTAAAAAGTAGGAAGGAAGTCTCATAAAGATATACTAAGCAGTTAATAAAAATATGTTTTTGTTAATTTTGTAGTATTTCAGACTATCAACTTTTGAAATTTTGCAATGGATAGAATTTCTTTAAAATTTTTCATTAAATAATCACTTTTGTATTTTAAATTGTTTATTCTTCATAAAGAGAGTCTTTGAAATTATATGTCTCACACCCCACAAAACCTGAATTAGAATATCTTTCTGAGATGAATTTCTGTTGTCTGTCTACCATGAAGTCCATGTCCTCTTCAAAATGTCTCCCTAAGTTTCTCTAAACATCACCAAAGAGTCAGCAGTTAATGATATGATCACCTTTCCTCTGGTTCCATATGACTGGGGTAGAAGACAAAGTCTAAATGCCATGAAACAAATGAGATTTTGCCTGGTGACTTTGGGGGAGGGCTGTCCTTGGCACATCTGTGACACAGGCAAGAACTAATGTCACTGAACTTCATTACCGAGAATCCTGGATTTGAGTCCCAGTTCTGTGACTAGTCACACAGTGTTGAGAAATGAACTTGACTGTCCTGAGCTTTCACGTCCTTACTTAGACAAAACATGGCTGCATTCCTACTGTGAAGGCAGAGTGAGCCTATGTATGTAAAATCCACGCTATACTCTAAGGGACCCTTCAAATGAAATATACAATTGTTCATTTGTTGTTGTCTTTCTTCTTCTCCATCCTTCTTCTCCACCAAGGGACTTACTGTTGCCCATGTAGTTTTACTTTAGAGATACATTTACACACCCTGAGCAAGCAGATGGCATGGTACCATCAGAATTATTAAAATATGTTGTGTAGCATTTCTTTAGTAGAGGGGTAGAGTACAGTGAGGGACAAAATAGAAAGGGAGGTCTCTTTTGGCCCAGAACTTCAGTATCACTCAGAGCTGCACAGCAATTCTGTAGGCATCCAGAAGCCACTTGCTTAATAGTGGTAAACATGTGTTACTGTGCTGTTATATGTTTTAAGGGCCCCAAACCCCTTTAAAGCCATACTTCCTGAAGGGACTTCTCCTAAACATTTATTTCTCATTTCATCTCATTACATTCCCAGAAACATTTATGCATCCCTTAATTATGGGGATCCCCCCGAAAACTGGATGCCCCTCCCTTTAATTAAGCCCAGGCACATGTCAGATCATCCACTGAGCACATACTGACTAATTATTAATTTGTAGTGCACAATTTCTCATTTTTCTACCACATTGAAGATTCTCCTAGGTATGGCTGGCATCTCTCTTTCCCACAACCCCACAGCACCTTTCTACAAAATCTACCCCTCTTTTCAAATTTACAATCCCTAACAATGTTGGATTACCCAATAATCAAAGTAAGCACAAATAAACCTCTGTTTACCTTGCTTACTGGGTAATCTGCTCCTCTCTGGCACAAAGACCATGTTTGGTTTACTTGCGTATTTCACCTAGGTCATTCAAAACAAAGTTCTTCCCCTTATGATGCCTTAGGAACCCTGAAACAGTTGTTGCTTCCCTAGTCTTTCAAGGCTTAAAACCCTTGAATTGTCCACTGGACTCAGGGTAAGATTCTTAGTCAAAAGCTTTACTAGGCCCTGCATGGTCTCACTGATTTCTGAGCTTCTTCACAAACTGCTCTCCCCTTCTTTCTGTTTTCCATTCCTGCTGGTCTGTTTTCAACGTCACCTTCCCACCAAGCTCTTTCCTTCCTCTCACTTCACATCTGCTGGCTTCTGTGCCCAAAATGCATGCTGTATCCCTTGACAAAGCTCATGCCTTCCAGTTACTCTCCAAATAACAACTCAAATGACACTTCTTGGGAATGTCTACTGTGGTGATACCCTCTTCCAAATTGGATCCGATTCTTCCACTCCAGGCTATTATAGATTGAACCATTCTAAATTGCTGGCATTAAACCATATGGAACTACACAACCACCTCCATCATACCCCTCATGACAGCTGTTAGTAAGTAATTGCTGGTGTTTTTGATTAATACCTGATTCCCTGAAGGATTACTACCTCTGTTAGTGAGAGTAGGTTCATGTCTATTGTTTCTACTAGTGATCAGTGCATATCAAATTCCCAAAAAGTATTTAGTAAGCATTCAACAGCACAGATATTTGTTTTATACTTTTTACATGTTTTATATTCATGATTTGCGTGGTATATACAATGTTTGTGGGAGAAAAGAGCTACTTAGCCAAATGTTTTTTAATTGGGTTATTTTTTTGATATGGCTTTGAGCATTAAATATCATCATTTGATTGTGTTTTGACAGCTTTATTGTAGGACACTAGCTCTAATGATCTTATTTGGCTACAATACTGTGTTGTGCCTGTGAAATATATTCCAATGTACTAGGAGACTACTCAAACAACCCCAATATTTTAAGTTTCCTTTTCTCCTAAGATAAATCTCAAAGACGCTCTGCTGAAGATGAGTGGAATTTTCCCAATCTTGTGTTGAATAAACACTCTCAAATTACAAGGCAAAATATTTTGTAAAATGTTTGAAAGGATGAGGTTTATGAAGCAGAAGTTGTACAGATATCATGGAAGGTCTAGTGAAAAATCGTAAAAGATTCCAGAACAAAGCATTTTAATTACTTTCAAGACAGCAAAGCACCTCACATGTGACAGGCTTTCATGAGAATATTGGAAGCCCAAAGCCTTGTTTCCCAGATGAGGAAGCACTGCAGGTCTCAGATCACTGCAGAGGGACACTCATTAGGCCAATCAAGGATGTGCAAGTCCTGTGCAAGGCCGCTCACACAGGGGGTGTGCAATTAACTCTGCCAACACTGTGGAGGTTCCAGTCCATTAGTCTGAGTGAATCCTGATCAGCTGTATTCCACTTGGCACCTCATAAACATATGCCTTGTTGTCTGAATCTTCAAAGCTTTTTCATATTGCAAAAATATCTTCTGAAAGTTTCATTACAAGCTGAAAAGTGATGTCTGGTTAAATGCATCTGAGATGATTATTCACTTCAATAACTAGCCTCTCAGGGCCTTACTTCCTACATCTTATAAATGGGAAGAGCAATGTCTTATCCTCATAGTGTTGCTATAAGCATCCATTGTGATAGTGACTGCGCATGCGCACTGAAAAGTATCACTCAGTGTACCAAGATGAGGGATTTGCATTAATGTAACTTCAGTCTTGGAGGAACTTGCTTATTTGGATCCAAGCACATAAATTAAAATACTGATGTAATTTCTCTAGTGAGAGTGCATTGTTATCAATGGCTAACTCCAGATAGAGTCTTTCATGGATGGATGAGCTTTCAGATAAATAAAAATTCACCCTCAGGGTTAACTTAGCTTTCAACTTTGGAATAAGATTAGCAAATATCATTTTAGCAAATGAGAAAAAATAATCTCTCTATACTTCTCTTTTTGTATATCTCTCTTTTTTTCTCCATTTTTGAAAGATCATTTCTGTTCTTAAAAAAAAAACAAAACAAAACTATTTTTCCTATTAAAAACAATTAATGAGCTCATCAAAATTGTTCAAAATATAGAATGCAAAAGGGAAAAAAAGATATAAAATCATGTATAGCATAAAACACAACAATGGTTTGTTGCCAGGGACTGGGCTAGGGGAAGTGGTTGACTACAGAGGGGAATGAAGGAATTTTGGGAAATATATATCTTTTCTTCATTGTTTATGGGTGTTATACAACTGCATGCTTTTGTTAATCTCAAAGAACTGCATGCTGAAACAACTGAATTTATTGTATAGGTTATTTGTTTTTTTAATGGGAAGAAAAAACTAAACACAATTACAAACAACTATAGTCTCACTAATCAGTAGACTCCAATTGTGTTGTGTTTAGCACTCCTGTGCTTATCCTATAGTGCCACACCAAGACCCTACTAACCAATGACAGGAGCTGTTAACATTTTGTTGTTCTTCTGACAAGTGTTTTTTTTTTTACTTGGTGTTTTAAAATGCAATTGTGATATACATGCATATGTATACATATATGTTTGTGAAGAGATAAGAAAATATAGACTCAACTTAAAAATTGATTATAGTTGATTTCTGCAGATGGTACAAACTTCAAAGATACAAGAAAATATACTATGAAAAAACTGTCATGCTTTATTCCTTAGACACAGAGTTTCTTTCTAGTTTTTATGCATTTTTACTGAAATAGTCTACACATATACAATAAAACTTATAAAATATAATATACACATACACTTGTTTTTTTTTTAAATATAAAGTTTAATAGTAAATCTATAAATTCGCATCCTGCTCTTTTACTTAACAAAACATCTTGGAGATTATTCCAAATCATACAGATACAGATTTTTTTCAATATTTTAAATTGCCGAACAGGATTTCAGTTTTCTGATGTATTGTAATTTATTTAATCACTATTTTATTGATAGTCTTGGAGCCCTGGTAGCATAGTGCGTTACAAATTGGGATGTTAGCCATGTGGTCAGCCGTTCAAATTCACCAGCTACTACATAGGAGAAAGATGAGCCTTCCTGCTCCCATAGAGATTTATAGCCTCAGAAACCCTATACTGGGTCACTCATTAGGCACCAACTCGATAGCACACAGTAAAAGCAGCAACTACTGATAATCATCTGAGTTTTTTATTTGTCTTCTGTTATTGCAAAAAAAAAACTACTGTAATTGATATCTTTATACTTGTGATTACTTTTTCATATGGGTTACTTTGTCTGGAAAATAAATTCTCAGATTTGGGATTGTGAGGTTAACATGTGCATTATAAATTATTAGAGATAAGTCTAAATTGCCCTTTTTAGACTCGTACCAAGTTTCACTCCAACCAATAATGTATGAGAATGCCTGGTTTCTTCATTGTATGTTATCAAAGTTTGATACTTACCTGATAAGTAAAAAAAGGGCATCTCATTATCATTTCAATTTGTATTTTTCTTTCCATGAGTAAACTTCCTTTCATATGTTTAAGAACCAAATGTATTTCATTCCTTTTCATATCCATGGGTATTTTCTATTTCACTTAGTCTTTTCTCAGTGATTTGGAGGGAAATTCTTTATAGATTAGGAAATTAGTTTGTCACTTGTTTCTAGTTTTCCCTTGAGGTATTATTTATGTATTTATTTGCTTTGCAAGTATTTTATTTATATAATATTTATATAGTTGTCACTGTTTCCATATATGGCCTTTCCCACTCCACCATTATTTTTTAAATCAAGAATATAACTCAGAAATAATGGATTCTTATAAAGGAGCTCTGGTAGCGTAGTGGTTACGAATCGGGCTGCGAACCTTAAGGTCAGCGGTTCGAAACTACCAGCCGCTCCGCGGGAGAAAGATGAGGCTTTCTACTCCCGTAAAGATTTACACCCTCGGAAACCCTGTACAGGGTCGCTATGGGTCGGACCCGACTCGATGGCACTTAACAACAACAACATACTTTTATGGTTCCTCTTTTTTGCTGTAAGTTTTGACTCTCCTGGAAATTATTTTGGTCTAAGAATGAGGTAGATTTTCAACACCGTACTCCTCTGGATTAGAGCACAGGGGTTCCATGGGATAATCAATGAACTACAAACCACAAGGTTGTCAGTTTGAGCCCACCAGTGTTTCTGTGGGAGAAATACGAGGTTTTCTGCTTCGACAAAAGGTTGAAAACCTCAGAAACCCTATGCAGGGTGGCTATAAGTCAAAAATGGACTCCATGGCACTTAACAATCACAACAACAGAGCTTACAGGTCAGCAAACTTTTTCTGTAATGGGCTAAATAGTACACACTTAAGGTTTGAACTACTAACCTTTTGACTGTAGCTGGTGTTTAACAATTTGCACCACAGAGGGACTCCTGAATTACTATAGCTGAGTATGTATTTTTGTGTGGTGTGGTGGGTTAATAATGCACTGGACTGCAAAGTTGGTTTGAACCTCAAGGTAAGTGGTTCAAGCTCACCAGCTGCTCCTCAAAAACCCTAAACAGGGTCACTATGAAACAGAATCTGCTCGACGTCCCTTGACAACAAACAACAACAGTATGTACTTATTTTTAATATCTGGTGAGGAGATTCACTTTACAAAATTCCCATTTTCCAGAATTTTATGTAGGGGTTTGACTATTACAAATTAAATTAGAATGGTAGGCTATAGTTTGGGGTCTATAAGCTAACTTTGAAAAAAAAAAAATCAGAAACATTTTCAATAGAAAAGATGAAGACATTTATTTTTATTCTATTAATATACTGTTATTTATTTTCAAAAGTTAAATGAATAACCTCTGAATAGTCAAGAAGGAGACTGTTATTGTCCTAGTGCCATCGAGTCAGTTCCTAATTCAAAGCAACCTTGTGTAGGGTTTACAAGGAGTGGCTGGGGGATTTGAATCACCAACCTTACAGTTTAAACCGATCTTGTGGTCGAGTGCTTGTCCTATAGCACCACACCAGGACTCTAGAACAATAAATAAATAAAACAAAGAGACTGGACTACATTTCCTCTAATTTCTCCCATTGAAAAAATACCTTTATTCATTTCTTCATCTGCTAAATCAGGGGGTTAAAGAATATCACCTGGAAGGTGCCTTGCTGCTATAACAGAGTTGTTGATTTTGTGTTTCTTGATCCCTTTTTTTTCTCCATTCTTCCAGACTCAGTATGTGCTAAATCAAGGATTGGGCTTTTTTGTTGTTGTTGTTGTATGTAATATATGCAATAGTGGTTTTTGTTTTTGTTTTTTTACCTTTTACCTTTGTTGAAAAATTATTTTAATTGTCAGAATTAAAACAATTTAGCTTAGAAAAGTTGAAGATTGTTGAAAGGTAAGAAAGAAAAATTAAAAATTGCTATAAAACATTTCACTGAGAGAATAACCACATAAGATTTTATGTATTTCTTTCTCTTTTTATATACTTGCAGTATGTGTGTTTGATATAGAAGGAAACAATGCATAGTAAATTTTCCTAACCTATTTTTCTGTTTATTATTCTATCATATCATTTACTGTTTAGAAAGAAGGGCAGGGTTTCCACAAAGTAATTACCCCTTTCCTTCAAAAACATACTTTGAGAGGATCTCAGTGAACAGTGGCAGTTGTGCCCTTGAGACTATTTATTCTATCAGGGTTTCGTTTTCAGGATTGTTTATGAGATGCTATGTTGCTTCTCTTCTCCTCTTGTAATGGCACTGCCTTCTCCCCTCAGTCATTCACTGTGAGGTTCAGAAAACGCTGCCCAGATGAGAAAGTAAGCATCTTGCCAGCATTCAGAGTCTCATATTCTTTGCCATTCTTGCCCCATGGCCTTTTTCTCAGCATCTCCCTGTGCATTTGCCAAGTTTTACAAAGAACAATCTTGTTTTGGAAGTCACTGTGATACAATTCTTTAAGAATAGGCATTTGGATAAAGGTTGCTCTCTCCCGGAAACCGATCAAGTGGCTTAGTTGCTGAAGTGCTATAGACTTTATTAACCATCTCTCTCATGCACCTTAAGAGGCCTCTACTTGGGACCTTGAGGGCATCTGGAGAAAGAGGTGTCTACCCATAGCTGCTCTTTCTAAATGGAGGTCTAATTTATCAAAGCCACAAGTTGTCTGTGAGATTTTCAGGTTTCAAAATAACTATTTTTTTTTATTTAACCAATGCTCATGTGATGGCAAAATTAACCTTGGTGGTGCAGTGGTTAAGCACTTAGCTCCGAGCTTAAAGATCAGCAGTTGAGATCCTCCAGAAGTGTGAGGAAGATATGGCAAATCCTAATTTGTGAATTAAAGTAAGAGTGAATTTCAGATTGCCACACAGAAATATCTGTCTGGCATGAAAATGTTCTTTTGGCCACTTGTCAGAATTGGATTGTACAGACCTTTCACATGTTTTAGAAATCAGGAAAAAGAAGCAAATGTAAGAAGATGCACTTGAGCAGACCTGAAGGACTAAGGCTCCAAAACAGGGTACAAATGACAAAGCTGTAAGCCAGGGACACAACGTATAGACAGCAAGAAGCAAAATAATTTGAAAGAAGAGGTAGTAATTTTCTGGTTTGATAAAGATTGAAGGACAAAAACAATAACATGATTTAGAGAAGGGGAGAGAGGTTGACATGGATTGGTAAATGACAGCATATAAAAATAGCTTGCACTGTGGAGTAGAAATATTTTTAAATGTTTTTATTGATGTTAGTATAATCTGTTTTCTTTTCTAAAGTGAGCTTCATAATTATCTTAGTAATTTAGTGCTTCTAAACAGAAATACCACAAGTGGGTGGTTTTAACAAACATAAATTTATTTTCTCACAGTTAGGAGGCTAGGAGTCTGAATTCAGGATGCTGGTTCTAATGAAATGTTTTCTTTCTCTTTCTGTCATCTTTGGAGAAAAGACCTTGTCTCTTTAGACCTTCTGTTCCTCAGTGATCTTCCTGGGGCTGGGCATCAGTCTTTCCTCATCTATGCTTGCTAGCTTGCTTGTTTAATCTCTTTTGTATCTGAAAAGACATTGACTCAGGACACAGTCTACACTAATCCTACCTCATTACTATAACAAAAACAATCCATTCCCAAATGGGATTTACAACACACTATTTGGTGGGACATAACTCAATCCATTGCAATAATCAAGGAGTGAATAGGAAAGGAAATCAAAGCTTTTGGAAAGTATTTTTAGAACAAGATCACAAAAGAGTACATTTAGGGTTTAAACATATATTCAGCACAAATAATGACATGTATCTTAGAATGAAAAAGCATTAAGTGGAAAATAATGTGTCCAAGTAATATTGGTGACAAATAGAGTATTACCAGAGCAAATTATATTTTTCAGAGTTGAGAGCATCACAACTGTCTTAAATTATTTGAGTGGTTGTCCTGCAAAATAATGAAATAAGAAGTACTGGGACCAATGGGTTGGTTGGTTGGTTGGTTGTGTACCATGAAGTCGGTTCCGACTCCTAGAGACCCTGTATAGGGTTTCTGAGGTTGTAAATCTTTACTGGAGCAGAAAACCTTATCTTTCTCCCTCAGAACACCTGGTAGTTTCAAACTGCTGACCTTGAGGTTAGTAGCCCGACTCATAACCACTAAGCTACCAGAGACCAGTGGGTATATGCTACATATTTATTTGTTCAACAGAAGCAAATCTCATCAGTATGTTATTACACCTCTCTCAGTATTATGCTTAACTCTAAATAATTCAACTACCCAACAATGAAATGGGACGCTTTGGGAGCAGTGAGATTTCTTTCATTGAAATTGTTCAAGTTAAGTTTAGATAATTGGGATGCCAAAGGTCTCCTTGCATTGAAACATATGAGCTACTTAAATTCCATTCCAGTGTTAGCATACTGTATGATCTTCGTGTTGAGTTTTATATGATAAGGAATTTTTACCCTAGTAGAGTTCTGGTAGCGTAGTGGCTACAAATCGGGCTTTGAACCGCAAGGTCAGCAGTTTGAAACTACCAGCTGCTCCACGGGGGAAAGATGAGGCTTTCTGCTCCCATAAAGATTTACACTCTTGGAAACCCTGTTCAGGGTCACTATGGGTTGGAACCGACTCAACGGCACTTAACAACAACAGTATTTTTTGGAATGATGGACTTAATCAAATCTTTAATTCTGATAGTAACTGTATTTGTCTAACCAATATTGTCCACATTTTCTTGAAACTTTCTTATGAACACAGACTTGATGTTGTTGGGACAACTTTATATTCAGATAAAAGTTAACCTTTTTCAATTTGGGTTGCAGATAGGAATGGTCAAGTGACTAAGTTGTAGCCAAAGAGCATGTAAGTGGAAGTTAGGAAGAAGTTCTGAATTTCCTTAAGATGTGAAACTTACTAAGTGGCATGGAACCTGTGTTCTTACATTTGTTTTGTTTTGTTTTCTCTGGTCTCAGAGTTCAAGGTACATCTGCCGTAGTAGGCCCAAATGGCCTTGAGACGTCTCATTGTGTTACAAAAATTCTACCCAAGATTTTATCCTCAGACTTTCTGTTATTTGCAGCTGAGCACAATTTCTTACTAAAATGGTTATAAAACTGAGATAAAGTTTAGCAAAGTATATTAGGCTTCTGATTATAACTTTTAATCCAAGTTTTTCTACCTTCTTAGTGTTTAACAATTTCTTTCTTTGTCATCTGACTCATCATCAGTATCATGTATGAAAGGAAAACAGTTACAATCTAGGCTTTAGAGTTTTATATAAATAATTTAGAAAACAAAGCATAAAGGAAACAACTATTGGTAGGTTCTGTCTTTGATACCCAAATATGGCTGTGATATTTGGTATCTATAAACTACTAAATTCTTGAATAAATCTGTGTGTGGGAGTAAGAAAGCAGGGAAGGGAGCAGAACAAGAAGATGTCTAAGAACTTGTCAAGAATTGAATATAGTAGGTTGCCCTTGAGTCATGCTGCTTACCCAGAAGGTTGGAGGAGAGAGTCCACAGATTTTGCCTCAAGGCCATGTGAATTGTCCACCAACAGTACTGCAGTTTCATTCACTCAGATCCTAGTGCCATTTGCATTGTTTCTACTGGGAAAGGTCAGGTGTCAGCAGGGACTATAAGCAAAGGAAAATCCATCTCCTGAAACCACAGTGGAAAGAAGGAAAAGTGAGTTACAGAGCACCTCAGTGCTGTTATCACTTTCAAGGGTAGCAGACCACTACATCCTGAGGCTTTTTACCAAAGAGGAACGTGAAGGACAAACATCTGAAGAAGAAATTAATCTCTGTGAGTAGGTGACAAGCTGTGATAAACCCTCAGGGCAGCGCAGATGTTAGGGTACCTGAGGAGGGGGTGAGAAAGAAAGAGAAAACAACAACAAACAAATCATCTTTGCTTCACAGCTGTTTTCACTTAAAAAAAAAAAAATGTTTTGAAAGATGACATATCCATCAAAAGAGCAAAATATTAAAATTCACCCATATGGCAAAGGCATGGAGAAATTGGAATTTTCACCTTTACATTTTGATGGTATAAATTTGTTCAGCCCTCTTGGAGAGCAATTTGGCAATATGATTTAAGAGCCATAAAAAATTCACATCCATTTATCTAGTTCTTAAAATGTACCTAAAGGACATAACTCAAATATACAGAAAACCATGCTCCTTGGAAACCCTATACAGGGTCGCCGTGGGTCAGAACTGACTTGACGACACTTAACAACAATAACATGGGTGACAAAATGCTAACTGAAGTTGGTGGTTCAAAACATCTGAGTGATCCCATGGGGAAAAGACTTGGCAATTTGCTTCATTGAAGATTCACAGTCAACAAAACTCTTTTGCGTAATTCTACTCTATTACACGAGATCTCTATGAGTCTGAATCTACTCCTAACAACAGCATATGCAAACACATATATATTTAAACTTGTATGCCCAAAATACTAAGGTATTTATTTTAGCAAAGTGTTTGACACTGAGGATTTGTTGTTGTTGTTGTTATTGTTATGTGCCGTGGAGTCGGTTCTGACTCAGAGTGACCCTGTACAGTGTTTCCGAAGCTATAAATCTTTACCGGAGCAGAAAGCCTCATTTTTCTCCCACGGAACAGCTGGTAGTTTTGAACTGCTAGCCATGAGATTCGTAACCACTACGCTACCAGAGCTCCTTTTGACACTGGGATATTATTAAGTAAATAAACTTACCCCAAATTAATGGGATGCTATGCTCTCATAAAGGAGCTCTGGTAGCGTATTGGTTACGAATCGGGCTGCGAGCCGCAAGTTCAGCAGTTCGAAACTACCAGCTGTTCCGTGGGAGAAAGATGAGGCTTTCTGCTCCCGTAGAGATTTACAGCCTAGGAAACCCTGTTACAGGGTCACTATGAGTCGGAACCTACTCCACGGCATATAACAACAACAATGCTCTCATAAGGGAGTCCTGGTGTGGTGCTGTGGGCTAATGCCTCAAACTGCAAAGTCATTTGAACTGCAAGGTCGGTGGTTCAAGCTCATCAGCTGCTTCTTGGAAATTCTATACAGGGTCGCTATGGGTCGGACTCGACTCCACGGCCTTTAACAAGAACAACAGTACTCCCATAAAGATTTACACTGTCAGAAACACTGTCTAGGGTTACAATGATTTGGAATTGACTCTTTGGTGGTGGGATGCAACAATAAAATTTCTGATTTTGAATATTGAAAAGCAGAATATTCTTGTAAGATAAAGTATACACAATCTAATGAATTCTATGCCGTCAAATGTGTCATTATTATTTTTTGGTGTTAAGGGCCATCAAGTCAGTTCTGACTCAAGGTTTCCAAGAAGCAGCTGGTAGATTTAAGCCACCACTTTACGGTTCAAATCAACCTTAAGGTCCAGGGCTTATCTTCCAGTACCACACCAGAACTCCATTATTATAGTTACACCTATATAAATATAAAAGTGTTGATGATGGTGAGATTATGGACACTTTTTCCCTCACTTTTAATTTATGTTATTATTGCTATAATCTACAACATGCATTCAATTAAAAAAAATAATAAATTTAAACAAAACAATCAAGGGAAGGCCAGTACTTTGGAATGTCAGAAATCAACCAGTCTGAACCTCTTTTCTGTGGATGTCAACTTAAATATATAGCTTTGGTGACATGAAACAGGCTCATTTCATTTGAAACAGCAAGAAATATCATTTTTTCCCCAATGTCTTATTGAAGTATGTCATTTTCCAGGGAACAGTAGTAAACATACAAGTAAACACAGCAGTGTGATTTTGGTTCTTCTGATATCATCCAGCTTGCCTTCAACTTTTCTTTCCCATGAGGAAATGTTTCTCTACATTAACATCATTTAATGAATAAAACATCAAAATGTCTCCTTAAAAAGTGGAGGAGGCAAAAAATACTTTTAGATGAGCCAATAGTTTCAGAAGCATCATTTCCCTTTGATAGTGCACATAGGAGTCCACTATCCTACAGTATTGTTGTTTTTGTTAACTGGCATTGAGTCAGCACCAACTCATAGCACCCTATGCACAATAGAACAAAACACTGGTCCTGGGCCAACCTCACAGTCATTGCTGTGTTTGAGCCCATTACTGCTGCCACCTTGCCACTCCATCTAGTTGGGGGTCTTTCTGTATTTTTCCTGCCCTCCACTTTACCAAACATGATATCCATCCCCAGGGATTGGTCACTCTTGTTAATATGTCCAAAGTGCAAGATAGGAAGTCTGATTGTCCTAGCTTCCAAGGAGGATTCTGGCTGTACTTTTCCCAACACAGATTGTTCTTCTGGCAGTCCATGGTACTTTCAATATTCTTCTTCAACACCATAAATAAAATGTAATGATTCTCCATTGGTTTTCCTTATTTACTGTCCAACTCTCACATGTTTATATGATTATTAAAAATACCATTGCTTGGATAAAGCTTACCTTAGTCCTCCAACTGACAGTTTTGCTCTTTAACACTTTGATTTCTTGTCGTTTGATTTCTTGACTACTGCTTCTATGAGTGTTTGAGTGTTGATCCAAGCAAAATGAAGTCTTTGACAACTTCAGTCTTTTCTCTATTTATATGGTTGTTATTTATTGGTTCAGTGGTGAGGATTTTTGTTTTTGTAACATTGAGGTGCAACCCATACTGAAGGCTGTGGTCTTTGATTTCATCAATAAGACTTTTAAGTCCTCTTCACTTTCAGCAATCAAGGTTTCTGCATATCACAGGTTGTTAATGAGACTTCCTCCAATCCTGATGCCATGTTTGTCTTCATATAATCCAGATTCTTGGATTATTTACTCCACATACAGTTTGAATAAGTGTGGTGAAAGAATACAACCCTGGAACACACATTTCCTCATTGAAAACCAGTCAGTGTCCCCTTGTTCTGATCAAACAACTGCCTCTTGGTCTATGTACAGGTTCCTCATGAGCACAATTAAGTGTTCCAAAATATTCATTCTCCACAGTATTGTCCATAGCTTGTCATGACCCACACAATCAAAACAACCTAGGCCTAGGGATATACAAATAGTTAATGTGCTTAGCTACAAACTGAAAATTTAGTCATTTGGGTTTACCCAGAGCATTGTGGAAGAAAGAGCTGGTGATCTACTTCTGAAAAATCAGGCACTAAAAGCCTTGCAGAGGACAGTTTGTGTGTGTCAGAGGACATCAGTAAATATTTTAAGTCCTCTGACACACACAAGGATACCATGAGTTAGATCAAGGTTAAGTACATCAGTAGAATTTTTAGGCACCCATTCTTTTGTGATGAAAAACAAATTCAAGAGTTTGTCCTAGCTTTAGGTGGAAGGATGGTAGAACAGGAGTCTCTGGGCATGCATCATGTTTTGAATAATAAATTAGAATATGTTAATGGAAAAACTTGCAAGTTAGTAGAATATTTACTAATATTTTTCTTTTTAGTTGGTTACTAGTAGAGTTCTTGGGAAATTCAAGTCTATCTCCACTCTCACCATCAAAGTTTTTGCCTTAGCATGGCTTGAGTTCAGAAGGGAAATCAATGGGATCAGGCAAAGTGGTCAAGAGAATCTTTTGGGTTAGTAACAACAGGTTGCAGGTCAGAAGACTCCATCAACTGCCCTTGAATGTGTGGAATAAATTTTTTTGCAAAACTTTTCACTTGGGAAGTTTTGCGATTGGAATACTTAAGGAAAGCTCTTCCCTTGCAGCACCCACAATTTATTGTCTTCTCACATTTTGTTGTTGTTGTTGT
>NW_006408553.1:23667087-23681423 GCF_000296735.1 Chrysochloris asiatica | reverse complement strand
ATGTTGATGCTTTCCATTTCATTTTTGACAACTTCCAATTTTCCCAGATTCATACTTCGTACATTCCATGTTCCGATTTTCAGTGGATGTTTACAGCTGTTTCTCTTCATTTTGATTTGTGGCCCATTAGCAAATGAAAGTTCTGTGAGCTTTTCTCTACTTGGAGGAGGCATTTTTTTTCCCCAGTCGCATTCTGAGTGCCTTCCCACTTTCTAGTCCTGTATCTGGCAATGTTTCTCTGCTCTTCATAGAGTTTTCAGTGACTGGAGATTCAGAAGTAGTTTGTCACTCTTTCTTCCTAGTCTGTCTCACATTTTAGGTCTTCATCATTAACCATTTTTTGTTTTGTTCCCCCCCCCCCATTTTAAGTAGCTCTACTGCATTAGA
Organism: Chrysochloris asiatica; assembly: GCF_000296735.1. Taxonomy (NCBI): domain Eukaryota; kingdom Metazoa; phylum Chordata; class Mammalia; order Afrosoricida; family Chrysochloridae; genus Chrysochloris; species Chrysochloris asiatica. Next base: position 23,681,036 of record NW_006408553.1, on the reverse strand, counting down.
AAACAGCTTGTGCTTCCTTTGTAGAAATCATTTAAATCATTTATTTCTTTTTTTTAAAAAAGTATTGAAAAGCTTGTAACAACACATATAACAAAAAAGAAATAAAATGGGAAATCATAATCAAAGACAAAAATTATTCAAGCTGAAGAGTAAGTATATATGTTGGTTTTGAGCTTCATACTTGTGTACAAATGTCCTAGTAATCAGAGAGAATGAGAACAAGTCATATTTTCAATATCATCTAATCTTGGAAAGTCCTAGTATGGACTGCTGACCACAAGACCTGCAGTTCAAACCCACCAGCCGCTCCTCAGAAATCCTATACAGGGTTATTATGAGTTGAAACAGAATAGATAGCACTTTACAACAGCAACAGCAAATCTTGGGCAGTTGGCTATTGCCTTGTGTCTATCCTATGTATCATCTTGTATTCTTCTGTTAATAGGACTCTCTTCCTTTTGGGAAGTCTTCCTCCACCTCTGCCTATGACTGTCAGTTAGTATGTCCGTTACCCACCTTTCTTCATGCCCCCCCCATCCTTTCACATTATAATTGTCCAGAGGTGGGTACATGACCAGTAAGAGTTAAGACCAATGAGTGTCTTCCAGAGGATTGATGAACAGGCTTTGGGAAAGAACTTATTCTCACTGAAGACACTAAGGTAAAATAGAATTCATGAGGAACATCTATTGACCATTCCCTTCCCTGAAGATGGGGTCTATTTCTAGGGAAGGAAACGAAATTAAGAAGACAAGATAGGCCAATGGAGATAGCGAGGCAGTCTTGGTGTACTGAATCTTGCTTGACTCCTGTACCTAAAGCCTTGAAGTCTGGTTGCTGCAGCTCTTAGATTCCATCATAACAATGATAATAAATTCTTTGCTTTAACTAGCGTGCCTGAGTAGAGCTTCTACCACTTAAAACAGACATTCCTAATTAATTTTTCATTATTGGAAAAGGAGTCCTCATAGTACTATATTGCAAAGGAATCAGGATATGAATTTAACAAGGAAACCATTTTGTTTTCTAAAATTAATTTTGAAAGAATTTTCTCATATGGGACTTAATAGTGCATAGTAAGTGATGTAATGGACAGTGCCTTCAACCACACTTTTACGGTAAATGCAGAAGTGAATTTCATGTGCTGGTTTCTTGTATAATCCTTGAATAAAAGCCAAGGACATAATATTACAGCATATTTAGTTAAAGCAATTCTGTGAGGATTGTTGTTGTTGTTAAGTGCTATTGAATCCATTCCAACTCATAGGCTTTCTAAGTAATAGCTAGTGGGTTTGACCCACCAACTTTATGGTTAGCAGTCCAGTGCTTCTCCTACAGGATTAGGCTGATGTGTATAGTGTTTAACATTCTAGTAGTCCAACAACACCCAAAGATTGGATTTAAGATGTTGAGGGAGACTTTATAACTTTGATTACCTTCTTCATGTGTCCCTTCCTTTACCCAAACTTCTAATAAGGGTTGAATTACAAAGATTTTAAGGTTCTACTTTCTAATCAGGACAGGAATTTTCTCTTCAGGATTAGATGTGACTCTAAATGCTTTGGAGACTGGGTAAGACCAGAGAAGCTGAAACCGTCACAGTAGTTTCACGTGAATTGTAGACCACTTTGGTTTTTCACAGAAGTGACCCTGTAGCTCTGGGAGATACCTACGAGTAACTCAGATTTTTTTTTTTTCCAGGAAGAAATTTGGGGTTTAAAACAGCACCAAAGTGCACCATCAATTAGATCATTGGAGTTATGGAGAAAACTTGTTTTAAATTGGAATTGTTTTCAAAGTAGGAATTTGTAATCATCCACTGCTAGAGAATAAGGCCTTGGAGCAATGTGGTTTCTTGAAAGCTTTTCATGATAAATTCATTTATAAATGTCCTTTTTTCTCTTTCCTTTCTCTGCCAACCCCATCTAGTATGTGAGCAAATTTATCTATCAAAATGGTATAATCAGAGAGTCTGCCTAAAAAGTGAATTTTGTTTAATGAGAGCTGAAAAAGTTCAAGACTAATCTTTTCTTGAAATTCGTTCAGATTTTTGTCTGATTTTGATTAATATTGCACTTTCATTACCTGGCTAATATCTTTGTTGTTGTTAAGTGCCGTCGAGTCGGTTCTAACCCATAGCGACCCTGTACAGAGTTTCTGAGGCCGTAAATCCTTACGGGAGCAGAAAGCCTCATCTTTCTTCTGCAGAACAGCTGGTAGTTTTGAACTGCTGATCTTGCGGTTCACAGCCCAATTCGTAACCACTACGCTATATCTAGAACAGAGCAGATTATATTTTAAAAAATTGTTAAACTAATGAATGGATGATTTAAGTGATAGAATCCTATTTGTATTTTTAAATGAATGCTCTGAATATATCATGGAAATTGAATTGGACAAAAAGAAAACTGAAGCAAGGAGTCTAGATATAGGGCTTTTATACCAATCCAGGTGAAGTTCCGTGGTGACATGAATTAAGTCAGTAACAATGGGAACTGAGAGAATTGAATTGATTTGAGAGTTAAAGGAAGTTGGTTGATTACATGAGGAGATAAGTGAGAATGAAGAGTTAATATGTCAACTACATAAGTTGTGGGTCCAGGAGAATTGAAAATATAGATCTCTTGTCCAAAAATTATTTTAAACTGGCAAAGCAGAGCATTAAACTGAGCACAGGTCTCTGTGCAGTGGGACAAGATTCACTCCCACAAGTGGTATTCTTCTCTAACACTATAACTCAAGCACATCAATTCTTCTATGGTCTTCCATATTCATGGTCTAACTTTCTATACATTGGAAAATCACCAGTGAGAAGACTGACAAATACTCTCCCTTCATGAAGATTACATTGATAGAGTGTAAGGAAAAGACAAGGGAGCTTCAATCTGTTCATGGAAAATTCCCATTGTCTTTCCATTCCATTTTCTCTTTAATTTGTGAAGCACTTTTGCATACTTTAAAGTAAGATGAAGAAAAAACTTTGCTTAGGAATCAGCAATATGTTTCATGAGAATATGTATGCAATGACAACAAAATCTTATAGAAGTAAAAAAAAAAAAAAATTGCACTTCTAGCAGAACATGGTAGGGGACAAATAACCAGGTTTTTGCTTTTCTAGACCAGTCACTGTGGGTAGCCACCATACCTGGCAGCCACCAAACTTCCTCCTACTTTGTCCTTCTTCCTACTTGGGAACCTCTTAATATTTTAAATCTATCATGGAGAAATATTTAAGAGACCCTAAGATTTAAGTCTTTGCACCTGAGTGTCAATAAGAAAACAGTAGACTCATCCCTTAAAATAGGAATTGGTAATCTCCCTGAGCTCTGAATTATTTAGATCTGACAGTCAATTTTTTTGTGTTTTATTATTGTTATTATTGAGTTTTACTAAGGAAAATTATCTGTTATTATAAAGATTGTATTCGGTGATCTAAAACCCAAATATCTGATAAAAGATATTGCCTTTGTCTCAGATGAACTCTCAATCTTTTTTGCCCCAGATATGATTTGTTTATTTTTGTTTTGTTTATTTGCTGTTGGTGGAGTTCTTACATTTGTTGTTTATATTTTTTCGATTAGGAATGACCACTCCTAGATATAATGGAGAATATAATGGCCAGATAAAGGGGTGTACAAACAAACAAACAAACACTCCTATGCATTTCAACTTCATAGTAAAATAGTAACCTTACGTAGATACTTTTTCCATTGTCACTTCAGTCATTTCATTCATTAACGTATGTCAAAAGAACATAACACAGCAATAAAGGGCAGCTTTTGTCAAATATCCTTACATTTTTCCAGATAGTCCATGTGTTGTATCTCCTTCCTGCTTGTATACATGACAAATCCTATTGAATTTACTTTTTTTCCTTTCCTGACTCCCTCCTCATTCCAGGCAGATGAATTGCTCCCTCAATTGTGACTTGCTACAATTATACACCAGTAGTTTATGGACTCTTGGTGTGATGCTGTAGGATCATCACTGGACTGTGAACCCCAAGGTCAACAGTTCAAACCCACCAGCTGCTCCTTATAACTATGAGTCAGGGTCACTATGAGTCAGAACTGACTTGATGGCACTTAACAATGACAACAACAATGTTTATGGATAAGAGGTCCTAATGAAAATACATGGGGCTGCTAACTGCAAAGATGAAAGTTCATACTCTCCAGCTGTTTTGAGAGAAAAATGATGCAGACTACTTCCGTAAGGATTTACTGCCTTTGAAACTTACAAGGCAATTCTGCATTGTCCTATAATGTCACTATAAGGTGAAATTGACTCAGCGGCAGTGAGTTTGGGTTTCGTTTTGGTAGTTTATGGGTAAGAAGTCATAGTGATGCAATGGTTAAATGCTGAGTTGCTTATTGGTGCTTATGCTCATTGGTTCGAACACACTAACTGCTCCAAGGAAGAAAGATGTAGCATTCTGCTTCTATAAATGTTGTTGTTTTTAGATGCTGTTGAGTCAGTTTCCACCCCTAATGACCCTACATACAACCATATGAAACACTTCCCTGTCCTACACCATCCTCACAATTGGTACTACGTTTGAGTTCAATGTTGCTGCTACTGTACTAATCCATCTTATTGGGGGTGGCCCTCTTTTTCCCTGCCCCTCCACTTTATCAAGCATGATGTCTTTCTACAGGAGCTGAAGTCTGACAATCTTGGCTTATAAGGAGCATTCTGGTTGTACTTCTTTGAAAACAGAATTGTGCATTCTTCTTGCAGTTCATGGTACTTTCAGTATTATTTTCCAAAATCATTATTCAAATGTATCAGTTCTTCTATAATCTTTCATATTCATTGTCCAACTGTTCCAAGCATATGAGGCAGTTGAAAATACCATGGCTTAGTTCAGGAGCTCCTTGGTCCTCAAACACATATCATCCTTGCTCTTGAGTACTTGAGGTCTTGTGCAGCAAAATTGCCTGATGCAACACATCATTTGAATTCTTGACTGCTGCTTCCATGAGTGTTGATGGTGGATACAAACAACATGGAATTTTTGACAACTTCAATATGTTTTCCATGTATCATGTTATTTATTGCTCCAGTGGTGAGGATTTTTTTTTTTCTTTTTTTTACATTGTGGTACAACCCATACTGAAGGCTGTGGTCATTGATTTTCATCAGTAAGAAATTTAAGTTCCCTTTGTTTTCAGCAAGCAAGATTGTATCATCTTCATATCACCAGTTATTAATGAGTTTTCCTCCAATCCTGATACCAGGTTCTCCTTTACATAATCCAGCTTCTTGAATTATTTGCTCAGCATACAGATTGAATATGTGTGGTAAAAGAATGCAACCCTGGTGCATACCTTTCCTGATTTTAAACCATGCAGTGTCCCCTTGTTCCATTCAGACAACTGCCTCTTGGCCGATATACAGGTTCCTCATGAGTACAATTAATTGTTCTGTAATACTCATTCCCTCCAATGTTATCCATAACTTGTCATGATCCATACAGTAAGAAGCATTTGAATAGTAAATAAAGCACGGATAAGCTTTCTGGTATTCTCTACTTTCAACAAGACCCATCTTTAGTCAGCAATGATGTAATATCCTTCATTTCATGTCCTTGTCTGAATCTATCTTGACCTCTTGACTGATTTTAAATAGCCAATACCAGTCAACTTTATCTCACTAATGCCTAGGATATCGATCTTTATGAGTCCTATTTCATTTTTCACAACTTCAGATTTTCCTAAATTTACACATTCCATGCTCCATTTATTAATAGATGCTTTCAGCTGTTTCTCTTTATTTTGAGTTGTGCTCCATCAGCAAATTAAGGTCCCAAAGACTTTATTTCATTCAAGTCATCACAGTCAACTCTACTTTGAGACGGCAGTTCTTCCCCAGTTGTATTTGGAGCGCCTTCCAGCCTGAGGCATTCGCTTTCTGGCACTATAGCCTTGGAAACTCTATGGGGCAGTTCTGCTCTCCTATAGGATCCCTGGCTTAGTTATCTAGTTCTGCTATAACAGAATACCACAAGTGTATGGCTTTAACATGCAGAAATTTATTCTCCCACAGTTTGTGAGCCTAGAAGTCCAAATTCAGTGCACCGGCTCTGTAATAAAGGTCCTTATCTAATTTCAGCCCAGCATTCCTTAGAATTCTCTGTGTCTACACATCAGTGTTTCTCTGGATCTTGGAACTTCACAATGAAGGCACTCCAGGTAGAAAAGACACACTCCCCAGTCAGCTCTTCTTTCTTTGTGAGAGTAGGTCCCTCTTTCTCTATTCACTTCTCTCTCCTTTCATATTTCAAAAGAAATTAAGTAAAGATACAAACTAATCCTGTAGCATACATTGGACCTCATTAACATCATACTGTTGTTGTTGTTGTTAAGTGCCATTAAGTCAACTCCAACTCATATTGAAGCAATGCACAAGAGAATGAAATACTGTTTGGTCTTGTGCCATCCTCACAATTATTATCACGCTTGAGCCCATTACTGTTGCCGCAGTGCCAAACCATTTCATTGAGGGTCTTCCTCTTTTTCACTGACCCTCCATTTTACTAAGCATAATGTCCTTCTCTAGGGACAGGTTCCTCCTGATAATGCATCCAAAGTATAAGAGGCATAGATGTCCTATGTCCAACCTTTTAGGGAGCATTTTGGCTGTATGTCTTCTAACAAAAATTTGTTTGTTCCTCTGGTGGTCCATGGTACTTTCAATATTCTTCTACAATATCACAAATCATTTGCATCAATTCTTCTGTGGTCTTCTTTATTCATTGTCCAACTTTCACATACATATGAGATTATTGAAAATATCATGGCTTGGGTCAGGCACACCTTAGACCTCAAACTGGTATATTTGCTCTTGAATACTTTAAAGAGATCTTATGCAGCAGATTTGCCTAATACAATATGTTGTTTGATCCCTGACTGCTGCTTCCATGAGTGTTGAGTGTAGATGGAAGCAAAATGAAGTCTTTGACAACTTCAAACTTTTCTCTATTTATAATGCTATTATTTGTTGGACCCGTTGTGAGAATTTGTGTTTTCTTTACATTGGGGTGCAACCCAGTCAGAAGGTTGTGGTCTTTGATCTTCATCAGTAAATATTTTAAGTCCTTTTCACTTTCAGCAGGGAATGTTGTATCATCTGCATATTGCAGGTTGTTAATGAGCCTTCCTCCAGTCTGATGCCACAATCCTGTTGATATAAGTCATCCTCTCCTATTATTTGCTCAACATACAGATTGAATAAGTATGGTGACAGAACATCATAGAAGTGAAGATTTATGACACAAAGAATAGTCACATCAGATCACATCACAGGTGGATTGCATCATATTAGAGCTCACCATGGCAGTGATAATTACATCTTAACTGCTAAACCACTGAGAATCCTAGCTCAGCCAGTTGACACAAACCCTTAACTATCACAGTTGCTATGAGTCAGAAATGATTCAATGGCACATAACAATAACAGAAACAATTTATGGATACACAGGCCTGGTGGCACAATTGTTAAGTGCTCAGCTGATAATGGAAAGGTCAGCAGTTCAACCCCACCCAGAGTCTTATCTAGAGAAAAGACCTTGAAATATTTTCCTATAAAGATTATAACCTAGGAAACTCTATGGGCAGTTCTATTTACTCAGTTGGGGCACTATGAGTAGAAATGAACTCAACACAACCTAATAATGACAATAATTTAGGGGTGATCCCCTGGGTGACACATGTAGTTAAGTGCTTGGCTACTGGCCACAAAACTTGGCAGCTTGAAAGCAACCAGAGATGATTCAAAAGAATGGCTTGGAGATCTGCTTCCAAAAATATTAGCCATTGCCCTATGGAATAAAGTTCTACTCTGACGCACATGGGGTTGCTGTAAGTCAGAATCAATTTGATGGCAACTGATTTGACATGGGTTTATGTTTGTTTTGTTTTGTAACTTCTGGATGCATTGGTGGTCTAATAGTAGAATTCTTACCCTCTGTGCATGGACTCAGGTTTAATTTCTATCCAGTGGACCTCATGCATGACTAATACCCTTCTTCAGTGGAGACTTTCAGGTTGCTATGATGCTAAACAGATGTCAGCACGGTGTCCAGATTAAGACATGCAAAGAAGAAATGCCTAGTGATCTATTTCCACATATCAGTCAATGAAAACATTACAGATCAAAGTAGTCTGATTTGCAGCTGATCATGAGGATGGCACAAGGCCAGCCAGCATTTCATTTAATTGTGCATGGGGTAGCCATAGTGTGTTTGTGGAGGGTAGTGGCAACTTGATGGCAGCTAGCAGCAACAACAGCTAATGGATAATAAAACCACAATAATAGGATGTTAGAGGAAAGGGACCTCAGTGATTTGCAATTGACCAACTGGCTGCATTAGAGGCTTTTGAAAAACATTTTTTAAATACTGATTTCTAGATCCCAGTCACAGATTAGTGGGGCTAAAGTGGAACCCAGGAATCTATATTTCACAAAGTTCTCTGAGGTAATTCTAATGCGCAGATAGATCAGGAAACCACTGACTTGGTGTAAAGCCTTCATTTTATGAGTAAGGAACCAGAAATTGAGTAACTTGTCCAAGATGACAGAGTAAATAGCAATGTCAGAATGTAAGCTCATATTGGTATGGTGCTACAGAAGAATGGGCTGGACTGCAAGGTTGGCCGTTTAAATCCACCAGCCATTCCTTAGAAACCCTATACAGGATTACATGGGTTTGAACTGACTCGACTGCACTTAACAACAACATACCACACTGTGTAGCTCCAAACACCATTTGTAGACTGATTACTCAAGTTCAGTCTACACAATCATCCACAGTATTTTAGGGATAAGGTAGGATAGAGGAAAGATTTACAGACTCTAATTCAATTTTTCACCAACCATGTGAGCTGGACATAAGATATGATTGAACAGCATCTCTTTATCCTTTCCTTCATCTGGAAAATAGGAATAATCATCACTGCTATTCGAATGGTTGTATACAGTTCAAATGAAAAGACGTACATAAAGTGTATTGTTATCTGTAAGCTTGTTACAACTGTAAGGGAGCAATAATAATGACAACAAAAATTAAACTACAATAAAAAAAACAGATTAGTAATGATGATTGGAAGTGTATTTGTTAGCCTAGAGACAATAAAGACAAGAAAATCTTGCCTAGGTAGGTGAGACTTCATAGGTATCTGCCTCCTGCTGGAGCTAATGCCCACAAAGTTTTGTCAGTCATTTTGCCATTTAAACTTGCACTGCAATCAAGCTCAATATTGTTCAGTCAAAATCTCTTTGGCAACTTTGGAGAGAGCTATATAAAGACAGATACATTATTGCATTTTCATTCTCCTTTTCTCAAACCAGTGCTTCAAATATGAAGATACGTTTTGTGAGGGGAAACAAACATTTCAGATTTCCATTTACCAGATAAACTTAATGTTAGAAATCTAAGAAGACCACCAGCATTTTTCTAAGTCACGTATTCCTTAAGTTTATTATAAACGCAGATTGTTTTGTTTTGCTTGCATTTTAATCTTGATAACATTGAAAATTAATCCAGTACTTGTTGGGCAATTCCTATAGTTGTTCATCTTCTCCATTTTAAACTGGAGTATAGTGGTCTAATTCTAGAGTGTGCAAGTTTCTGAACATGCTCCCACATTGTAGAGGAACCATTTTGGATCCTATCTATAGCTCCTTATGGTGTCACTTTTTTGAACAAGATAATAAGAAGCTTGCGATGCCAAAAACTGAAAGCAAAAAGGAATAATTATCATCCTTATCTTCAGCCAAAGCAGAACCCCCTGTTCACATATTACTTAGTTGACATCAGTCTTTTCAATAGTATTACTATCAAATAAGATTTCAACTACTGTGACTCAACAACACTAACAACAGCAAGACTTGACCAAAAGTTGGCAGTTCAAAACTATTCAGAGACATTGGGAGACAGGTCTGAAGATCTGCTTCCAAAATGTCACAATCCTTGAAAACTAGATGGAACAGTTCTACTCTACACATGTGGGATGACTGTGAGTTAGAATTGACTCTACAGTAACAACTGTCAAGTAGGAGAATAGTACAGTAAATACCATTATTTTCTCAGATTGTGTTTATGAGAAATCAAACAGCATATTGCATTAGGCAAATCTGCAGAAGACCTTTTTAAAGTGTTTTAAAGTGTTGAAGAGCAAAGATGTCAGCTTTTTAAAGTGTTTTAAAGTGTTGAAGAGCAAAGATGAAGAGCAAAGATGAGGACTAAGGTGTGCCTGACCCAAGCCATGGAATTTTCAATACCTTCAAATGAATGTGAAAGCTGGACAGTGAGTAAGGAAGACCGTAGAAGAATTGATGCTTTTGAGTTATGGTGTTGGAGGAGAATATTGAAAGTGCCATGGGCTGCCAAAAGAACCAATAGATCCATTTTGGAAGAAGTACAGCCAGAGTGCTCCTTGGAGACCAAGATAGCCAAATTCATCGCTCATGCGTTGGACATGTTGTCAGGAGGGACCAGTCGCTGGAGAAGAATACCATGTTTGGTAAAGTGGAGGGTCAGAGAAAAAGAGGAAGACCCCCAATGAGATGGATTGACAAAGTGGCAGCATCGTTGGACTCATGCATGGCAGCAGTAGTGAGGTTGGCCTAGGTTTGGGCAGTGTTTTGTTTTCTACTGTGCATAAGGTCACTATGGGTCTATACCAACTCAATGGCACCTAACAACAACAACAAAAGCATATTTATGAATTTGAATTCTCTCTCTTAGCTTTTTGTCTCAGCTATAATAGAAACTCCAAAAGCAGTTCACTTTAGCAAACATTTATAATTTATTACTTCACAGTTTAGGAGACTGGAAGTCTACATTCAGAGCACCAGCTCTAGAGGAAGGTTTTCTCTGTGTGTTGGTTCACAATTTAGTAGGAAGATCCTTGTCTCCTTTCAGCATCTGTGGGCCTGGAATTCCTTGGCTATCTCCATGTGTCTTGGCATCAATCTTTTACTGGATCTAGGAGATTTCCGGAGTCCTGGTGTTGTTCTATGGGTTAATGCGCTGGACTATAAAGTTGGTTTGAGCTACAAGGTTGGCAATTCAAGCTTACCAGCCGCCCCTTGGAAACCCTACTCAGGGTCGCTATATGTCAGAAGCAATTCCAATGGCACTTAACAACAACAACAGGAGATTTCCAGTGCAGGAACACAAAGGACACACTCCATTCCTAGCTCTTCTTTCTTTATGGGTGTTGTTGTGGTTAGGTGCCATCGAGTTGGTACCAACTCATAGTGACCCTATGCACAGCAGAATGAAACACTGCCCAATCCTAGGCCAACTTCACTATTATTGAGCCCATTGATGCTGCCACTTTGCCAATCCATCTCGTTGGGGGTCTTTCTCTTTTTCTCTGACCCTCCACCTTACCAAACATGATGTCCTTCTCCAGTGACTGGTCCCTCCTGACAATATGTCTGAAGTATGAGGGACAAAAGTTGACCATCCTGGCCTCCAAGCAACACTCTATCTGCACTTTTTCCAACACAGATCTGTTGGTTCTTTTGGCAGCCCATGGAACTTTCAGTATTCTCCTCCAACACTATAACTCAAAAGCATCAATTCTTCGATGGTCTTGGTCTTCCTTGTTCACTTATCTAGCTTTCACATGCATATGAGGTTATTGAAAATACTATGGCTTGGGTCAGGTGCCCCTTGGTTCTCAAGCTGACATCTTTGCTCTTCGATACTTTAAAAAGGTCTTGTGCAGCAGATTTGCCTAATGTCATTTGATTTCTTGACTGCTGCTTCCATGAGTGTTGATAGTTGATCCAAGAAGAATTAAGCCCTTGACAATTTCAATCTTTTCTCTGTTGATAAGAATGTTGTTATTGGTCCATTGGTGAGGATTTTTGTTTTCTTTACATTGAGATGCAGGTGCCTTATATAAAAAAGCAGAGTATTATTTGTATATGACATATGCAAGACCTCCTGTATACTTTAAATGATTTCTTGTTGCTGTTAAGTGATGTCAAGTCAGCACCAACTCATAGTGACCTTATGCACAACAGAAGGAAATACTGCCCAGTCCTGCACCAACCTCACAATCATTGCCACGCTTGAACTCATTTCTGCTGCCACCAAGCCAATCCATGTCGTTGGGGGCGGCAGGGAGGCGGTGGCGGTGTCTTCCTCTTTTTTGCTTACCTTCCACCTTATTATGCATGATGTTTTTATCCAGGGACATGTCCCTCTTGGTAATATATCTGAAGTATGAGTGCCAAGTCTGGCCATCTGGCTTCTAAGGAGCATTCTGGTTGTACTTCTTCCAATACAAACATGTTTGTTTGTTGTTTTCTTTGAAATTTATGGTACTTTTAACATTCTCCTCAACCCAATATCTCAAATGCATCAATTCTTCTATGGTCTTCTTTATTTATTGTCCAACTTTCACATGCATATGAGGTTATTGAAAATTCATGGATTGGGTCAGGCACACATTAGTTTTCAAACTGACATCTTTACTCTTCAATATTTTAAAGAGGACTTGTGCAACAGTTTTTTGTTTTTTTTTTTAATGCAATATGTCATTTGACTTCTTGAGTACTACTTCCCTGAGTGCTGATGGTTGATCTGAACAAAATGAAGTCTTTGACAAATTAAAAATTTCCCCATTTTTCTTGATGTTATTTAACGATCCTGTGGTGAGGGTTTTTTGTTTTCTTTACGTAGAGGTGCTATCCATCCTGAAGGCTGTGGTCTTTAATCTTCATCAATAAGTATTTCATTTCCTCTTCCCTTTTAGTAAGGTTGTATCATCTGCATATTGCAGGTTGCTACTGAGTCTTCCTCCATCACTGATGTCAGTTGTCTCTGCATATAATCCAGCTTCTCCAATTGTTTGCTCAGCATACAGATTGAATAAATATGGTGAAAAAATACAACCCTGGCACACAGCTTTTCTAATTTTAAAGCATGCAGTTTTCCCTTGTTCTGTTCAAACAGCTGTCTCTTGTTCTGTGTACAAGTTCCTCATGAACACAATTAAGTGTTCCAGAATACTCATTTTCTGTTATGCTGTCCATAGCATGACATAATCATGCAATTGAAAACCTTTACCTAAGTCAATAAAGCACAAGCAGACATTTTTCTGGCATTCTCTATGTTCAGTCAAGATCCCTAGTTTTATATTCTCATTTGTATCTAGCTTGAACTTTTGGCTATTGTGTATAATGTACACTTGCAGTTGGTTTTGAATGATGTTTTTTAAACATTTAGTTGCATGTAATAATAATAATATTGTATGATGATTTCCACATTCCATTGGGTCACTTCTCTTTGAAATTGGCACAAATATGGATCTCTTCTAATCAGTTGGCCCAGTAGCTGTCTTCCAAGTTTCTTGGCATAGATCAGTGGGTGCTTCCAGTGCTGCATCAGTTTGTTGAAAGATTTCAATTTGCATTCCACCAATTCCTGGAGCATTATTCTTGGCCAATGCCCCCAGTGTACCTTGGACTTCTTCCCCCAGCATCATTGGCTATTAATCATTTGCTACCTCTTGAAATGGTTGAACACCAACCATTTCTTTTTGGTACAATGACTCTGTGTAACAATTCCACCTTATTCTGATGCTTTCTACATCATTCAATATTTTGCCCAGAGAGAATCCAGCAATATTGTAGTCAAGCCTTGAATTTTTTCTTCAGTTCCCTTAGCTTGATAAATGCTGAGAGTGATGATCTTGCCTTTTGGTGTTCTAACTCCGGATCTTTGCACAATCATAATATTTTACTTTGTCTTCTTGAGCTGCCTTTTGAAATTTTCTATTCATCGCTTTTACCGCCTCATTTATTCCATTTGCTTTTGCATCTCTACACTGGAAAGCAAGTTTCGGAGTCTCTTCTGACAACCATTTTGGTCTCTTTCTTCTCTCTTGTCTTTTTATTACTTTTTACTTTCTTCTTGTGTCATGTTC
>NW_006408553.1:23649906-23665902 GCF_000296735.1 Chrysochloris asiatica | reverse complement strand
GCTACCAGAGCTCCTTACCAAACTGAGAGGCACTATAAATTTTCCAGCACTATATCTGACATTATTCTGGTGCTTTTGATCATGTTTCAATATTCAGTATTGTGGTGCTATCTAACAGTGGTCCACAGCTATTCATAAGGTTTTCAGTGACTGAATATTTAAAGTAGCCAATCTTTCCCTTTTCCTAGTCTTCTTAGTCTAGAAGTTCATCAGTTCACCATGGGTGACCCTGCTGATACTTAAAATACCAGTACCATAGCTTCCAGAATCATAGCAACAGATAAGTCACAACAGTATGGCAAACTGACAGATAAGTGGTGGAAATAAGGCATTATTAGTAATCTTAATAATCTAAATCATCTCTAGATTACTAATAATACCTTTAGTTGTTAAGTGCCATCAAGTCAGTTCCAAGTCATAGCAACCCTCTATAGGGTTTCCAAGGCTATAAATCTCAGTACTAACAGCAAGCCTCATCTTCCTCTTGCAGAACACCTAGTGGGCTTTCACCATCAACCTTGTGGTTAGTAGTTCAGTGCTTTTCCTACAGAGCCACTGTGCTTCCATAAGTAAAACTTGGACATTTTTGGTAGAATAGACCTCTGCAGATCTTATGAGAAAGAGGGATAAATGAAGCAAATGGAATCCATGGAACATTCTGATTTTGTACTTTGAATTTCTTTTCACTTCATTCTCTTGACCTAGTCCTAGAACAACACATATTGAAGATTTTACAAGTTTTACTAGCAGCACACAGTTGTCTACTAATATAGTTAAACTGTACTATGTACATGAAAGAAAATGGAGACACAGCCTCTGTCCACAAGAAGTTGGTGATTTCACTCTGGTAATAAAACCCATAAATAAAAATGAAAATTCTGACTTAACATACCATAAGCTGAGAACCAGAGAAATTACTTACACAGTTAGGTACCAGTAGAGAGAGGGAAAGACCTCACTAAGGAATGAGAGTTCAAGGATGCTTTTCAGAGCATGTATTCCTTGAATCTGAGCAATAATATCTTTTTAAAAAGATAGTTTTACTAAGTTCAAGAAAAGATAACATCCACAAAAAATGGGGTCAGATATAGCAAAATCAGTTTCTTACTCTATTGTCATTAAAGTATACAATGTATAGCTTTTAGACAAGATTTATTGATGTGACTTATTCTGATGTCATCCACAAAGGCTTTGAAGTACAGATCATGAGACAAAGCTAATCGTAGAAATTGACTTGAGAGACTTTGAATTCTAAGAATGATGCACAGGGCTTCACTATTTAATGTATTATTAAATAGGGTTCAATCATGACAAAAACAATGGAAGTCTGAACAAGTGTAAATACCCAATAACTCCCTACCTTGGACCTTGTCCCATCTCAGTCGAAAGGAGAAGTCTCTAGGATTGCAATGGTGGTGTTTGAATGTATTCTGAGTCACAACTAAGCCCACACACATGACCCAGTTTGATTCCCAGGAATTGTTTTAGGAAAACACCTCCAAGATTAAATGATATTTACTTCTTTGGGTCTTCTGAAGAGTAAGTGTAAGGTTCTTTACCTTAAAGAAGTTCGTTCTTCAACCTGGTCCAACAAAAATGAACTTGGTTTCATTTTATCAATGCTTTCAGTGGCCACATAATGAAAGAAAGACATCAGTAAAAGGGCTGGATGCCATGGTTGACTTTTGAAAAGTTCCCAGCAAAAGAAAATCGTGAGTGTTCTCTGAGTCCCAACATGTTTCCTCATAGATCTGTGTAAACTGAGATAAAAGAGAGTGGGAGATAGAATTTACCATTTGTGCTAAAGCAACAGCTGTTAGCATTGGTGACGTTCATTGTTCTATAGATCTGGGGTTAGGAAGCCACCTGACTCCCCAAGCTTGTTGTGATTCAGTCACTTGAAATAATAATAATAATAATAATAATAATAATAATAATAAGAAGAAGAAGAAGAAGAAGAAGAAGAAGAAGAAGAAGACATTCAGATGAGGATTTTAATGTCCAATAGACATGGGAAACCAGGTACAACTTAGTCAATTAGCAATATGAAATGAATTTTCCTATAAGAACTTTTAACAACCATAGTCAGCATTTCCCAAATCCTCATCTCAGTGTTCCTTTTGGTGCCTTTACCAAGGCATCTTCAGCTGTATGAGCATTGAAAATTTTATTCCTTAGAGTAAGGTGCAGAACCTTTAAAGCGTATGCTGTTAAGTGCTAACATTACCTATGTCAGTGAGTAAACTTCACTTGAAAAGTAAAATCTTATCATAAGAAATTAGATTATTGAACAAAGATCTGACCTTACCATTTTCTTACTACGTGTGTGCATCCAAAGACATCAAAAGATGTATTACTGATAGCTGTTACTGAATGCCATCAAGTCCATTCCTACTCATAGCCACGACTGTACTAGTGGGTTTGAATTGTCAACTTTGTGGTTAGCAGCCCAGTGCTTATCCTACAGTGCCACTCCAGGACTCCATGTTAGTAAGCAAAATTTATAATGTCTTCCTATTATATATTGCATTTTCATAACTTAGGACAATGCCTGCTACCTCCAGAGGTGCTTTATAAATGCTTTTGAATTAATGAATCTGTCAACAAGCATCTCTTAAGTTGCAAAAATAATACTAAGAAAATATATAATCATACTTTCTGGAGTTGTGTTCTCAGGCTCTGGTTCCAGATGGAGGGCCCAAGAAACATCTTGGCCAAAAGAGACATTATGTTTTGGAGATGTTCAGTTTATACATTTGGCTACTGATGATAAGAGTGCCTGCCACCCTCTGCCACTCCTCAAAAAGAAGACTTCACTTCTCAGAATACCATTTCAGTGTTATTGGTTTTTCCCTCATCAATTCTACTTTCAGTTTTTTTGTTTTGTTTTGTTTTGTTTTTTGCCTTTCTCATAATGACCTTTAGGTGATAAACCAGTCATAATAAAAATCCATTTTTTTTTTAAAGGGATAAAGCTTTTGTTTTGGAAAAAAGAGTTCTACATTGAGGGAAAAGGAACATTGCAGATGAAATTTTCTTTCATTTTAAATGTACCCATCTGACTTCTGGGAAATAGCAAATATTTATGGACCTCTCCTCGTATTAAAACAACCCAATCCATCACACTTTAAAATTTATGTTGGGAAATAGCCACATGGTGACCCTTTTGAACTCACAATGTTCATTTAGCAATTCAAAATGTAAAAGGCATTTTCTTTATTAGTCATCATTAAAATCAATAATGTCTTTTTATTGCAAAATTGTCTTAAAATGTCTGTCCTGGACATCATGATAGAGTCTACTGCCTTTCCACTATATGTAGAAGAGCCACTGATTCCAAGAGGAAATAATTCAAATACTTTTCCACAACTTTAAGGGATGGTCATGATTCTTTCATAATGCCCAGCATGACTTGATTTTATTATTATCCTACAAAAAGACTATCATCTGAGATTTCAGAGTATGCTATACAAAATTTGATAATAGTATGTGTATTTGCTGATCTGGGTTCAACTTGTGGGAAACTTTGACACAGGACTTACAGAATACAAGTTTTTGTAGTACACTGAGAAGTTTTGTAGTACACTGAGAAGATATCTAAAGGAAGTCCAATGGGTTAATTTCTGCATGACTTTCTGAGTACATACCAACTCTTTCCTCTTTATTTTTCTTGCCAACTAAAATATCAATCATCATATCTTGTTGATTTTATCTCCTAATATTTTTGAGCTATTATTTCTTTGTAACTCTATCAATATTATCCAAGTTCAGATTTATCACCTGGCTTTCTGAAACCACTGCCTCATTGGTCTCACTCTCCTTGGTCTTATGTCCTACCAACATTTTCTCTGCAATAAGAGTTAAATGTATTCACAATGTTGCTAGGAGAAATCAAACAAGATTCTGCTTGATTTAGTCACTGTTTTTCTCTTGAGTAAGGTTGCTCATCACTTTCCCCCCTGCCCTTGTCAACCTCCAGCCTACTAGTCTCATTTTTTCCAAAGAGCCATGTTCCCTTGAGGTCCTTGCTGACTCTTCTTCCAGAAATGTTATCCTAACTCTTCACTTCACTCCATGCAGATAATTCTGATTCATCCTTGAGATTCAATTTAAATGGCGTTCATTTTCACATAGAACTTCCCTCATTGCCAAGTTCGGGTTAGCCATCCTCCTATTTGCTCCCACAACACCCACCTCCTCTCTCAGAGTACCAACCATACTCTGGAGTAATTTAATGTATATGTATCCAATTCCTTCCTGAAGCCAGGAGCTTCTAAAGGTCAGGGATGCATTTATCTTGTATCACCAGTGTCCAACATAGGGACTAGCACATGTTCTTAGTGTAAATTACCACTGAGTCAGTGTCAACTACATATAGCCTGTGTACAACTAAACAAAATATTTCCTAATCTTGCACCAGCTTCATGATCATTGGTATGCTTGATTCCATTGTTATGGCTGCTGTGTATTATGGGTGACATTCAGTCTAGGGGGTTCACCTTCCATCATTATGTCAGCAGTATTCTGTTGTGCTGCACTGGGGGTTTCATTGGCTAATTTCAGTTGTAGATAACCAGGCCTTTCTTCTAAGTCTCCCTTGGTCTGAAGTCCCACTGACATTTGTCAACCATGAGTAGACCCTGCTGTTATTGGAAATACCAGTGACATACTTTTAAATATAATAACGACATGCAAGCCTCCACAGTAAAACAAACTGACAGACAGGTGACAGAACTGACTCCTAATCAATTACCCATAAGCCACTTCTGACTCATGGCAACTCATGTGTGTCAGAGTAGAAACATGCTCCATAGTGTTTTCTGTAGCAGATTATTTAGAAGTAGATCACCAGACCTTTCTTCCAAGGTGCCCTTGGGCAGACTCAACCACAAACCTTTTGGTGACCAGCCAGTGTATGAATCATTTGACCTCCCCAGGGACTCTGAGTGGTATTTACTGTGTGCCATCCAGTCAATTCTGATTCCAAGTGACCTTATAAGACAGCACAATGATCCCATAGGGTTTTCTAGGGTGATTCAAACCCACCAGACACTCCTCAAAACCTTATATAGGGTCGCACTGAGTCAGAGCCAACTCAATGGCACTTAACAACAGCAGTCTTTTACAGGAGCAGATCTTCAGGTCTTTTCTCCTAGGAAATTGTTGGGGGAGTCACACTATTGACCTTTCAGCACTTAAAAGACCCATTGCCATTGAGTTGATTCCAACTTAAACACACATACACATGTGCACAAATATATAAAAACACAAACAGCATGCTCATTTTCTATTTATTAAAAGCTCTAAAATAAGCCCCTTATTTAAAAAAATCTACTTGTGTGTATACACCTTTTTTGTTTAATCACACAAAAAATATAGTATGCAGAATGGCAGTGAGACAGAGATTCAGCTGCTGTTATTTTAGATGCAGTTTTCTCAAGTTTAAAGGATCATTCAATGAACTTGAAACTGTGGGTAGATCATCACTTGCTCATATGCAAGTTCAAACTGAAGTTAAAGGAAATGAAGAAAAGTCCACAAGAGCCAAAGTATGAACTTGTTTATGATGTTAGTAGATGCTGGTGGGCCGGTTCCGACTTACAGGAATCCTATGTATAACAGAATGAAACACTGCCCAGTTCTGTGCCATCCTCACAATTGTTATGTTTGAGCCCATTGTTGTGGTGACTGTACCAATCCATCTTGATGAGGCTCTTCCTCTTTTTCACTGACCCTCTGCTTTACCAAGCATGATGTTCTTTCCCAGGTACTGGTCCCTCCTGTTAACAAGTATGTGAGAAGAAGTCTCTCCAGCCTTGGTTTTAAGGAGCATTCTTATTGTACTTCTTCTAAGACATACTTGTTTGTTCTTCTGACAGTCCATACTGCTTTCAATAATCTTTGATAACATCATAATTCAAATTCACCAATTCTTTTCTGATCTTCCTTATTCATTATCCAGCTTTCACATGCATGTGAGGCAATTGAAAATACCATGGCTTGAGTCAGGCATACTTTGTTTTTATTGTTGTTATGTGCCATGGAGTTGGTTTTGACCCATAGCAACCCTGTATAGGTTTCCAAGTCCCACCTAAATTTATGCACTACCAGAACAACAGATTTGTTCTTTTGTACATAGGATTGCTATGAGTATAAATGGACTTGTGGGTACCTAATAACAAAACAATAAAACGGTCATAGAAATTGTGGATAGAATTTGAGAATATCAATATGTTGTTGTTAAGGGCTGTGGAGTTGGTTCCAACTCACCAAGGAGTGACTGGGGAGTTTGAACAGCTGACCTTGCAGTTTAAAGCAGCCTTACGGTTGAGTGCTTATACCAGGACTATATTTATACATTGGTGGTGGTGGTGGTGTGCCAAGGAGTTGGTTCCAACTCAGATATAAATACATTAGAAAGTATAAAAACATTTGAAAATTAGCCATAGGCTATAAAAGAAATGAGTAATTAATGTTAAGAGCCCCTCTAGCAAACCATTATGCTAAAAGAGTAAGATGGTTCATGAGAAAAAAACTGAAACAAAGTTGGAAAAGCTAGGAATCTGGTGGTCGCCATTATGAAGATGGCAGCCTATACTATTGTTAAGTGTTTAAAGCAAGAGGACAGTATATAACTGAATGATGACTTTATGAATCCTTGTAAACATGTACCCTAGCAGCACATTGAGACTGGAATCATATTCTTTCTGTACACAGTTTTAATTTAGTAAAGGCTTTCATTGAAACATTCACAAGCAAAAGAGACCATCAAAATATTTTTCTTTTCCATAAAAGCGATAACTTTGGAATATAGTTCATCAATACAAAATGAGTAAAATTATGTCAAGGCATATACATTTTGCATATTCTATTCAATCTGATCATGGACAACTTCATTACTGATTGTTTTCTATTCAATGTCGACCTATTTACCTCAGGGATTTCCTTCTTTTCTCTCCCTTTTTGTTGAAGTTGTTTTCCTTGTCTTAACCATTTAATATGTTCATATATACTTAAGGATCATTGATGTATTTAAAAAATAATGCCTTTTAATTGTCTTAGAGTTAAGTACAACTTAATGAAAGATTTCTTTCCTCTTGCATGTTGTTGTTGTTAGGTGCCTTCGTGTCACCACCAACTCATAGCAACCGTAAGCACAACAGAATAAAATACTGCCCAGTCCTATACCAACCTTACAATCATTACTATGCTTGATCCCTTTGCTGCTGCTATTGTACCAATCCAAATCTTTTGGGTTCTTCCACTTTTTCGCTGACCTTCTAGTTTACCAAGGATGATGTCGTTCTCCAGGGACTGGTCCCTACTGATAATGTCTGAAGTGTGACATATCCTGGCTTCTAAGGAACATTCTTGCTGCACTTCTTCCAACACAAAAATGTTTGTTCCTTGATAGTCCACGGTACCTTTAATATTCTCCTCAACACCATATAATTCAAATGCATCCATTTTTCTATGGTCTTCTTTATTCAGTGTCCAACTTTCACATGCATATGAGGTTATTGAAAATGGCTTGGGTCAGGCACACCTTAGTCCTGAAACTGACATTTTTGCTCTTGACCTCGTAAAGAGGTCTTATGCAGTAGATTTGCCTAAATGCAGGACATCATTTGATTTCTTGATTGTTGCTTCCAAGAGTGTTGATGTTTGATTCGAGCAAAATGAAGTCTTTGACAACATCAATCTTTTCTCAACTTATAATGATGTTATTTATTGGTCCAGTGGTGAGGATCTTTGTTTTCTTTAAAATGAGGTGCAACCCATACTGAAGGCTGTAGTCTTTTGTCTTCATCAGTAGTATTTTAAGTTGTCTTCACTTTCAGCAAGCAAGGTTGTTAATGAGTCTTTTTCGAATCCTGAAGCCACATTCTTCATAAAATCCAGCTGCTCAGATTGTTTGCTCCATATTCATATTGAATAAATATGGTGAAAGAATACAAGCCTGGAACACATCTTTCCTATTCTGTGTTCTCTTGTTCTCTTGGAATAACTGCCTATTGGTCTATGTACAGGTTCCTCATGAGCACAATTAAGTGTTCTAGAATACTCGTTCTCTACAATGATATCGTCGCTTGTCATGAAACACACAGTCAAACGCCTCTGAACAGGTAAACATCATTCTGGTATTCTTGTTTTCAGCCAAGGTCTGATGTTAACAATGATATCTGTCATTACACATCTTCATCTGAATCCAACTTTAACCTCTGGCAGTTTTCTGTCAGTGGATTGTTGTAACAATTTTTAATTATGTTAGCAAAATTTTATTTGTATGTGACATCATCAGATGATTTCTGCATTTCTTTAGGTCACATCTCTTTGGAATGGACACAGATCTGGATCTCTTCAAGTCAGTTTGTACCTATCTTCCAAATTTCTTGGCATAGATGTGTGAGTGCCTCCAGTGTTGCATCAGTTTATTGAAATATTTCTATTTGTATTCCATCAATTCCCAGAGGCATATTCTTGGCCAATACCTTTAGTGCACCTTGGACTTCTTTCTTCAGTATCATTGGCTCCTGATCATATGCTACCTCTTGAAATGATTGAATATCAACCATTTCTTTTTGGTACATAGACTCTGTATTCCTTCCATCTTCTTTTAATGCTCTGTTTCATTCAATATTTTTACCAGAGAATATTTCAATATTGAAAACCATGCCTTGAATTTTTTCTGTTCGTCAGCTTGAGAAATGCTGAGTATGTTCTTCCTTTTTAGCTTTCTAACTCCAAGTCTTTGCATATTTCGTTAAAATACCTGACTTTGTCTTCTTGAGCAAGTTCAGCTCTTTTACCTCTTTATTTCTTCCATTTGCTTCAACATCTCTATACTAGATAGTAAGTTTCAGAGTCTCAATTGACACCATTTTGGCCTTTTCCTTCTTTCTTGTCTTCTTAATGACCTTTTGTTTTTTTCCTGTATCATGTTCTTGGTGTCATCCCACAACTCTTCTGGTCTTCCGTCCTTAGTGTCTAAATCATCAAATTTGTTCTTCAGATGATCTCTAAATTCAGGTGGGCTGTGTTCTGTCATATTTTGGCTCTTATGGATTTGTTTTAATTTTCTTCAGCTTTAACCTGAACTTGCATATGAGCAATTGATAGTCTGTTCCACAATCTTCCTCTGGTATTGTTCTGACTGATGACGTGGAACTTTTCCACCATCTCTATCCACAAATGTAGTCAATTTGATTTCTGTTTATTTCATCTGGTGAGGTCCATGTTTATAGTTGTCTTTTATGTTGTTCAAAAATGTATTTTCAATTAAGGATTCATTGGTCTTGCAAAATTCTATTATGTAATCACCAGCATAGTTTCTATCACCAAGACCATATTATCCAACTACTGATTCTTCTTTGTTTCCAACCATTGCATTCTAATTGCCTTTAATTAGCAATACATTTTGATTGTTGTTTGATCAGTTTCAAACTGAAATAGTTTATGTAGTTTTTCAGTTTTATCATCACTGTCTTTAGAGGTTGGTGCGTAAATATGAATAACAGTGGTGTTAACTGGTCTTCCTTATAGACATGTGGATATTATCATATCATAGACAGCACTGTACTTTAAGATAGATTTTGGAATGTTCTTGATAATGAATGAGATGCCATTTCTCTTCAATATATCATTCCTGACATAGTGAGCCATATGATTGTCAGATTCAAAATTGACAATACTATTTCAATTCACCTAATGTCTAGGATACAGATGTTTATGCATTCCATTTCATTTTTGACAACTCCAATTTTCCTATATTCATACTTTGTACATTCCATGCTCCGATTATTAATGGATGCTTGCAGCTGTTTCTCCTCATTTTGAGTTGATACCCTATCAACAAAAAAAGGTCCTGAAAGCTTTATGCCTTTTATGTCATCAAGGTCCACTCTACTTTGAGGAGACAGCTCTTCTCCAGTAGTACTGTGAGTGCCTACCAACGTGAGTGGCTCATTTTCTGGCACTCTACCAGGCAATATTCTGGTATAGCTCTTCATCATGTTTCACTATTCTATATTGTGGTGCTGTCTGACAGTGTTTCACTACCATTCATTAAGTTTTCAGTGGGTAAATAATTTGGAAGTAGTCTGTCTCTTCTTCATAGTCTGTCTTAGTCTGGAAAGTTATCTGAAGCCTGTCCACCATGGGTGATGCTGCTGATATTTAAAATATTTGTGGCATAGCTTCCAAAAGCACAGCAACATGCAAGCCACCACAGTATGGCAAACTGACAAGTGTTTTTGTATATTAACTAGTAAAAGGGATTCTTGAAACTTCTATCAATTAGATAAGCCACTTTTCCATTTTAGTATATTTAGTTCTTGCCTTTGATTTAGAAGCAATAACCTAAGTTTAAAGTAAAAATTATATGTCTTAATTAAAGAGAACAAAGGATTAGCTTTTATTGAAAAGCAGTCAGTTTGTATCTAGAGGATGCTTGTGTGGAGATATGAAGAAAGAGAGCCAGGAGTCCAGAGCATGTAAAGTTGTGGTCCCCAATTATACCCAACTGAGCAAGGCTCTCCTGGTTGCTTCACGACTTCTCTTGGTCAATTAATTACCGATTGCTTTCACTGAGAGTCATTTCAGACATTTCTGAAACATTGTAATTGGCTCTGAACTGCAGAGACCTTCAAACTCAGGAGCTGATGTTTTTTTTTTTTTTTTCTTTTGTTCTTTCTTATTAACATATATTTTCCCTCTCCTTTATACTTGATATGTGGATACTTCTTTATTATTTGCAAAAAGAAAAAAGAAAAAGAAAAAGATATGGTTTACTTCTGCAATGGAAGAGTGTGCGGTGTTTCCTGCTATTGTACCTATGGGTTGGAACTGTCTTGAGAGCACATAATATCACCTATATCATGGAATGTCACCTCCATCTTATGAGGAATTAGACTGTGTTTTGCTTAAAGGTACATTTTCCTGCCTCACTGAGAAAGAAAACCATTCTCAACTCAATTCTCAGTTGAAATGTGTTAATCTTTGTGTTAGAAACTTGGTGTCCAGTATCAATTACATGATTGTTCTCATTTATTTTATCCAACAATTTTATCATTCCTATTATCTGCACTTTGCTTATATTTTCCTAGTTTTGTTCTTATTCTATATTCCCTAAAGTTTCCAATTCCCTTTCATGCCTTGTGGTCCAATCACTCTATTTTCCAAATCTTTCCCATTTATCAGAAACACAATGATCAATTAATAAGACTCTAGAATTAACTATATGCTTCTGACACTGTATGTATCTACTGTGTGGCCTCACTTCCATGCTGAGTACCTGGTTTGTATTTCAGAGGACTGACTAGTCCCCCAAAGTTCTTGCACTTATTACAAATCTTTATTGTCCTCCACTTCCCCTAATCTCCCGTCCCAGAACCAACCCACCACTTTGTATCACTGACGTCATATTTTATCTATGTGTCTTCATTAAAACTAGGACTCTGACATAAACTGCATTTTGCTGGTTCCAGGAGCTCTTGCCTCATCCTTAACAGCAGACAAAAAATTGGATCTACCTCCTAGGGATTGGGGAAATTCTCCTTTAATAATGTTTTATTTAATTTTTGTATTTGTATTGTAACTATTTTAAAAAATGATTTACCAGGAAAAACATTTCAAATCCTTAAGGATCACATATCCATTATAAGTGGCCACTGCCTAGAGACCCAACTTCATAGATCAGACTACCTATTTTGAGCTTACTTTCTCCTCTTCCTCCTCCTCATTTTCTCCTTATTCTATTTTCACAAAATCTGACTTCAGTGTAGTCTTCTTAATATAACCTCATTCTTCATAAAATCCATTCTACAATCTGACTTCAGTGTAATCTTCAGATGACATTGAGAAATTTAGCCAATTTCATCTGGTACACTTGTTCAATAAAAGAACAAAAGTGGCATTTTTACTTCATGACATAACTTTAATATCATCAAGTTGTTTGTATATTTCAATGCTACTTTGTTTTTATTCTTGCTGCTTTCTGGCATTTGTTGTTGTTATATGCCATGGAAGTCAGTTCCAACTCATAGTGACCCTGCATAGGGTTTCTGAGGCTGTAAATCTTTATGGGAGCAGAAAGCCTCATCTTTCTCCTGCAGAACAGCTGGTAGTTTTGAACTGATGACTGTTAGATTAGCAGCCCGATTCGTAACCACTAGGCTACCAGGAGTCCTGGTGTGGCTCTGTGGGTTAATGCGCCAAATTGCAAAGTTGTTTAAACTGCAAGGTCGGTGTTTCAAGCTCACCAACCGCTCCTTGGAAACCCTTACAGGGTCGCTATGGGTCAGAACTGACTCAACGACACTTAATAACAAAAGCAACAACTTTGTTTTATCAAAAGATCCCTCATGGCAGTTTGGGATAAGTGTTGGACTGCTATCTGCAAGGGTGGCAGTTCAAACCCACCAGCCACTCCAGCAAGAAGGATAAGGCTATTTGCAGGTGTAAAGGTTTACAGTCTCAGAAATCCTCCTATATAGATCACTAGGAGTCAGAATCAACTCGATGGTGATTGGTTCTGGTTTTGGTTTGGAATTTTATCATGAGGAGCCTGAAGTGGCTCCTCATCAAGAGTGAATGGTACCAGTCTAATAAGATGTTTTAAGATGGTATGTGTAGAATGGCTATAACGTATGGTCTCTACAAACTTGCTACAGTAGAGCCCTTAGTGGGTGACAAGGAGACCTGGTAGTGAAGTGTGTTACAAGCTGGGTTGTTAACTGCAAGATAAACAGTTCAAATGTACCAGTCACCATCAGTGGATGACAAACTTAAAATTATTTATGAAGTATGAGAGCACTAATTGGAGTTCTACAAAAACATTGCTTGGACATTGTGGTGTAGTGAGTTATTTAATACGTCTCTTGAAGCTTTGGAGTCCTGGTGTGGTGCTGTGGGTTAATGCGTCAGACTGCAAAGCCATTTGAACTGCAAGGTCGGTGGTTCAAATTCACCAGCTGCTCCTTGGAAACCCTATATACAGGGTCGCTATGGGTGGGAACAAACTTGATGGCACTTAACAACAGCAACTTGAAGCCTTAGTCTGGAGTGTAGCATTGTAGGATAAGCACTGGACTGCCATATGGTATATGGTTCAAACCCACCAACTGTTCTTTGAAAACAGTATATAGGGTCGCTGTGAGTCAGAACTGACTGAATGACACTTAACAACTGTATCAGTAGTTAAGTGATAATAATTTGTGGTTTTAATTTTCATTTCCCTAAAGACTAATGATATTGAACATCTTTTCACATGGGCAATTGTATATTTTCATTGGAGAAACAACTATTCCCAGTTTTTAATTGGGTTACTTGTTCTGTTGTTATTAAATTGAAGATTGCTTTATAAATTCTGACCACAATTCCCTTAGAGCTTTAGCTTGTAAATATTATCTCCAATTATGTGGAACAGTTTTATAATTTTTTTGATATTATCTCCATTGAGAACCACAAGATTGACAGTTTGAGCCCACCAACACCTCTGTGGGAGAAAGATGAAGCATTCTGTTCCTGCAAAGATTTAAAGCTTCAGGAACCCTATATGAAGTTGCTATGAGTTGGAACCAACTTGACAGTACTTAGAAACAATAACAACAACATACTTTTAAGCAAGAGAGTTTTAAATTTTGATGTTATTGCTTTTGTTAGGTGCCATTGAGTCAGTTCCTTCTCATAGCTACCCTATGCCCAGCTGAACAAAAGAGTGCACCATCCTCACAATTGTTATATTTGAGCCCGTTTTTGTTGCCACTGTGTGAATCCATATCATTGGGGGTATTCTTCTTTTTCGCTAACCCTCCACTTTTCCAAACAGGATGTCCTTCTCCAGGGAGTGGTCCCTTCTAAAATTTCTAATGTATGAGAGACAGTTTTACAATCTTTGCTTCTAAGGAACATTCTGACTAGACTTATTCCAAGACAGATTTGTTCTTCTGGCAGCCCATAATAACTTTCAATATTCTTCTCCAACACCTAATTCAAATGCATCAATTCTTGTATGGCCTTCCTTACTCATTGTTCAACTTTCACTTGCATATGAGGCAATTAAAAATACCATGGCTTGGGTAAGGTACACCTTAGTACTCACAGTGACATCTTGGTTCTTTAACTCTTTAAAGAGATCTTTTATAATAGATTTTCCCAATGTAATACTGCATAAATTATTTATTTTATTTTATTTTTTTATAAAAGTCAACACGAGACTGATCCCAGTAAGTTGGAGGTTAAAGAAATCCCAACTATTCGAGTTTTCAAACATGTGAAGATCCTCCATAGTCCTTGATATCAATCACTATTCCTCCCTTTGTTCAAGTCCAGGACTCTGCAACATGCTGCAATGTGTTACAAAACACAGTTGTCAAAAGTAATGACTCCCACAATTGTGGAGACTGGTAAGACCCAAATTTGTAATTCTGAGATCAATATAGAAGAATCTTCTTACCTACATACTATAAGGAGCTGAGGAACCCAAATTGATGGGTCAAGTGACCAGCTATTGATGTACAAGGGTGCAGGAGCTGTTGAATCAGATAAGGTAATGAGCAGAAAGCCCCATGAACTGGTGGTCAGATGCAAAATCTAGGGCAAAAGGGTAAACTTTTCCAATGCAGTCTTATAAATTGGAGTCAGAACATGTCCCCCAAGGGTGGTGACTTGAGTTACCTATACTGAGGTGAGGACATTCTTAATTCCTAGTTCCACTGTAACCTTTTCTCATTAGCCCCATCTTAATTTTTACTCTTTAGCAACTCGTTTCAAAATTAATCCATAATCACAGGCA
This sequence comes from Chrysochloris asiatica, assembly GCF_000296735.1. Taxonomy (NCBI): domain Eukaryota; kingdom Metazoa; phylum Chordata; class Mammalia; order Afrosoricida; family Chrysochloridae; genus Chrysochloris; species Chrysochloris asiatica. Next base: position 23,651,108 of record NW_006408553.1, on the reverse strand, counting down.
TAGAGGCTAGAATTTACAACATAGCACAAAATGGAGAAATTTGGCTAGAAGGTCCATAATAAACAATGAGCAGCCCTGCAAATATAGCCATAGATTGTGTGACTGTTGTTTCTATGAGCATTGATTGTGGATCCAAGCAAATTGAAGTGTTTGACAACTTCCATCTTTCTTCCATTTATCATATTATTTATTGGTCCAGTTGTGAGGAAACTAAAATAACATCATATGTTAAAACAAATAAAAGAAATGAGTAGGTAAAAATGCTGAACAGAAAATTTCAAGGGGATGATTGAGAAGACAAAGTCAAATATTATAATGAAATGTGCAAAGACCTGGAATTAAAAAATCAAAAGGGAAGCCCACCCTCAGCATTTCTCAATATGAAAGAACTGATAAAAAAAAAAAACTTAACAACAACAATAAAATATGGGTTCCTGCTGTGATGCTGTAGGATAGACAATGTACTCTTAATCACAAGGTTGGCCATTTAAACCTACCAGCTGCTCCTACAGAACCTAAGCTGGGTTGCTATGAGTTGGAACAAATGGCACTTAAGAACAACAGCATATATATGCTGTCTCTTTGTTTTTATTTCTTTTATAACAACTTTAGTATCATAATTATCTGAAAAATCCATTGCCTAAACCTGGGCCATAAGAATTTGCTACTATATTTACTTTTTAAAATGTTAAGATTTTGTTCTTATATTTGGTCTCTGATCTATTTTAGTTAAAAGTCAAATTTCATTATTTTGCTTGTGAATATCATGTTGGCCAATTTGTTAAAAGCATTAGTTTATCACAAAGTGAATTATCTTGAACGTTTTTGAAAATTAGCCGACCAATCCATGAACATGGGATATCGTTCCATTTATCTACTTTTTTTGTTTTGTTTTTTTTCTTTCAACAATGTTATATAGATTTCAGTGTATAAATTTTTCACTTATTGTTCGTCTCATGTATATGGAAATATAATTGATTTTTGTGCATTGATTTTTATATCCAGCAAAATTTTTTAACTAAATTATTAGTCCTACCTGTATGCTGAGCAAATAATATGAGAAGCTGGGTTCTATGAAGAAAAACGTGGCATCAGGATTGGAGAAAGACTCATTAACAACCTGCAATATGCAGATGATACAACCTTGCTTGCTGAAAGTGAAGAGGACTTGAAACATTTACTTATGAAGATCAAAAAGCACA
>NW_006408553.1:23641916-23649304 GCF_000296735.1 Chrysochloris asiatica | reverse complement strand
CTATGAGTCGGTTCTGACTCAATAGCATCTGACAACAACAATATTTTTTTACATGGATTTTGTAGTATTTTCTATGTAAAATGCAGTCCCATCTTTGAATAGAAATAATTTTTTCTTCCTTTCCAATGTGGATGACTGTTTATTATTTCCCTTGCCTAATTGCCTTGGTTAGAAACTCTAGTACAATGTTAAATAGTGTAAACAGCAGTTACCCTTTTCTTTTTCCTGAGTTTAGGTGGATTCTGTTTAGCCTTTCACCACTAAATATGATGCTAGCTGTGCATTTTTTAATAATAGATGTCCTGCGTTACAGTACAGCATTTCCTTTTAATCCTGGTTGTGTGCTTTACTCATGAACAAATATTGGATTTTGTCAAACGCTTTTCTGCTTATATTGAGATGATCATGTGGTTGTGTCTTTAATTAATTTAATGTATCACAAGTATATGATTTATAAATATGGTGATTTTTAAAATATTGAACTAACTTTGAATTCTTGGGATAAATTACCATTGGGCATGGTATAATCTTTTTTCTCTATTATTAGATTAATTTTGCTAGTATTTTGTTGAAGATTTTTGCATCTGTATTCATAAGAGTGAGTCCTGATGTGATGCTGTAGGATAAGCATTGGAATGCTAACTACAAGGTCAGTGATTCAAACTGACCAGCCACTCCCAGGAACTCTATAGAGAGTTACTGTAAGTCTGAAAACTCAATGGCATTAACAATAGAAAAATGCATAAGAGATTTTGGTTTGTAGTTTGTTTCCTTGTGATATCTTTTTCTGGCTTTGGTATAAGTCAATACTGACCTCACAGAATGAGTTGGGAAATATTTTATCCAATTCCATGATGGTAAGTCAAAAAGTATAACTTCTAGGGTTCCAATTCATACATGCATAGATTTATTTCAAACAAAGCATGTTTAAACATGTCTCTGTGATCAGAGAATGGCTTTAGATAAGTTCTTTTCATAGTGAATTTATCCTATTCTCATTGTTGTTGTTGTTATGTGCCGTGGAGTCGGTTCCGAACTTATAACGACCCTGTACAGAGTTTCCGAGGGTGTAAATCTTTACGGGAGCAGAAAGCCTCATCTTTCTCCCGTGGAACAGGTGATAGTTTCGAACAGCTGACTTTGCGGTTTGCAGCCCAATTCATAACAACTACGCTACCAGAGCTCCTAGGTTATCTTTTTTTTTTTTTTCTTAAAAAAAAAAAGGCCAGTCAACACTAAGACTTCCAAAGGGATCTGCTAGGTCAGTTAAGTTCAAGGCAGAGAAGTCAGTCCAGAAGATTATGAAAACTAGTTCATGTTTTTAGCTTTTTTTTTTTTTTTTTTTTGCTGGGGACTTCAAAAGATAATCTTGATAGCTTTTACCAAGATAGGACACAACACAATCACAGAGGCTTATTATGAGTACGTTTTCAGAAAATTAAAAACTGCATTGCTGAGAAAAGGATCAGGTAAATTGCACCACGGAATTTCTTTCTTTTTTTTCCCCCCTTACAACAATGTACCTGCTTATTCTTCAAGGGGAGCAAGAGCTGTCCTATGAGAATTTCATTGGGAAACTTTACCTATCCACCTATAGCCCTGATCTTGCCCCTTCAGACTTATTTTTGTTCCCTACACTCAAAAACCATTTGAAAGGAACATGATTTGAGTCTCTTGAGAATGCCAAAACTGCCATTTTACCATGGCGTAAATCAAAGAAGATAGATTTACTTGGGAAATAGTTAAAGAGGTAGAAAGATCAATTTCAGAAGTATATAGACATAGTTGGAGGTGATGTCAGGAAAAATAGTTTCACGTTTTGTCATTTTTGTTTAATAAAGTAAAAATGTATTTTCTAATACTTTTTTTACTTACCCTTGCATTGCCATTTAATTATATTTATTTAGAATCACCATAGTATAACTTTAAAAACAATTGTTGCTTACTGTTTTCTTTATAATTAAAATGGATATCTTTAAGGTAGCATATAGATGGGTCTTTTTAAATTAAATCTGCAGTCCAACTTTTCATTGTATTAGAATAACAAAACAAACAAAATCACTGCCAAGTTAATTGGACTTACAGGAAAAAAAGGGGCTATAATTTAATTTATAATGTGAGATCAATGCTAGGAAATGGGAGTGGTTTTCTTATATTTTGGCGCTGTAGGTGCTGTTTTCCATCTTATCTAAGAGTCACGGACTCTCTAGTCTATTGGCAGATACTATATTAATTTACGGCATCATTGAAATTAGTGGCTGGGCCATTGATTAGCATATTGGTATAAGATTCATCCTCCTCTTCCCCAGCTCAGGGCTAGCCAATCCATTGCAGTTTCTTTATGCGCTTTTAAAATGATCATAAATATGAATTCCGTATTCTTTCATGATATTAACTATACTATTCCTTTGACATATTTAAATACAGTGGGGACTACCTGACTTTGTTTTGGAATAAAAGCATGAATTTATTAAAGGTATGTGGTTTCCAATTCCATGCTCCATAAATTCATTTTTGTTTTCCTATCAGTGTCCCTTCATTTATGAAGACTTTTTGCCCTGGAAAATGTTTCTTTTTTTCTGGAGTTTCTTCTGCTATAACATACAAACACCCAATTCTGCAATGGTAATTAATGTATGTATAATTGATAAGTACCATTGAGTTGGTTTCAACTCAGAGTGACCCTGTATAGGATTTCTAAGGCTGTAAATCTTTGCAGGATCAGAAAGTTTGATATTTCTCGTGTGGAGCAACGGCACATTCAAACTACCCACCTTGTTCTCAGTTCAATGCTTATCCTACAGAACCACCATGCAAAGTATCATTTGTAAATAGAAATAGTATGATGTGATTTACGTATGAATTTTGTAGGATAAGGAATTCAGAATTACTGATTTAAAATTATAACCTCCAGCATAATAGAAAACAACAAAACCCCTTAATTCTGTGCTTCTTCCAAAGAGTGGTGCAGCCAAGTCTTGTATAGCTCTTAGAGTTTCATTCCTATCTTATCTCAGCACCCAATGCAGCTTTAATTGACACGTTACTAGCACCTCCATCCCTCTGTTATTTTCTTATGCCATCCAATGGTGGCAGCCTCCAGTCATGCTGAACTATTTTCCTGGGTGGTCCATGTTATGTCCCTAGATACCAAATAGTATTTTTGTTTGTTTTTGGTGGTAGCATTCCATAAATTATAAGTGATATACCCAGAACCCGTAGGTTTGCTCAGTGCAGAACTTGTATATACACCAAGAGGTTGTTGGATACTGAATGGTTTAGAGTCAGGGAAGGTGTTCATCAGGGTTGTATCCTTTTACCATAGTTATTCAATCTGTGGACTCCTGGTGTGTCACTGTAGGGTCAGCACTGAACTGTGAACCCCAAGGTCAGTAGTTCAAACCCACCAGTTGCTTCTCTGAAACCCTACAGAGTTACTATGAGTCAGCTGCAACTTGAAGTTACTTAACAACAACAACATTCAATCCGTACGTTTAGCAAATAATCTGAGAAACTGAATTATATGAAAAAGAATGTGGCAACAAGATTGTAGGAAGACTCATTAACAACCTGTGATATGCAGCTGACACATCCTTTCTTGCAGGCAGAGAAGAGGTCTTGAAGTATTTATTGATGAAGATCAAAGACTGCATACAGCCTTCCGCATGGATTATGCCTCAATGTAAAGAAAACGAAAATACTCACAACTAGTCCAATAAATAGCACAATGATAAACAGAAAGAAGATTGAATCTGTAAAATATTTCATTTTATTTAGATCCACAATCAACACTCAAGGACGCAGTAGTCACGAAATCTAATAATGTATTGCAGTAGGCAAATCTGTGGAAAAGACCCCTTTAAATTGTTGAAGATCAAAAGAGGTCAGTTTGTGACTGTGTGAGAAATTCTCAAGGTGGTTAATCTTCAGGAATGAAGAGCCAGAAGATTGTTAGAACAGACACAGATTGTTGATTCACATAGCAACATGGGCCTATATCCCTGGAGTATGTGAACAGGATGAATTGGGGGAGGAAGAAGGAGTCCATTCACTAGTAACTTTAAATAAGAATACAGCCATTAAGAATGATGTAATAGGCAAAGTGCAATAGTGGAAATGTGAGGAAAGATTCTTAGCCCTGTAGTATTCAGTCAATGAGAAACCTGGGAGGGACCTTCTCAGAATAGGATAAAATTCTTGGTGCAACATGTGGCTGGTGCATCTGCCTGTGTCCTCTGAGTCAGGCACCCAATTTTTCAAAATTGAATAAAGAAAACCTCACTGTCACTAAAATGAATATAGATTGGATTTCTTGAGCATTTGTCAGTAAGCATTCATAATAATTCATGGGTGACCTCATAACCATGAGGAAGCAGGGCAGTACATCACAGAGGACTAAGGTGAATCTAACCCCCTACCATGATATTTTCAGTAGCCTCTTATGCATATGAAAAGATCCCTGGTAATGTAGTAGATTCCAAAGTGGACTGCTAGCTGCAAAGTCAACAGTTTGAATTTACCAGTAGCTCTGCTGGAGAAAGATAAGGCTTTCTACTCCAGTAAAGATTTAAAGCCTCAGAAATCCTATATAGGGTCACTGTGAGTTGAAACTGATACATTTAAATTTTAGTATTGGTGAAGAATAATGAAAGTATCATGGAATCCTGGAAGAGCAAATAAATCTGTTTTGAAAGAAGTGTGTCTCTGATATTTTGGAGATGTTAAGAAGGACCAGTCCCTGGAGAATGACATCATGCATAGTAAAATGGAGGTTCAGTGATTAAGAGGAAGACTCCCAAGAAAACGGATTGATGTAGTGGCAGCACCAATGGGCTTCAACAAAACAACAGTTGTGAGGGTGGCATAGGACCAAGGAGTGTGTTTTGCTCTGATGTACACAGGGCCACTATGAATCAGAATTTATTCTACCCTCAGAGCCACCTCCATATGTAAGACATTGGATAACTATTTCTGTAAGATAAATTACTAGTTAATTAATTATCAAGAGTCAGGTCCAAAATAAGGTAAGGCAGATTTTTATTCAAAATAGCCTTATTTCTTACATTTAAAGCTGTGGATAGTACAATAACTGCCATTAGAAGTAACAGGCTTCCCATCATTAGAAATGTTGAAGCCAGTATTAACTAGCTCTTTCATGACTGTGATATAGATGCTCTATAATATCTTTCCAACTCTTCAAAGATCTCTTACAACATTTTAGCCCCCTAATGATTTAAGAGATTCACAAGAAGGAAGTTTTAGGCTAGAACTTAGGGGCTAGGAAGAATTCCAGAAACAATGATATTGTTTAGACTACCACTAAAAGAACTCTTAGCAAAACAGAAATTGGAAAAACATATTGAGGCATTTGGCACATGCATTTGGCATCATGAAATACGTTACAATGGGATTTTTTTTTTTTTAGACATCTCATTCAAATCCTCATATCTGATTCTAAATTACTATGTGATTTGAAATTAGGTGTCTGTGGTTAACATTCCTTTGTGTATATATCACAAAAATGATTCAAAGAATTACCAATGAATCATTAAACTTTACCTTTCCGGTGTCAGGTGGCATGGCTAACACCCTTACCGCCTTCTTGGCTTCACCTAACTTACCAAGGTCCTAGTTAACCACCTTATTTCAAACTGAAATACAAGCATCACTCTCTGGCAGTGTCCTATCCCGTTCACTTCTTTGTTTTCCTCTTTGGCATTTATCATCATCTTAGACTCAAGGACTCTTTACAACAAAGTGCTACAATTAGCTTATCTATCTAATTGTCAGTCTCCTCTTTGGGGATCTAAGCTTCATGAAAGCACAACTTTTATGTGTGCTGGAGTCCTGGTGTGGCACTGTGGGTTAATGTGCTAGACTACAAAGTCACTTTGAACTGAAAGGTCAATGGTTCAGGATCACCAGCTGCTCCTCCGAAGTCCTATGGAGGGTTACTATGGGTTGGAACTGACAACACTTAACAACAACAACATATTTCTAATGGATTCCTGGTATGGTTAACCACTGAACCACAAGGTTAGCAGTTCAAACCTACCAGCCACTTCTAGGAAACGCTATATAAGACCTCTATGAGTTGGAACCAACTTGATGGCACTGAACAACAGTTTCCTCATGGAATTGTAGTTGGATAAATGACATCAAGTATATAAAGAACTTTGCATAATGCCTGGCCCAAAGTAGGTGTTTAATATTTTCCTCAACAAAACCAAGGTTTTGTTTTATGTAAGTAGCATCAGTAGTATGTAAGCAACATCAGTAGTATGCGGGGGATGAAGATGTATCATGCCTTCTTTCATATTATAAATGACTTTGAACCACTCAGAGTTCAGTAAGAGATTCATGTTCATTGGGAGAGATGGTGAGTTGAATAAGCAATGAACTACAAATGGTGAGGACACTGTGTGTTTCCCTTTAGTTCAATTCAGCATATTTCCATGAGTGTCTATGGCATACTAAGCATTGTTGTAGGTGTTAGGGATATATTGTTGTTATTGAGTGATGGGGAATCAATTTTGACTCACAGTGACCCCATGTACACAGTCCCATGAGTTTTCAAAGCTGTAATCTGTCCTGGTGTGGCTCTGGGGCTCTGTGGATTAATGCACTGGTTTGAAAGGTTGGTTTGAACCACTATCACCTGATCCTCAGAAACCCTATCCAGGATTGCTGTGAGTCGGAACTGGCACTCAACAACAACAATCTGTACTGAAGTAGATCACCAAGCCTTTTTACTATAGAGCCAGTGGGTGAATTTGGCTGCCAACCATTCAGTCAGCAGCTTAAAGCTTAAACATTTGTACCACCAGAACTTCTTCTTGTCAAGTGCCTTCAAGTCAGTTCCAACTCCTAGCGACCCTGTATAGGGTTTCCAAGGAGCTGCTGGTGGATTGGAACCACCAACCTTATGATTCAAACCTACCTTGGGGTCCAATGCTTATCCCACAGTGCCACACCAGGACTCCTAGCAACTCTTCATAATCCTTTTATTTCAAATAAGAAAGTTGCACACAGCCCCGCAGTCTATAAAAATGAAAGAACTAGGACTGAAATCTAGGTCTATCTGACTCCAGCAAACAACACTATTTCCTGACTTGAGTATTTGAATCACTCCCTGCTAAACAACATTTCTTACAAAATGTTGAATTGAAAAATGTGTTTTATGTATATGTTGCTGTTTTTAAATATGGTTAAATTGGTTCCAATTTATGGTGACCCCATATATGGTTTCTGAGTCTTTGAATCTTTGTAGGAGCAGAAAACTTTGTCTTTCTCCCTCAGAGCAGCTGTTAGCCTTGAACTGTGGACCTTGTGGCTCAGAGTCCAGTGCTCATCCTATGGAACCACCATGCTTTATATATATATATATA
>NW_006408553.1:23640000-23641555 GCF_000296735.1 Chrysochloris asiatica | reverse complement strand
CGTAAAGATTTACACCCTCGGAAACCCTGTACAGGGTCGCTATGGGTCAGAACCGACTCAACGGCACTTAACAACAACAACAAATCATATATATATATATATATATATACTCGTTTTCTATGTGCCATAGTCAGGGTTTTGTGTTTTTTTTTACAACATTAAAAATTGTTTTATTTTCTCACATTCCACAGATTTCAAATTGTTTTGGAATATAGCTCATACCACATTGCCTCTTCATCCATGGGTCATTTTCACACTTAAATGTAAAGTACTGTAATCCAATAGACATTTCAGAAAGTGAAGGTTCATTGAGGAACAAATGGGAAGAAAGAAGAAAAAGATTTAAAGCACAATGAGAAGGGATTTTGATTCATTTTTATTTGTTTTGTCTTGGCATGATAGAAAACTTTTAAAGACCAGAAGAGTGAACAGTAAAATTCTTCTGTCCCCACCACCTACTTCCCTTCTGAGACAATGATTCCGGCACTCATTTCTTTTCTGAAAGAGGTGTGCCATGTTTTGTCACAGTTCGTTCTTGTTTTGTTTCTAACATAAATGTTAGCATACTATGCAGACTGCTGTGCATCTTTCTCTCACCAATTAATCCATAAACCACAAGAATGGTGAAAAGAGATTTTAGACCAGCGGTGGGGCAAAACAAGGTCCTGATCACCTGGGTCCTGACAGGAGTGGAAGGGAGAAGGACTTGAGGACATTTCTGCTTATTCTTCCCTTGGGAGTACATGATACGTCTCTGAAAAGTAGCTTGGTGTTTCCTCTGGCAGACAAAGTATAGGTTACCATGGTACCCCAAATGACAAAACTTGGAAGTACAGAGAATAGATTTAGTAAGTAAAGTAGGAAAGGAAATGAAACTTATTAGCAATCTAATGTTCTCTCAGACAACTTACATACTGTAGGCACTGTAGGATAAGCATTGGACTGCTAACCACAAGACCAGTGATTCAAACCCACAGCCATTCCTTGGAAACCCTATACAGGGTCCATATGAATAGGAACTGACTCAATGGCACTTAACAACAACAATAATTAGATTCCTAAGGCTGCAATAAAGTGGGTGGCTCCAAAGAACAGAAATTTATTGTCTCATATTTCTGAAGACTAACATACAAGATGAGGGTGCTGACGATGTTAAATCCTGCTGAGGCTTTGAGGGAGACTGTGTTCCATGCCTCTTGCCAGCTTTAGGTATTCCTTAGCTTGCAGCTGCAGCATAGTATACTACACTACCTTTATTCCCATCCCCTCTTTATTTCTGTTCTTTTTTTTTTTCCCATAAGAATACCAGTCATATAGGATTTCAACCTACCCTTCTCCATTACAATCCCATGTTAATTTAACTTGATAACTTCTTCAAAGAGCCCATTTCCAAACAAGGTCATTTTCACAGGTACAAGGGTTAAGACTTCAATGTAACTTTGTGGATACAACTCAATTTATAACATTTATCTTTTTAATGAAGTCCTGATGTGGTGCTGTGGGCTAAAGCAGTTTGAACTGCAAGGTCGGCGGTTCAAGCTCACCAGCTGCTCCT
>NW_006408553.1:23593495-23639765 GCF_000296735.1 Chrysochloris asiatica | reverse complement strand
TCTACGTTTACATTGTGACAGTTGCAATTAGTCATAGTAACAATTACTCACTACTGAATCATAAGAATCTTATCCCCTTCTCTTTTCACCAGACCCATCTAGACAAGGTGAAAACTATTTAGTTGGGACTCTACCTTTCCCCGCATACTCTTAAACTAAGCACCCTCTTGAAAACTTGTAAGCTAGTAACTTTGTGCCTTTATTGCCCCCTCATTTTAGGTAGCTAATGTCTAAGTTGCCCATCCCTGTCAGCACTGTATACAGAGGGGATAGTATTGATATTTTATGTGAAGACTCCTTCCCTTTCAGTTGGTATCAGAGTGTGTATCATTTTTTACTAATCCCAGTAGACCTGTTGTCAGAGTCATGGAGACTGTGATTCACATGCTCCATTAGTCCTTTAGAATGATGGTTTCCTTGCATTTTTATCTTTATTTTCTTTTCTTTGGATAGACAGAGACTACTAGCTGCATCTTAGATGGCTGTTTACAAACTTTTCCTTTTTTTTTTTTTTTTTTCTTAAATGTTTTATTGTGAATTATGTGATAGTTTACATGGGAGAACATTAGTTTTGCATGCATTCTATCATATATTGTCTCATTGCCATGTTTAAAATCCCCTCCATGCTATCCTTCCCACGTACCCCCCAGGTCTTCAGCACACAGTCTCTCTCCCTCTCTGGATCTAAAGTCTCCAGCTGCTCCATCGCTCCACGTCATCATCTCTGGCTCATTTCAGGCATCACTGCTTCCCTGGAGAGTGTCCCACTCTCTGCTGTTCTCCCTTGATGGTCCCAGGGACCTCCGCTCCTAGGCTGAAAAGTTAATCACTCCCCTCCTTGCTATGAAATGTCTACCTTTACATTTCCGACCCTCACAATCAGTCCTGATAACAATTATTCACTATTGTATCACAAGAGACCCGTCTGCATTTCATTGCTTCAGTCCCACCTAGTCAGATAACAACAATCTTTTTAATGTAAACATTTATCCTGTATGTTTAGAGTATACATTTCATGAAGGTATTGTTGTTAAGTGCCTTCAAGTTGATTTCGACCCATAGCGACCCTGTATAGGGTTTCCTAAGAGCAGCTGGTGAGCTTGAACCGCCGACCTTGCAGTTCAAACGGCTTTGCAATCTGGCGCATTAATCCAGAATGCCATACCAGACTCTTTTATTCATCACTGTGTCCTTATTGCTTAACACGCTGCTTGACGGCTGTTAACTGCATACATAATGGGCTTTTCTGTTGTCCAACTTGCAGACAACATAAGCTTTGGAGCCCATCAGCTTCCCTCTCTGTTTTCCTCCTTTCTATTACCCCAGTGATTATGTCTGTTTTCTCCTTCATATTCAAGATCCTGTCACTCTTTCTTTCCAATATGGTTTTCCTTCTTATGGCTTCAGATGCAGTCTTCCTCTCTCCATCCCTAGAGATAAACAGCCAAAAAGTTTCTTTCACTTCTGGAGGTTCAGGACTAATCATTAAGGGATTGGGTGAAGAAATTGGAATAGTGACAAAGGAATCAAATAGAATATGACATGTTTGATTTAATGTTTCCCACTGCAAAAAGAAAGGAGCTCTGGTAGCGTAGTGGTTACGAATCGGGCTGTGAATCTTAAGGTCAGCAGTTCGAAACTACCAGCCGCTCCGCGGGAGAAAGATGAGGCTTTCTACTCCCGTAAAGATTTACACCCTCGGAAACCCTGTTCAGGGTCGCTATGGGTCGGACCCGACTCGATGGCACTTAACAACAACAACAACTGCAAAAAGAATGACATCAACTATACCTCCCACCACACTCTACTCTTCTAGGTTCAATATTTCATTGCAGTGATTAAACAGAACTTAGATATCATGCTCACAGTTACAGGGCTTATTAGGAAACTTGTTGCTAAACACCATCAAGTTGGTTCTGATTCATAGCAACCTCAGATAGAGTTTCTGAGGAGTAGTTGGTTAGTTTGAACAGCTAACCTTGTGGTTCAAATCAATCTTGGGGTCCAGTGCTTATCCTACAGTGCCACATCAGGACTCCATTAGACAAACTAACAGGATACAATTCAGGATCAGAAATGTTGACCCAGTTCCCATCAGAAGAGCCTCTCCTCAAGCATGTCTACAGGGAGGCTTCTCTTTAACAGGGTAATGATACAAAGCTCTTTTATTGTGTTGTTGTTAGGTGCCATTGAGTCGGTACCAGCTCAGCAACCCTATGCACAACCGAACAAAACACTGTCTGGTCCTGGGCCAACCTCATAATTGTTGCCACGCTTGAGCCCATTGATGCTGCCACTTTGCCAGTCCATCTCGCTGGGGGTCTTCCTCTCTTTCTCTGACCCTCCACCTTGCCATACAAAGCTCTTTTAGAGCTGTGAATAAATGCCCACCTACATTTGTCAGTCAGTTTATCACACTGTAGTAGCTTCCATGTTGCTGTGATGCTGGAAGCTATGCCAACCGTATTTTGAATGCCAACAGTCACCCATGGTTTTAATTGAGCTTCCAGACTATAACAGTGAAACACTGGCAGATAGCACCAGAATACTGAACACTGAAATATGATGAATAGCAATAGAATATATATATATAATTGTCAGAATATGACTGGGGAAAATGTTGTCTTTTTAAAGTAGATTTAAATGTGGTGACATGAATGGAGTCAAGCTTTTAGGGCCTTCATTTGCTGATGGGGCATAACTCAAAATGAGGAGAGACAACTGAAAATATCCACTACTTATAATTGGCACGTGGACTATATATAAAGTATTAATCTTGGAAAATTGGAAGTTGTCATAAATGAAATGTAATGCATAAACATCAAAATCCTAGGAATTAGTGAGCAAAAGACAGGACAAAGAATAAGGCTCATGAGGACACTGTACATAGACCAAGAGGCAGTCATTTGAACACAACAAGGGGACACTGAATAGTTTAAAATCAGGGAAGGTGTGCACCAGAGTTGTTTTCTTTCTCCATACTTATTCAATCTGTAGACTAAGCAAATAATCCAAGCAGGAGAGGAAGCGGGGGGAAAGTGCAAGGTTCTCTTTTTGGGGAAGAAGCCAGATATCAACCTGAGACATCTTTTTTTTTATGATGTGCCCTTCTTCTTTGTCTCAGCTAATACAGCAGAGCACTCAGATCCCAGGTACTCATTTTAGACAAGAAAAATAGAGCTCTTTTATCCACTTAGGAGTACTTGTGGATTAAGTTATTCTTGGATATATCTATAATTTATTTTTTTTTCCCTCATATGCATCTGCCAAATAAGCAGCTTTCTGAACAGTTGTTGTTGTTGTTAAGTGCCATCAAGTTGGTTCCGACCCATAGCAACCCTGTGTAGGGTTTCCAAGGAGCAGCTGGTGGGCTTGAACTGCCGACCTTGCAGTTCAAACAGCTTTGCAGTCTGGCGCAATAACCCACAGCGCCACACCTGAACTGTAGAGGTGACAAAAACCACTAAAGGATACACAATACATTTATGTTTGGTATATCAGTACCTAGCCAAACTTCATCTCTCATATTTCAGACATATTGTCAGGAGGGACCAGTCGCTGGAGAAGGATATCATGTTTGGTAAGGTGGAGGGTCAGAGAAAAAGAGGAAGAATCACAGCGAGATGGATTGGCAAAGAGGCAGCATCAGTGGACTTCAAGTGTGGCAACAATTGTGAAGTTGGCCCAGGTTCAGGCAGTGTTTCGTTCTGTTGTGCATAGGGTCACTATGAGTTGGTACCAACTCAATGGCACCTACCAACAACATCAGTACCTGAGGAATTTGGCTGTTCTCATGAATTACCTTCTTAGAAACATTTTAATACAAATATTTGATCTTCTCTAATCTTTTTCTCTCTTTTATTCATGCCAAAGAACTGATTATTTCATTACCTATATGCATACATTCATAAAAATAGAGAAAATAATGATTGTTTATAATTTTAGATATTCCATGTAATTATTGCCTGTGGGCACCAGAAAATCTTTATGAAACTATTACTGTACAATTTTCTAATCTCACTTTACTGTGATGAGTAGTCACAATAATGTACATAATGTCCTCTCGATATTATTTTCTAGGTAGGAGTTTAAATTTAGTGTCATTTAGGTTAAACATTTTATGTTTTTATTTCATTACTGGGTGTTTTTTAAATTACTCTCTAGAAAATCTGCTTTCTGAGTGGGAAGAATATCCTAATTCTTCCTTAGAAAGATCTGAAGAGTAATAGATATAATGTGAATTTATTATCAAGATTAACTTGTTCTGTCCCAGATCATAGAATTTGTAGAAAACAGTTACAAATATGATTCCAGATCCTCTATTACTGACTATGCATGCTTTTCTGATCAAGAAAATTTCAGGGTCCTCATCCACAAAATAACGCCTCTCTCAATATTGGTACAACAATTAAATAGAGTAATGCAGCTTGAATATGTGAGAGTACAGACTTGGGAGCGAGACTCTACAGGTTTGAACTTTGTGATCTTGGCTAAGAGATTAAGTATGTTTGTTTTGTTTTCTGAACTGTGAAGCAAGAATGACTATAGTGCCTTTTTCAAGGGTTGTTGGTGTGGTGTTGTAGAATAAACAGTGGACTACTAACCACAAGTTTGGTGGTTCAAACCTGCCAGTCGCTCCTTGGAAATCACACAGTGTCACTATGAGCTGGAATCAACTCAGTGGCACTCAGCAACAACTACAAGGGTTGTTGTAAGGGCTAAAATAAACTAATACTATAAAATATTCATATTTCAGGTACTGAGTAATTGCTCAGAAAAAAGTAGCTTTTATATTACAAGTGAAAATGTTACTTTAACCTTGATTCATTTTCTCACCTATTATCTGGGTTCTAAACCCCAATTCATATTTTTATTTAATGAAATCACACCCTTTCTTTGCTGATCAACTATCTTGTTACCTAACATTTTCCATTTACAACAATAGCAAGAAATCTACTACCTGACTACTTTGTGTATTAATGACCTAAAAAATTGACACCTGCAAAGACAAGAGAAACACTATCATGTTTAAGGTTATGTGTTAATTTGGCTGGACCACGAGTCTCATCAATTTGGTGATTATATAATAAGGTAATTTGGACGTTATGTAATAATGTAATCATCCTCCATTTTGTGATTTGATATGGCCAACCTCCATTTTCACACAACATCAACTTTCATATAATGATCTGGTTTTTGGAACTTAACCATGTCAATATGTAAAGACAGGGCCCTTAGCTTAAATCACAGTTTAATAGACAAAGCAAATGGATATCAAGTTGCTATAAGGGAGCCTAATTTGATGTCTCTTAAATGGGTTAATGCGCCAGACTGCAAAGCCATTTAAACTGCAAGGTCAGCTGGTCCTTGAAAACCCTATACAGGCTCGCTATGGGCCAGAATTGACTTGACGGCACTTAACAACAACAAGAAGAAGTTTATTCATATTTCACTATTGCACTATACATGTCATATCCCAAGTCTATGTAGTTTTAGTACTTAGAAGATTGCTTCACTACTAATAAGTATTTGTACTGGCTAAATATTTCTTTCCTTTTAAGCTTTTATTGTGAATTGAGTGATAGTTTACATGGGAGAACATTGGTTTTTATACTCATCATTTCATTGCAATGATTACAATATCCTCTGTGCATTATCATTCAACAGTATTTGCTTCTATTCCTTCTGTTTCTTGTTTTTTAGGGGTGGGAGGATGTATACAAAAACACTCAGGAATATATAATCATTTAAACAACCAAAGGACACATTCTGCAAGTCTGCCTCCTGGCCACCAACACTGAGCCTTTCTCTTTCCATGAGTCTAGAGTCCTCAGCTGCTCTATCTCTCCATGTCCTCGTCTCTGCCTCCATCTCTGGTGTTGCTACTTCTCTGGATAGGGTCCCATATTCTGCTCATGCTCTTATCCCTTGATGATCCTAGGGTCCTCTGTTCCTGGTATATAAGATTAGCTTCTCCCCGCTTTATGTTACAAAACTTTTACCTTTACAATTGTGGTAATCACAATTAGTCATGATAACAGTTACTCACTATTTAATCATAAGAATCTTATCCTCATCTCCTTTCATCAGACCCATCTAGACAAGATGAAAGCTGTTCAATGGGGATTCTATCTTCTCCCACACACTCTGAAATTAAATTCCCTCTTGAAAACTTGTAAGCCAGTCACTTTATGCCTTTATAGCCCCTCTCCCCTTTTTAAGGTAGCCAATGTTTATCAACACTATATACAGAGAGGGTTGAATGAAGACTCTTTCCCTCTCAGTTGGTATTTTGAGCTACTTCATCCATAAGTGTAGTTTAAGTTCTTTTTATAGTTGAGTTGTGATCATCAAGTCATTAAGACTAGGTCAAATGGGTACTATCTGCAAGTTTGGGTGTTCTTGTGCATCTTCCTTCACTTCATATCAGTTTGGATGCTTCACTCTCAGCTCTAGCCCTCTGTGGCTATGTCCTTGTCCATGGGCTCAGGTGTCCCCAGTTCTCATCATAATTTGGGCCAACCAGCTCTTCCTCTTCTCTCTCTCATCTCCAAGTCAATGGGGGTCTATGGAACATGGTCAAATTCAGCCCATATCTTCATTGCTGCCTTTCCCCTACTTTCACTCACTAGTAGACCAATGTGGTTGCTAATAAGCTTACATGCTTGCTCATGTGATCCCTTTAAGACTTAGAAGGTCGTTTGTCCTGAAGGGACTTGATTGCTTTCTTTGATGGTTCTTTGGCAAATAAACTTGCTTGTTCTTGTAGTAGCCAACCAGACTGCCATTTTTGTGTTTGTTTTTGATTTTTTCCTGCTGGTCTTTCTTTCAAAAAGTATCTTCTGTTTCTCTTGCTGCTCCATGCTTGTCTGCTTGTCCTTTCAAGTGCAAATGTCCCACCTCAGAAGCTTCTGGATGGGGCTCAGGATTCCACCTAAGGTCCTATACACTACCAAGGCTCCCTAAGAAGCCTATTTCATGGGGCAAGTTCTATCACACACCTTTCTTAATTTTAAAAATTCAGTGTTCCCAGGTTCTGTTCGAACAACTGCTTCTTAGCCCAGGTACAGAGTCCTCATGAACACAATTAAGTATTCTGGAATACTCATACTTCGCAATGTTGTCCATAATTTGTCATGTTACACACAATCAAAAGCTTTTGCACACTCAATAAAGCATAGGTAAATATCTTTTTGGTGTTCTCTGCTTTCAGTCAAGATCTATCGGACATCAGCAATGCTATCTCTTATTCCACGGCCTCTTCTGAATCTGGCTTGAACCTCTGGAAGTTCTCTGTCAATGTAGGTAATATATATGAAAGTGTTTGGTAAAGCATAAAATTAACATATAGGTATTATGGTTGTTGATATTCTGAGTTGTTGTGTGCCGTCGAGTCGGTTCTGACTCACACTGACCCTGCTTAGGGTTTCTGAGGTACATCTTGTGATCGTGAACTGCCGACCATGTGGTTCAAACTGACCTTGCAGTCCAGCACCTTAACCAACATAGCCACACCAGGATGCTGATATTCTAAGAGGCATACCAATTAATCTGAAGATGACCCTAAATTTTTTTCCTTGTCAGCTGTTTATCCATGTTTCCTATACCTATGAATGCACGAGACTGCAAAATCATTTTGAACCGCAAGGTCAGCAGTTCAAGCTCACTAGCCGCTCCTCAGAAATCCTATACAGGGTCGCTATAGGTCGGAACCAACTCGACAGCATTTAACAACAACAAAAACAACATATAGCCTATTATGTGGGTGAATACTTATTCCATAATTTTATCTGTAGAGTAAGTGGGAGATTTGCCTGATTGGAGCTAAAGTTAGGTTGAAGACAGAGGGAAGGAGGACTAGCATTGCCTAGTCTTTCTTGCAGTTACTTAAATTCTATTTTAGTCCTCAGAATTAACGTTGATGTGCCCCTCCATACAGAAGAACCTTTCTCTTTCTGTCCATTTTTCCTCATCTCACCCTTTTTTATTCCTTTTTGTTAATATCTCCAGGCATCACTGCAACTAGTCTTGACCAAAATGTAGAACAAGAGAAGTGATGAGCATTCCTACCTCAAGTCTTATTAACAACCGTTTAGTATGTTCTGCTACACTCTGACCATAAGAAAATTAGAAACACTGATTTTTGTAATCACAGTATGCCAGTGTGTATAAAAGGAAGGCTTTGACCTTAGTGATCTTGCTTACTGCTAGGAGTGGTATAACTGATGAAAACTCTTGTAGAAAGCATTGGGATGAGAGAAATCATAGAACCACAGAGTTCAAACCCTGGATTTTAGCATAAGTAGTCAATCTTTGATACACCCTTTGTCTGCCTGGTACAAAATTCACTGGGACTCATTTATGGAAGTACTGCCGAGGCTCTGAAACCCAGAGATATTTTGGCATCCCTCATTAGACAATAGGTGATTCCTGAGATAGTAAGTAGCTTCTGTTGTTAAGTGCTGTAGAGTCAGTTCCAACTGATAGTGGCCCTGTATAGGGTTTCTGAGGAGCAGCTGGTGGGTTTGAACTGCCAACCTTGTTGTTCAAACTGACTCTGCAATCCAGTCTGAACCTACAGTGCCATGCCACTTTTCCAAGTAACTTCTAAGTCACTGAAAATACTTGGAGTGGGCAGTCAGGGTGCAGTGGCCTATGATTAAGAAGGTGATGCTATGTTCTCATTGTTGTTAAGTGCCATCGAGTCGGTACCAACTCATAGTAACCTTATGCACAGCAAAATGAAACACTGCCTGATCCTGGGTCAACCTCACTACTGTTGCCACGCTTGAGTCCATCGATGCTGCCACTTGGCCAATCCATCTCATTGGGGGGTCTTCCTCTTTTTCTCTGACCCTCCACCTTACCAAACATGATATCCTTCTCCAGTGATTGGCCCCTCCTGACAATATGTCCAAAGTATGAGAGATGAAGTTTGGCCATCTGGGCCTCCAGGGAGCACTCTGGCTACACTTCTTCCAAAATGGATTTATTGGTTCTTTTGGCAGCCCATGGTACTTTCAATATTCTCATCCAACACCATAACTCAAAAGCATCAATTCTTCTATAGTCTTCCTTATTCACTGTCCAGCTTTTACATGCATACGAGGTTATTGAAAATATCATGGCTTGGGTCAGCCACAACCGCTACGTTCTTAGTAGTAGAAAAATGAATCCCTCTCTTTGTGATGGGCATTTCTCATGGCCTCCTGATGATGGCTTCCACTGAGCTGTGTGCTCTCTTTGATCCTTCAGGTCCAGTGGCCAGGAATTCTATGCCAGCTGGCTGTGATGTGGAGTCTGGTCCAGAGGTCCAGGAAGTTTGCAACTATGGGACAGCACCAGGCCTGAGAGATTCAGAGGGAGAGTCATCTTCCTTAGCATGTGTGAGCTGTTGGTTAACACTGGGCAAGAAGTGAGAGAAAACAGTTTCCTGCTGAGCTCATTACCTTAAATTAGTTCCCATAGTTTAGTGACAAGTGCTGGAGGGTGAATTTTCCAACAGAGTGAGAATAGTGTGTAGGGGTGGGATGAGGTGTGTAAAGGAGTATAGATACTCTAAAATGGGAAGGAGATTCAGGACATTTCATAAAAATAAGGCCTATAGGTTTCCTAATTTGTACTGTTGTTGTTCAGTGTCTTGGAGTTGGTTGGGCTCATAACAACCTTGCATATGGTTTCACAAGAATGGTTGGTGAGTTTGAACTGCCAATCTTGAGGTTCAAATAGACTTTGCAGTTCGTATCTTACATCAGCCACACTAGGCACACTCTGTGAGTTAATCTAGTTGAGGACAAAAGGAGACTCTCAGAATGCAACTGAAAAGTGACCAAAACAGAGATCAGCTAATGGTTTAGCTTTTCCCCTGTAGCCCTTTCATAGAAGATGAACTTTCTTAGCTAACTTCTCTCCCTGTTTTCCTCTTGTGCAAACTAGGTGATGACATTGGCTCTCTTCACAGGAAAGCACTAAGTGAGGATTAGCCCAGTAATGAGTGCAAATTGGAAGGGTGATGGAAATGCTCAATAAAATTGCTGATAGATTTCTCCCAGTGGGAGAATCCCTTGAATGCCCCTTTCATCTGGATCTTACCAACAGTGTGCATGTACCTCCACTATCTCTGCAGTCTCCTCCAGCCTTCTCCTCTGAATCCTTGCCCCTGAGGAGCTTTGAATTACTCATTGAAATGATCCGCCTCCTTCTACCATCAGCCTGAGACAGCAGGACTCTTTATTCTGCTGTATAGGGATAAACTGAGCCAGGAATTTTGGTCAGGTTGCGATTGAATCCCCCCATTTATGCCCCAAGGAAAGAAGATTTAAAAAAAAAAAAAAAGTATCACTTCCTGAATGTACATTGGACAAACTTTCTCAAGAACTATTTAATAAATATGTATTCAGAAATCCTAGATATGTGAAGGCCCCTGGCCTAAGTAATTCACTTTCAGTCATGATCATTCATCTTCTCATTCATTCTCCTCTTCTTGAAAACAGAGTGTGTTCCTTTCAGGAGACAATGTAAACATTTTTGGACTTTAAATCGACTGGAAGTCTACTCCACCTGCCACCCAACTTCTTGAAGAGTTATGTTCTTGGTGGGATACCAGCCTTCTTCAGGCTGCTCATTCTATGGTTATAAGATTTTCAAGGCAATCTATCTATTTGCATGGTGTTGTTGTTGTGTAATGTTGCATCTGTTTGAACTCAGAGGCCCTGTATAAAGTTTCTGAGAGTGACTGATAGATTTGAACTGCCGACATTGAAGTTGCCAGTCCAGTTTTTATCCTGCAATGCCACATCAGTTATGTTTGTAGAGAACAATGGGAATATAGAGATGAATAGGCTTCAGTGATTACAGTGCACACTAGCTACTTCACAGATAGGGAAATCTGAGAATGCGTGAAGGCCAGTGGCTTAACCACAAGGACTTACTTAATCAAGGTCATAACAGAAATAGAATCCAGGGCTCCTAACTCCCAGTATATGTTTTTTCCCCCCTAAATTATGGAATTTTACCAATGTGGGAAGAAGTCATGGTGGCACAGTGGTTGAAGCACTGGGATGCTAACAGATTGTCGATTTAAACTCACCGATTACTCTGTGGGAGGAAGTTTTAATTCCTGCAAAGATTAAACAGATTTAAAAAAAAGTTCCTTCTGACTACTAGCTACTCTAGTGATTACGAGTCAGTCTGCTAACCTCAAGGTCAGCAGTTCAAAACTACCAGCCATTTCGTGGAAGAAAAGATGAGGCTTTTGGCTCCCATAAAGATTTGCAGCCTCGAAAACAGTTGCTGAGTTAGAACTGATTCCCCGGCACATCACCACAACCATCACCATAGGACAGAGTAAGATTTTACAGGATTTCCGAGGCTCTAATCTTTGTGGAAACAGACTACTACATCTTTTTCCTACTAAGAGACGGGTGGGTTCAAACCTGACCTTTGAATTAGGAACCAAGTGCTTAATCAGTACCTCATCAGGGCTCCTTCCATAAAGATGGTAGTCTTGAAAACCTTATGTAGCAGTTCTACTCTTTTCTATCAGATTGCTGAGTCAGAACTGATTTGACAGCAATGGATTAACAAAGTGGGAACTAATATGTAGAGAAGTTATTGTAGAGAAGTGTCATCGTAAGAATGTATACTCTGCTGAAAGTTCAAAATCAGTTCATCTAGAGATATGTTAGATCTCACAAAATGAAACCAAGCACTCTGAGGAAGGGGAGGTAAAAAGCCATATTTATACGGCAAATCAGGAAGTAATAACAAAAGCCGTGGTTGGTGGTCAGTGATTTAGAGAAACAGAAGGTGATTTAGGGACATCTCAAAGTGGGCAAAACAAAAGAATACAAAGTTTAAAGGTGGAGAGGCCTGGTGTGATGCTGTGGGTTAATGTACTGGACTTCAAAGTCGGTTTGAACCACAAGGTCAGCAGTTCAAGTTCATCAGTTGTTCCTCAGAAATCCTATATAGGGTCACTATGGGTCAGAACCAACTGGACAGCACTTAACAACAGCAACTACATGAGGATTCATTACAAGTTTAAATTGCAGAAGTACGTGACTACAGAGGGCTATTCAGGTTTCTTCATTATCTGGGTGGTGGTGGTTATGTGCTGTGGAGTTGGTTCCAACTCACAGCGACCCTGTACAGGGTTTCCAAAGCTGTAAATCTTAACAGGAGCAGAAAGCCTCATCTTTCTCCCATGGAACTGCTGGTAGCTTCAAACTGCTAACCCTGAGGTTAGCAGCCCGATTTAACAAAGGAATTTATTTGCTCACAGTTTAGGAGGCTGGAAGTCCAGATTCAGAACTCCAGTTCTGGGGAACAGTCCTTGTCTCCTTTCAGCATCTGTAAGCCCAGCCTTCCTTGGAGTTATACATGTGTCTTGGCATCAGTCTTCCCCTTGATTTAGGAGATTCACAGTACAGGGATCCCAAGTCCAAAGGACACACTCCATCCAGACTCTTCTTTCTTGGTGGTAGTAAATAGGTCTCTCCTTTTCTGCTCACTTCTATCTTCTTTTATATCTCAAAAGAGATTAACGCAATATACAACCTAATCCTCTAGATTTCACCTGACTTCATTAATGTCTTAGTGTTAAGGATTTACAACATAGGATAATTATATCAGATGAGGGCTTGTCACATCAAACCACATCATAGGAGTGAATGCATTATATTCATATACGTCTTCACGGAGGATTGCTATATCTTAACTGCCAAACCATTGAGAATCCTGGCCCAGTCAGGTTGACACACAACTTTAAAAACAAAAGCAGAGCTGTCACAAGATGATTACAACGCATTCTTTTTAAAGTACAATCTGCTAAAGTAAAGTTCTGGTATGACACTAAAGGATAAACATTGGACTTGTATCCACAAGGTTAGTAGTTCAAACACACCAGCCACTCCTATACAGGTTCACTATGAAGCAGAACCAACTTGATGACAATTAACAACTGCTAAAGAAGCTTCCTGAAGAATACATTTCCTGAGAATGCTTAGTGCCAGCAATGTCTGATTAATCACTGGGTTAGGACCCTCCAAAGGATAATGTTTCTATATCATTGGGTTAACTATGAAGAGAAGCATCTCTTTAGTTACAAGCTTTTGGTTGTGTGCAAAGCTCATGGATTGTTCGGTGGTGGTGATATGCCGTGGAGTTGGTTCCAACTCATAGCAACCCCGAATAGGGTTTCTGAGGATGAAAATCTTTACAGGAGTAGAAAGTCTCATCTTTCTCCTGTGGAATGGCTGGTAGTTTTGAACTGTTGACCTTGAGGTTAGCAGCCCGACTTGTAACCATGATGCTACCAGAGCTCCTTCGTGGATTGTTAGAGATGTTACCAAACATTAAGATGGAATCTGAACTCAGACGGGAGTGCAGCCATTTAGTCAGCTGCCTAGATTTTGAGGTACTACCCATTTCCTCCTTTTGATAAAGAATGTGTGTGAATATTCTCTGATCACTTACTTTGTAAAAATGCTTTCTTCTGCATGTATGGACGGAATAAGTATACTACTTTTCAGACAGCCACTTATTTTTTTTAAGCATTTAAGACCCCCAAATGCTATTGGTCAAGTAGCTGGGTACCACCTGGCCTTTTGACCATACAGTGACTTAGTATTCTGCTTCTGTGATTTTTAACTGGAAATCAATGTGGAGCAAGGCAACATTTGAGGAACGTTTTAACTTTTTAAAATGACACTGTTGCTATACGTGGGAACCAACTCAACAACACTTAGCAACAGCAACAGTCTAAGGTGTGAGATTCTTCTAGTTTGTTTTGAAGTGAATTTCTGGTTATGAGTCAGGGTGCTAACATCAAGGTCAGCAGTTTGAAACTACCAGCTGTTCCACAGGAGAAAGATGAGGCTTTCTGTTCCTGTAAAGGTTTACAGCCTCAGAAACCCTGTTCAGGGTTGCTATGAGTCGGAACTGACTCCACAGCATACTACCACCACTACCACCATACATAGTTCTTAGTATTAAATTAGTATTCTAAGCTATAGTCATACATTTCATACAATATTTGATGAGTTTGATGACAATTACAACTAAGAGTAGCATTAGCCTAGTTAATAATATGGATCAAATAATATGGAATCAATACCTTTAGATAGCTGATGAAAGGAATCTAAAAAGTGTGAATCTGGTATTATTTCTCTGGAATGTAACCAAGTGGTTTACTGACAGACTTCCCTGATGTCCTGATGTTTTACTGATGCCTACTGAGTATAGTGGTTACGAATCAGGCTGCGAACCGCAAGGTCAACAGTTTGAAACTACCAGCTGTTCCTTGGGAGAAAGATGAGGCTTTCTGCTCCCGTAAAGATTTACAGCCTTGGAAACCCTGTACAGGGTCGCTATGAGTCGGAACCGACTCCACGGCACATAACAACAACAACAACAACAACTTCTCCAGAAGTGTTAATCTATGCATAGCAGGATGTGCTGTAATTTCACATACTCTTTATTATTCAGCTAAGAGGAAATCTAGTCTAACGCATTGATCTAAAATTACTTTAACTCAATATTGTGGGGATTGTTTTTCTTTGAGCTTCCTTGGAAATCCTATACAGGGTCACTATGAGTCGAAACCGACTCAGTGATACTCAACAACAACTATTGGCTAGGTTATCAACAATTTTCACCATGGTACTTGGTAGATTATGGACTAATTTTTCGAAGTCAACAACTCCATAGATGGGGATAAAGACCCTAAGAAAGGTATATCCCCATGCTGAGTTTTCTTCTAATTTATTGGTGTTCTGGGTTTTGTCTTCATGTTTTTATTGTTTTTAAGTATCCTTGAGTTGCTTCCAACTCATAGCAACTCTGTATATAGTTTCTGAAGAGCAGCTGGTGGGTTTAAACTACTGACCTTTTAGTTTGCAACCCAGTGCTTATTCTACAGCACCACACCAGGAATCCATAGTCCCTTGCATATCTTTTTCTTTCTATTAGTTTCAAATTATCAGTCCAGTGTAGACTCTCATTATAGGAGTGAATCTCTAAAAGAATTTCAAGGTGGTGCAAAGTACATTTGGCCCCTATGTTCCATCCATCTGGGTAGTTTAAAGCACAAGTGCATCACAAGGATTTGGTCTTTTTTTGGTGTGTGTATGTAATCTGATTTTACACACACACACATACATTAGGAGCACAGGCCATGTTGTTTCTTCTATAAATGTGTGGGAGGGAGCATTTTAATTAACTTGTTTGAGTCTGCATTCTGTTAAAGAATTACAAATAGGTAACTATCCCATCTTTAGAGGGTCCCAGAGTCTTGTACAAAAGGAGGATGCGTCATTATTTGTTCAGTCAAGTAGTTCCTTTGCCTTAATTTATAAAACCTCAAAATATCTAGGGAATTAACAAATAACTAATTCAGCAAATATGAACACTTCTGCATTTTGCAAGAAAGCTTTCACATATTCCTATGCCTGGTTGGTTGGTATGAGTTGGGTTAAATTAAAACATGCAAAACAATGCTATAAGTAAACAACAAATCTATTAGCAAGAAAATTTCTATGAATATAAAATGAAATCCAAGATAGTCAATAATATACATGAATTATCAATGTAAGGGACAATACCAGAATCATTTAAGGTGTGCTGGTGTGGTGCTGTGGGTTAATATACTAGACTACCAAGGTTGATGGCTCCCTAAGCAGGGTCGCTATGGGTCAGAACTGACTTGATGGCACTTAACAACAAGAATATACTACAACTGTAAGTATAAAGCAAATGACACTAATATCAATGGTCTGTGCAGACATTCTTACTGGTCAATGTACCCATGCTGTTAAGACAAGATGACCTCAAAAACAATAAGAACTAAGTAAAGCCCAATAATTTCAAGATTTGCATGACTTATTCTTCTGTGACCTTTGGAAGAGTTGTCTACTTCTGAAGGTTGCTGATTCTGATCTCAAGGGCTTAAGTACTTCCGTAGGTCGAGGAATTTTGGAAAATAAGTCTAGGAAGGAGCTTTAGCTCTCTTCAGTTGGGATGTTGCAGTTGTTCTCCTTCTTCTTAAGTGCCATTAATTCGATTGTGACTCTAGTGACTCTGTACAGGGTTTCTGAGGAGCAGCTGGTGGGTTTGAACCACTGACCTTGTGGTCCGCATCCAGTGCTTATCCTAAGTCTTAACTCTGTTTATTTTTGCTGAAGTATTTGGACAAGCATTTTAAGTGAATCAACGGAGTAAAATTTATTTACAGATGAAAAACTTAATATGGTCATGACTAACTTATATTAATAATAATACTTCCTTAAAGTCTAAGACACAATAGAAATTAATATAAAACACGAAAAGCAACTGAAGTCAATTAAAAACAAACAAACAAAAAATCTCTAAACAATGAATAACCTTAATTTCAAAGAACTTTAGATATAATATATAACATTTTGGACACATAGTACCATATAGTCAGGATATAGTAAGTAGAACACTGGACTGTGAACCACAAGTTCGGTGATTCAAGCCCACCAGCTTCTTGGCAGGAGAAAGATGAGGCTTTATACTCCCACAGAGATTTAAAGCCTATGCAATAGAGCTATAAGTTGAAACCAACTTGATGACACTCCACAACAACATAAACAAACTTCTGAACTACAATTAAAAACAAAACAAAAACTCCGTGTACTCCATGTGAATTCCCCAAGTAGAATCATTGGCTTTGATTATTTACTTTGATTAAATAAAGTTATGACCAAGTTAGCAGTGAAAAAATAATAAAATTATATCATAGTAGTATGTGCTTGTTATTTAATATCAGGGAAAAGCATAAAATGAAACCCATAAATTATTTACCCAAAGAAAATCAAGCACTTCTCTTGACAATATGTTTCATATAACTCATAACACATTTTAGCACTTTTTTTCATTATAGAAGAGAAACAATTCTTTTTTGGCTTTCCACAAAGTTTCAGAGGTGTCAGGAGTTTATCATAGGTAACCAAGAAACAGTTTTTAAGTTATTTTATCAAAGATCTTAAAGGTAAAAAAAAAGCAAATAAACAAAAACAGTTTTTTTCAAAGCCAGGAGGCTTGGTTTTTCACTCAGAAATCTTATTGAAACAAGCAGCTGAACCCTTGCCTTCAAGGTAGATTTTACAAAGCATAAATTAACTCTTCAACACAGTAATTAAAGAAAATTTTGTTATTTTAACAGTAAGAAACTGGTAGCGTAGTGGTTACGAATTGGGCTGCAAACCTTAAGGCCAGCAGTTTGAAACTACCAGCCGTTACGCGGGAGAAAGATGAGGCTTTCTGCTCCCGTAAAGATTTCCAGCCTCAGAAACCCTGTACAGGGTTGCTATGGGTCGGAACCGACTCGAAGGCACTTAACAACAACAACAACATATGCTATTTAACTTTCGAGCTCTTAAAAGAATTCATAAATTAACCACACAGATCAAACCTTTGAGACTATTTAAAAAACGAACTTTTAATCAATTTTTAAAATATTGTCTTTGTTGCATATCTTTTATAGTACAACCTGTTAAGTGACAAAAAATGGACAAATTCATTAGTAGATACCAATATACTTACATCTAAGTGTTTCTGCTGGAGAAAGATGAGGCATTCTGCTCCCGTAAAGATTTACAGCCTCGGAAACTCTGTGCAGGGTCACTATGAATGGAAACCGACTCCACGGCACATAACAACAACATGGAATAAAAAGCAAAAGTACAGGTTGTTGTTAAATGCCTTCCAGTTGGTTCCAACTCATAGCAACCGTCTATCAGGCTTCTGAGGTTGTTAATTTTGACTGGAGCAGAGTCTTATCATTCTCTTGAAAAATGCCTGTTGGGCTTGAACCTCTGACCTTGTGGTTAGTAGTCCACTGTTTATCCTACAGCGCAACATGCACTCCATAGAGGGCAGGTGGTAGTAGCGGTTGTGAGCCATGAAGTCAGTTCTAACTTATAGCAACCCTATATAGGGTTTCTGAGGCTGTAAATCTTTATAGGAGCAGAAAGCCTCATCTTTCTCCTGCAGAACTGCTGGTCATTTTGAACTGCTGACTGTGAGATTAGCAGCCTGACTTGTAACCACTATGCTACTAGAGCTCCTTAGAGTACACTTATATATCATTTAATGTCCGTGATCATTCTGTGATAGTGATTTGGATAGTCTGTGAGCACCACAATAAAACCATATAGGAACCCACTTCTAAGTGTCCTTGTCCACTACTGCTGCTGCTGATTTTGGAGCTGTTTTTGGAGATTAGAAGACTGGGTTGCAGAAAAGGGAGCAGCTGAGAAGGTAACTCTTGGAGCAGAACCAGAGGATACGAGTGAGGAGGGAACGGAATATGCATAGCCCTACATTGCTTTTCCACCCACCTGACTAGCAGAAGCAGCCTCAACAACCACCTGAAAATCCAGGCCCAGAATCAAATACTCTCCTTCACCTTCCTGTGGTCCAGTGCTACAAGAGTGTAGTTTGTTGTTATTTTTTTTAAGCATTAAGGGCAATGATAAATAAAAAAGAGCTGCTTACCTTTAAAAACAAGAAATCTTACAGGACCACAGAGATATATGCTAATGAGCATTGTCCAAACAGTCATTAAGTGATGCATACCTACAAATTTATAACAAATATCTATGAACTCAATTTAGTATCCTAAAGATCTTGGACATTATTTTCAGCCTATATACTATTAAACATAATTACTGTTGAAATATCATTTCCATATTTTCCCTCATCTAACTTAAGCACTTTAAGATTTGATCAACTGCTTCTGGAAGTCACAAAGTCTCTGCTCAGTCTGAATAACTCATTGATATAGATATAACTGTAAATCTCTGGCTAGGTGCAGAAACATTTCCCCAGGCCATTTCAGGTGTGTCTTACTGTGATTTCTATCTTTTTTGACTTCTTAAAATTTTTTTCTGCAATAGAGAGAACTTGTTTAAAGTTCTTTTATAATTAGGATCTAACCAAATTTTGAAAGCTATCATAAGACAGCATTTTTTTTCTTTTTTCTGTCTTAAAATTTTTCGTTTAAGTTGAGAGGGGTCTTTCAACAGCTTTCCTAGTGCAGAGTGGGTCTCTAAAGGTCATTATCAAGCAAGAATCAATTAGTCTTATTCATTTATGCATGTTTAAATTGGCTGTTACAGCTGAGTGTTTGTTACTGCTTCTATTTCCTTGGTAGGGCAGTTATCAGAGAATTTTAGAGTGGTTCTCTGAGGTATCTTCAAGGCTGTTTAACATAAGTTATCTTTAAGGACATTTTTCTTTCTCTTTCTTGTTTTGCTTTGGATTTACTTGGTAATAGATACCTTTATAGGATAAGCACTGGACTGAGAGCTACAAGGTCAGAATTTTGAGCCCACTAGCTGCTCCTCAAAAAGAAAGATGAGGCTTTTTGCTCCCACAAAGATTCACAGCCTCAGAAACCCTATACAGGGTCACTATGAGTCAGAACCGACTCAACGGCGCTTGACAACCACAGGGTCACCCATGGTAGACATATTTCAGCTGAGTTTCCTGACTAAGACAGACTAGGAAGAAAGAGAGGCAGCCTATTTCTGAATGTTTAGCCACTGAAAATCTTATGAATATCAGTGGAATATTGTCAGCAACAGATTATTGAATATTGAAACATTATGACCAGCACCAGAATATTGTTAAATGTAGTTCCAGAAAATGAGGTCCTCAGGTTGGAAAGCACTCAAAATAAGATTGCAGAAGAGCTACATCTTCAAAGTAGACTTGACTGTGATGGCATGGCTGGAGTAAATCTTCAGGTACCTTCATTTGCTTAAGGGGCACAACGCAAAATGAGGAGAAACAGCTGTAAATATCCATTAATAATCAGAAAATGGAACGCACTAAGTTGGAATCTAGGAAAATTAGAAGTTGTAAAAATAAAACGGAATGCATAAAAATCAATTTCCTAGGCATTAGTGAGCTAAAATTAACTGGTAACGGCCATTTTGAATCTGAGAAACATATGGTTCACTATGCCAGCAATGACAAATTAAAGAGGAATGGTGGCCCATTCATCATCAACAACAACAAAAAAAAACATTTCAAAATCTATGTTGCAATATAATGCTCTCTGTGACAGGATAATATGCATACATGTTCAAGGAAAACCAGTTAATACCACTATTATAATGAACTGTGCTAAGACCTGCAAATAGAAAACCCAAGGACAAGAAATATGTGTAGCATTTCTCTTGCTAAAGGAAAAAAGTCAAGCCTCAACTTGTATTAAAGGAATCTATAAGCAAAATATTGAATGATAAAGAAAACATCAAAACAAGATGTAAGGAATACACTATCACTGTACCAAAATGAAGTGGCCAATGTTCAACCATTTCAAGAGGCAGCATATGATAAAAAGTCAATGGTACAGAAGGAAGAAGTCCAAGGTACACTGAAGGCATTTGCAATAACAAGATTCTGAGAATTGATGGGATACAAATTGAAATTTGACAACCAAATGATGGAGTCCTGGAGGTACTCACTCATCTATGCCAAGAAATTTGGAAGACAGCTACTTGGCCCACTGATTGGAAGAGATCCATATTTGTGTCCATTCTAGGTGACCCAATGGAAGAGGAATAGCTTTTTACTGTGTGGCTCATATCAAACAATGGATAACACTGGGAAGTATGGGTATTTCAGAACACTTAATTGTGCCCATGAGGAACTTACTCATAGACCAAGAGGCAGTTGTTAGAACAAAGCAAGGGGACACTGAATTGTTTGAGATCAGGAAATGTGTGAATCAGGGTTATATTCTTTCACCATACTTATTCAATCTCTATGTTGAGCATATAATCTGAGAAACTGAATTATATGAATAAGAACATGGCAACAGAATTGAAGGAAGACTCATCAACAACCTGCGATAAGCAGTTAGTACAATCTTGCTTGCTGATAGCAAAAAGGATTTACGATGCTTATTGATGAAGATCAAAGATCACAAACTTCAGTATAGTTGCACCTCACTGTAAAGAAATAAAAATTCTCACCGCTGGAAAGATATTAGTTTTAGGACTAACTTTCACCTGACAGATGTCATGATATTATTAATAGCGTCATATGCATGTGAAAGTTGGACAATGAATAAGGAAGACCATATAAGAACTGATGCCTTTGATTAATGGTGTTGGAGGAGAGTATTAAAACTACTATGGGCTGCCAAAAGGACAAACAAATCTATGTTGAAAGAAGTACAGCCAGAATGCTCCTTGGAAGACAGGATGGCCAGACCCGAAGGATGACTAAAGTCCATCGTCTTGGGTTCAGCAGTATCTATACAACCAATAAATCTGGTATTATTTATAGAAGTCATTGGTTTTCTAAATGGTCTTTAGTAAGTCATGCCACTTTTCTAATGTCAAGCAGGTGTGAGAACCAAAGTGTTTGTTCATAAAACTGGTTGGGCTGCCAGATGGGAACCCTTACATAACCTTAAAAGTATTATTCCCCATTTTACTAAAACATCAATTTGCATGTGCTCACATTCTGAATGCACACTTGAATCTTAATGTTGATAAAAACCTGGATGCATAGTGATACCTGAATGTGCACTCAGTAGGAAAAGTAAATGAAAATTTAATGGGTTGAACCTTGGTTTTTTTTCCCCAAAATCTCATATTATATCTGGGAGAATCATGGTAACAACCTCTCCAAACTTAATTTGGCAACAGACTTATCAAGATATTGAGAGTGAACCAAAAATGAAAGGAAAGAAAGTAAGCCAGAAATAAAACCTGAATAGCATCTATGCAAGAAGATAGATCTTGAAGCACGAGGTCTTTTACCGAGGCTATTTCCCAGAATCCACAGAATGGAAAGGATTCAAGGAGCCTGCACTGGTACAGAAGCATCTAGATCCATGATACTCCAGAGGCTGCTCCAAATAATGTGCCTTCTCTTTGGAGATACTAAGGTCAGCTGGCATAATGTAGTCTACAAAGCAGTGTTTTACATCATATTCTGGAAAGTAGTGACTGGAGTTTTCAAGCTTGTGAGCAGCCACTATGGTGCAACTATTGGTCTCTTCACATTCAGAGTAAAGTGTGAAGAAAATCAAAGAGGAGTGGAAGCAATTCATCCAATGGACTAATAGACCATGGAAACCAAAGCATTAATGCCCCTGAGACTAACACAACTAGATGCTGTCCAGCTAGCACTACCACATTCTCTAAAAGGAGTCATATGAGAGGGTTCTAGATAAAAAGATTAAAAATAATAATTAAAATTAAATCCACAAAGAAAGACAAACCACTGCCATTAAATTGATTCTGACTCATAGTGAACCTATAGAACACAAGAGAACTGCTCCATAGGGTTTCTGAGACTGTAAACCTTCATGCATCTGAAAGTTTATGGGAGCAGACAACCCCATCTTTCTCTCATGGAGCAGTGCTGTGAGTTTGGCCCACGAATTTTACAGATAGCAGTCCAATGCTTAGCCCATTTTTCCACCAAGATATCTGAATAGATTGAGGGGAAAATATATAGCGATATTCAAAGGAGCTCTGGTAGCGTAGTGGTTACGAATCGGGCTGTGAACCTTAAGGCCAGCAGTTCGAGACTACCAGCCGCTCCACAGGAGAAAGATGAGGCGTTCTGTTCCCGTAAAGATTTACAGCCTCGGAAACCCTGTACAGGGTCTCTATGGGTCAGAACCGACTCAACAGCTCTTAACAACAACATTCAAAATCATAGAGATTACTGAATAGAGATTGTACAGAGATTATTGAACCCCAGAGACTATGGCTTTTAGTCATTCTTTAGGTCTAGAACTGAACTCACCCCCATTCCACCACCCCCACCCCACGCTGGCCTAATTTTCAGCCAAAGAATAGCTAGGTCTAGAATGCTAATAATAACGCTAAGGAAATGTGTACCCCTTAGAATAACTAACCATTTGAGATTAAACAGTCAGTGTGTTTGCCCAATGACAAAGTTCAGATACAGGAAACTTTAGGAAACAAAGGAATGGAAATGGGAAACACAGGGAGGAAATGGGATAAGTCATGTTACATCATAGCTGTGATAACCAATGACATGAAATAGAATGTGAGTGAATAGTTCAATGGAAATTGATTTGCTCTATAAACCTTCACCCAATTCACAATAAAAAGTTAACAAATAATAACAATGTGCCTTCAAATTCCGTATACCCAACATCAATTAATGTCAGAGTTAAGCATTCTTACTCTGTGAATGTAGAATTAATGTGATTTATTGAAGTTTTAAAGTCAGTTGGAACCATAGACACATTGATGTTGCTGAGTGTATGGATTCGGTTCTGACTCATAGTCCCCTCTAAAGGGTTTCTAAGGAGCAGCAGGTTTCTAAGCAGGTAGATTTGATCCACCAACTTTGGGATTAGCAGTCCAGTGTTAATCCTACAGCACCAAATCAGAAACTCTGAAGAAGAGGAAGTAAATGATAAAATAAAGAAGTTAACAGTACAAAACCTATGCTCAATGATTTAGTGCAATGGGACATCTTGAAGAAAAGAGAGGGATGGGTACAAATATATAGGTGGATCGTGGGGATTCTTTATAAACTTAAATTACAGAAATATGTGACTACAGGTGTTGTGCAAGGCAATCACAAAGCATTCTTTTCATAGTACTTTCTACTAAAGTAGCTACGTGAGCAATACATTTCCTGAGGGTGTATAGTCCTCAGAAATATCTGATAAGTCACTCATATGAACACCATCCTAGGGATATTCTTTCCATATCCTTGGGCTAACCTTGGAGAAAAACATCCCCTTAGTTACTGACTCTTATTGTTGTTAAGTGCTGTTCAGTCAGTTCCAACCTATAGCAATGCTGTATAGGGTTTCCTAGGAGTGGCTGGTGAGCTCGCACCACTGAACTTGCAGTTCAAGCGGCTTTGCAGTCTGGTGCATTAACCTAGAGTGCTGTATGCAGAAAGGAATCCTGGTGTGGCTCTGTGGGATTAAGCACAGGACAGCAAGCTTGGTTTAAATCACAAGGTTGATGGTTCAAACTCACCAGCCACTACTTGGAAACCCTATATAGGGTCACTATGAGTTGGAACCAACTTGAAGGCACTTAACAACAACAAGAGCAACATAGTAAGCATTTGCCTATCATGACATAATTAAGATCAAATACAGGGTCACAAAATACACTAAGACAACTGAGTAAATGATAAAGAATATCCCTTCTATTTTAAAACTGTACTCTTGAATTGAGTTTCAAGTGCCAACCTTGTGGTTCAAACTGACCTTGCACTCCAGTGCTTATCCTACAGTGTCACACCAGGATTCCATATGCTTGAATAGGTAATCAAAATTAATTGAGTGCATGATCTCCAATCTCTAAATTACACACAATGATCTGTAAATATTCCTAGTACTGGGTTCAGGATTACCATGATAAATTGTTTTTTTGGTTTATAAGAGCGTTGTTGTTGTTCAGTACCCTCAAGTCAGTTCCAAATAAAATATGTATGGATACTTTAATCTTCACAAAAACACTCTGAAGTAAGGGTTATTTTTATCCTCATCTCAAAAATAAGAAAACACCACTTAGACTAGTTAAGCTATTTGTCTGAAGCTATATACTGTGCTTGTTGGAACCCAAACTCCCCAGAGCAGTTCATGTTCCACCTGAATGATCGATCCACTGTCTCTTAATCTGTTCCAAATGCCTTCCATGTATGCATACCTTTTGACAATTCCGGGCAGTGTTTCATTCCGTCATGCAGAGGGTTTCTATGAGTTGGTACCAATTCGATGGCACCTAACAATAACAACAACAACAAACCCTAAGTAATTGTTGTGAGTGTGTAAGTGTGAGGAGATATACCAAACATTTATAATAGTAAAAACTTTAAGATGAATTAAATTCTAAATGATAGGTGATTGACTAAATGATTTATGGTACAGTTATTCAGCGAAATACTTCACTAATTACAAATATGGTCTTAAAGAATATTTATTTACTTGGGTAATTATTCACAATGTATTGGTAAAAGTGAAAAAGAAAAAGCAAGCTACAAGCCTAAGGAGACATGATGACTGCAACTCTGGAACAGTAAAAGGACAGTAGGGTGAAACTAAAGCAATACAAATAAAGTTTATTGCTGTTGTTGTTAAGTATCATAGAATCAATTCTGACTCATAGCCACCCTGTATAGGGTTTCTGAGGAGCAACTGGTGGGCTTGAATCTCTGACCTACTGTTTCTCAGTCCAGTGCTTATCCTACAGGATTCCCTATGTAATAAAACTGCCTTAATACTGATTCTTAATTGTCACAAATGTATCCTTATAGGGTAAGATATTGGTAACAGGGGACACTGTGTGCAACAGAAAGAAGGCATTTATCAGAACTCTATTATCTTTACAATTTCTCTATAAATCTAAAACCACTCTAAATGAAAAAGTTTATTTTTAAAATGGTAAGTTGCAATACATTTTATTTGGTAGGGAAGCCTGTTTGGAAAATTGTACATAAATGTTATGTACACCAGTATGAGGAAAAGGACAGCAGATAGGAAGAAGGACAACCTTTTATCAATGCCTAACCAATTCTTTCACGTCAATCCCAACTCCAGGAGATCCCATGTGTGTCAGAGTAGAACTGTGGTCCATAGAGTTTTTCGGTGACTGAATTTTTGGAAGGAGATTGCCAGGACTTTCTTCTAAAATACTTCTGGGTGGTCTTGAACCTTAACCTTTTGGTTAGCAGTAGGGTGCTCTAATCAGTTGAACCACCCAAGAACTCCACATAGATATCTATTATTGTCCTTTTCTGTCTTAGTCAAAAGCTTCAGTAACTCCCGAAGAGTAGGAAGATAAACAACAAGACTTCAAAAAAGTATGTGGAAAAATTCCACTATCTTATAGTTCTGTTTTTCTTTGAACTTTTTAAAGTCCCTTTGAATTTTGATTTGTGCACTAATGGTCAAAGTGTGAAAGATGATTTCTGTGTAGGGAGATGTTTTTCCATTGTTAGATCTAAACCAGTGAAAAATAGAGTTTGGTTTCATTCACAGAATTCTCTTTCACAGACCTTTCTTTCATCAGGAAGCATACTTAACCTAGTCATCATGTTGCAATGTGTTGTAAAGATGACTGGACTGGTGGAAGAAGCCCTGGTTGCTACCCCAGATCCTATGATTAATTTAATAGATGACCCTGGAATAAAAACCATAAAGCTTACGTTATTGTTAGGTGCCATCAAGTTGATAATGACTCAACAGAAGGGAACACTGACCAGTCCTGTGGATCCTCACAATCGCTAATGCTGTCTCCTCGTCAATCCATCTATCGATTTGGTGTCTCCCACCTTTTCTTAATCTTTCACTTTACCAAGCATGGTGTCCTTCTCCAGGGATTTGTCCTTCCTGATAACATGTCCCAAGTATATGAGGCAAAGGCTCAACATTCTGGCTTCTAAGGAACATTCTGACTGTACTTTTTCCAACACAGATTTGATTGCTCTTCTGTCAGTCCACGATACTTTTAATATTCTTTTCCAACATCATAGTTCAAATGCATCTATTCTTATATGGTTTTCCTTTTTCACTGTCCAACTTTCATATGCATCTGAGACTATTGAAAATACCATGTTTTGGGTCAGGTGCATCTTAGTCCTGAAACTGACATCTTTGCTCTTCAACACTTTCAAGAGGTCTTTTGCAGCCAATTATGTACCTCCTCTGTAAAACAAACAACTTGGATGAGACCATTGGTTTTCATACTGTGCATTCCTAAACCCAAATTATTTCTTGGAGGTCTTCTAGAGACCAGGTTTTAGATTAGGTTCTCTAGGCCCCTTAACCTGCATTCCACCAAAACAAAGCAACATTTGCCTGTCTTTATATATTGGGCTTCTATATACAATTTTGTTTCAGAGTAATTTTCAAAATCTACTAAATGACATAGTATATGTAGTGTTGTTTAACATTGTTACCCTAAGATTCTAAAGAATAGCTTACAATACAGTTGACATTCAGAAAATGAAATTTCAGGTGCCTATGTTGTCAATCCTATTTTGGTCTCTAGGTGCCTCAAACAGTTTACACTCAATTAGTAATATGAAAAAGGAGATTTGGTGGTGTAAAGGTTAAGTGCTTGGCTGCTAAGCAAAAGATTGATGGTTCAAACCTACCCAGTTGCTCTATAACAGAAAGCTCTGGCTATCTGCTTCCATAAAATCACAGGTAATAAAACCATATTAGGCAGTTCTACTCTGTCGCATGGGGTTTTTATGAGTCATAATTGGCTTGATGGCACCCAACAATCGCAAATATAAGCATTGTCAGTTTGAACCCACTCAGTGGTACCCACAGAAGAAAAGCCTGGTCAACTTTTTCTTTTTATGATTGTAACTAAGAAAACCAATGGAGCAGTTCTACTCTCTAACACATACAGTCAGAATCAACTTAGTGACAGCATTTGAGTCCTGGTACCATGGGAAATAAACTACCAGAGAAGGGAGCAAAATGCAATTTATATGGTTTCACAAGCGAAATTTCCCTTTCAAGATTGTCTCTGAAACATTTGCTTCTCCATCTGCCAGAGAGGGCATCTACATCATGACCCACATTGAACTTCTGTTGCAGCCTTCAACCTAAATCTTGTGAGCTGGAAAGGTGGCCCAAATGAGTGATTATCAAAAGTCTTTGTAACCTTGATCTCAGAAGTCATTAACTCCAATGGTATCTTCTCTAGTGGAAAATACTTTTAAGACGCAAAACCAAGAAACTATGATTGGGAAACTCATCACTCCAACAAACAAGAGAGGAGAAATATCTTACTTTGATTTTAAATTGAGATGGTCTGAAAAAGTTCAATTGGCTTTTAACTGAACAGTTTTATCTTGTGTTTTTCCTGACATTTTAGCTATAACCCTAAAGCAGATAAGCACAGGCCCAAGGACAAGTGGGCTTAGCCAGAAATGCCCACACTTAGAAGAGTGTGGTGATGACCAGGAGCTTATTATAATATCTTAGGACTTCTGCCACTAAGAATAGACCATACCTCACTCAAAGCTCATATGGATATGAAATGAGCTAAATCCTAGAACTTTCAGGTTTATAAATAACTCCCCTCTTCTGTCTCTCCTGGGCTATGTGACAACTATGTATTCTTGAAAAGGACAACTATGTAACCAGAGAAGGACAAGAAGGAAAACTCCTGCATGAGTTTTGGACTAGGTGCCACACACCTGTACTCCTACTCACTCTGGAACAGGATATGACTCCAAATCCCCTTCTGCAACAATATGACTATTATAATCAATAAGGAATCATGTAGAACCACTGAGTATTCACCCCGAGCAATGCACTTAGAAATCCACACTGTCTATTGATGGCAAAGTTGCTAAACCATTTAGCAGATGAACTATGATCAATTGTATGTTCCTCAGCAAATTGAAGCATCTCTTTGAGGGAAGAATTTGAACAAAAGTCTGCTTTACTGGGTCTGTTTTCTGTCATAAATCTCTATGGGGAATAGGTTCGATATTGCTGTCATTAGGTGCTGTCGAGTTGACTGCAAGTCATCGTGACTTTATGTAAACAGAATCAAATGTCACCTGATTTTGTGCTATCATCATGATTAGTGATGTGTTTAAGTCCATTGTTGTAGCTACTGTGTCAATCCATCACATTGAGGGTTTCCCTCATTTCACTGACCTCCTTTACCAAATATGATGTCATTTTCTAGGATTGGTCTTTCCTGATGATATATCCAAAGTAAACAAGTCAAATCCTTGCTATTCTCACTTCTAAGGAACATTCTGGTTGCGGTCCTTCAAGGACTAATTTGTTCATTCTTCTGATAGTTCACAAAAGCACTTCTGACTTTTTGAAAGGAAAGATTTTGCAAAAAGTTCAAATGACACCCCTCCATACACAGAGTGGGCAGAGATGGGCAACTTGGACATTGGATACCCAAATGAGGAGGGGGGGACTACAAAGACAAGAAGTGACTGGCTTACAAGCTTTCAAGAGTGAACCTAAAGCTAGGGGCATGGAGGAAGGCAGAATCTCCAGTTGAGTACTATCCAATCTGTCTAGGCAGAGCTTATGAAATGAAATACAGATGGGAAACTCATGATACTGTAGTGAATAATGGTTATCAAGACTGATTATGAGGGTTGGAAGTGCAAAGGTAGACGTTTTGTAGCAAGGAAGGGAGCGATTATTTCTCCAGTCTAGGAGCAGAGGTCTCTAGGACCATCAACAGAGAAGAGCCGAGAGCAGGACCCTACCCAGAGAACCAGAGATCCCTGAGATGGAAACAGAGATGATGACATGGAGTGATGAAGTGGCTGGGGACTTTGGATCCAGAGAAGGAGAGGGCCTGTGGGCCGAAGACTTGGGGGACGGGGGGAGAGGAGGTTTCTAGAATATACCCTTTGGTTGGTTGATGATGCATGAAGGGGATTGGAACCATGGCAATGAAATGATATACAATGGAATGAATGTAAAACTAAAATTTCTTTCATGTAAACTATCATATAATTCACAATAAAACATTAAAAAAAAAGTTCAAATGATAAGCAAGTTAGGTTAATTTCATTGTTTGAACTTGCCATTCTATTCAGTGATTTTTTTTTTTCCTCTGATCCCTCCTTATATCTGAATTATTAAGCTGGTTATGTAAAGGAAGCAGATAGCTTTTTGTTTATTCTCTAGAAGTTTTGTGGGAGTACTAGCAGGAAAACAAGTACTATATGAGCATGGATGCTTAACATCTTATAAAGTTTGTGAAAATAGCTGCAAATTCTCTAACCTCTCCCCCTATACACAAGTTTTCATGCTTTCCTCATTCTCCTCTCCTTTTTCTTTTTTAAAATTTTTAATTGTGATGAAATTACACAGTCATACACCAGTTCAATTTCCACAGGTATGATTCAGTGTCATTAATTATGTTCTTCTAGCTCTGCAAACACTCTAGCATCCTCCTCCAAGCTGTTCCACCCCAATGATTCAAACTCACTACATCCTAAATTTTTAATCTCACAGCTTGAGTTGCTATTGTCAATTTGATCTTACATAGATAATTCTTTAAAAGAGCACAATGCTCAAAGCAGATATACTTTACTTATTAAGATAAGCTTTTTGTATGTTTTTTGGTTCAAAAAAGATTTCAGGAACTATTTTTGGTTTAAAGTTTAAAGGGTATCTCATAAGTCATATATATGGAGATTAAAGTTTACTAGTAGATACATGTTTTCCTTATAATTCCCTTTGGGTTTTCCTTCTATCTTTTCTAGTCTTTGCCTCTGCATCACACTTGGTGGTTTTGCATTTGCTCTGTTAAAACGGTTTGCACTAATGAAAACAATAGCAGTTCATTCACATGTCAACAGTAGAAGTCATTATTGGGTATCAGTCTCCCAGATGGCTGTATATTTGGTATGCAACAGAGGGTCAATACTATGGTCTCAAATGGTGGTGGTGGTTATGTGCCGTGGAGTCAGTTCTGACTTATAGTGAATCTGCACAGGTTTTCCAAGGCTGTAAATCTTTACTGGAGCAGAAAGCCTCATCTTTCTCCCATGGAACAGCTGGTAGTTTTGAACTTCAGACCTTGAGATTAGCGTCCCAACTCATAACCAACACACTACCAGAGCTTCTGTGGTCTCAAATAATAGAACAAAAATCAGGATGAAGAGACTTCAGCAAGATGACAGACTAGGCAGATGCACTACACAGACTCTCTTCAACAAAGAGATGAGACACAGAATGAAACAGATACAGATAAAAATTCTAGCACAGTGAACTTCAGAAGAAAGGTTAGAGATATGGATGGAGTTCTTGCTGAGAGGAGAGGTTGGAACAGGGATGATGAGAGAGGAAGACTGACTAGTGAGCGGCTGGCCAGACGTTGTTCTGCCATCTTGTGAATAGCTATAGCAGGGGAGGGAGGCCTAGCAGAGTAGATTCATGTGGGTGATGGAAAACATGTGATTTCTTCTTTTTCCCCATGCTCTGCTGGTGACCAGAAGTGTGGTCAGCTCCAAAATGGAAATTTTGAAACAATACAAAATCTTCAATTAGAAATCCAGAAGATCTCAAAAATGGACAATACATTGAAAGGGTAAAGGACTAGATGCAAAGCAATTGAAGTCCAAATTAATGAACTTGAAGGTAAATCTCTCAATCTTAGCATACTAAAAGAACAATCAAGAAAAAGAAATACCCAAAGAAAGCCTAAGAGTAATGTGGGACACCATGAAGAGGAACAAAGTACAAGTGGCTGGAATTCCAGAACAAGAAGAGGCACGCACCAAGAAAATTGTTGAAGAGTTTCTGTAAAAAAAAAAAACAAAAAACAAAAAGTTCCCTAGCAGTACTGGTGTGGCACTGTGGGTTAATGTGCCAGACTGCAAAGCCATTTGCACTGCAGGGTCGGTGGCTCAAGCTCACCAGCTGCTCTTTGAAAACCCTATACAGGGTCACTATGAGTCGGAACTGACTCGATGGCACTTAACAACAACCACATCATGAAAGACAAGAAGATAAACATTCAAGGAGCTAAACAAACCCCAAACAGGATAGATCCCAAAAGAAAATCACCAAGACATATCATAATCAAATTTTCCAAAATCAAAGACAAGGAAAGAATTAGGAAAACTGAAAAGTTACCTACAAAGGAGAACTAATAAAACTAAACTCTGATTTCTCCACAGAAGTCATGCAGGCAAGAAGGCAAAGGGATGACATATACAAAACTCTGAAAGAAAAAAACTTATTAGCCAAGAATCATATACCCAGGTAAACTGCCCTCAATTGTGATTGCAAAATTAGAACATTTCCTAATAAACAGAAATTAAAGGAATTTGTAATGACCTGAGCAACTTTACAAAAAAATGCTAAAGGGTGATTATGGACTGAGAACCAACAACAGCTGGTAACAACCTGAGATTACCATATCTGACAACACCACCCAGAACTCAATCCAGATATAGAAGCATTTAAAGTAAAGCAAACTTACAAGGGAACCAGAGATATC
This sequence comes from Chrysochloris asiatica, assembly GCF_000296735.1. Lineage (NCBI taxonomy): Eukaryota > Metazoa > Chordata > Mammalia > Afrosoricida > Chrysochloridae > Chrysochloris > Chrysochloris asiatica. Next base: position 23,607,762 of record NW_006408553.1, on the reverse strand, counting down.
AATGAATAATAAAGTCAACTACAAAGTAAAATGGGGGAACAGTGTAGATACAGAATTTCCAAATGGCAAGGAAGTCAAATAGATTTCAAGATAAAGCAGACTGTTTTAAGCATGGGGAAAAAAATGAATAAATTTCAAGGTAACCTCAAAGAAAAATAATATATCTGCATATAAAAATTTAAAAAGAGGAAAATCAGTAAGATTTAGTAAACATTAACACAACAGAAATGAAAATGAAGACAAAGCCCACAAACAGAATGAACTCAGCCTAGAGAATTATGTGGAACAAAGAATCCAGCAGCACCACAAAAAAATCACACAGATAAATGACACACAATCAATTCATACTTATTAATAATTACACTATATGACTGGATTAAATGTACCAGTCAGGAGACATAAAGAGCAGAATGCATAAGAAAACAGGACCCTTCAATATGCTGCTTACAAGAGACCTATCAAAAAGATGGCAACAACTGAAATATCCTTGAATAGAAAACTGGTTAAAGAAACTTTAGAGCATATATATATTGTAATACTATAAAATGTTGAAGAATGATGATAAATCTGTGAAATACCTCACAATGTGGTTGAATCTGGTGGATATTATGCTGAGCAAAAGTAGTCAATCACAAAAGGACAGATATTATATGAGACCAATGTTAAAAGTTAAAAAAAAAGTTTTTCTTGATAAAAGAAATAATCTGTGATGGTTACTGGGGAAGGGAGGGAAAATTATCCATGGGCTACATGGTGGTGGTGGCTATGTGCCGTGGAATGGTAGACACATGTTAACATAGTTTACTGGGCAGGCAATATACAACAAGAGGGAGTTTAGCAAGGGAAAGATAAAGGAGGCAGACATAAGCAGACTTAAGGAGGCATGCAGCATGCAATAGTTAAAGTGAATAGAAGTAAAATGCTGTTCACTGTTGATATATGGAGGAGGTTGCAACCATGTAATGAAACAAAGTATATGTTTGTTGAATGTAAACCGGATATCTGCTTTGTAAACCTTCATTCAATTCACAATAAAAACTTCAAAAAAATTCAGGATGAAGATATACACTCTAGATAAAGTCAGATCCTAGAATGTCAGCAGAGCATAAAGATGGAAGGGGAGGACTCTGGAATCTGCCTTCTTGGGTTCAAATAACAACTCTGTCACCTACAAACTCTATGATCTTTTGGATAGTTATCCACATTAAACCTCCTAGACCTCATCTGGAAAATTAAATAATACCTATCTTTAGTGTTATCATAATGATTAAATAACTTTAGTGATTTAAAGTGCTACGTGTGATGTCAGGCACCAGTAAGACTTGAATAATTGTCTTTTTTCTTCTTCCCTTCCTTATTATTTTCCTTCTTCTTTGTTTCTTTTCTTAGCTTCTTCTACTTTCTTTCTTTTTTTCTTTCTTTCTTCTAAAGACCATTTTATGAGGGCATGTCTGGAATTGTTAGTTGAATGGATATCCTTGAACAGAAGTTGTCAAGTGTGGTCTCCTGACCAGCATCACTTAGAGACTGCAAATTCTTTCGTCTGACCCCAGAACTACTGAATCAGAAACTCTGGGAGTGAGGCCCAGATATCTGTGTTTTTAGAAGCTTGCCAGATGATTCTCATTCTGGTGATTCTTGTGTAAGGTTTTTTTTGGGGGGGGGGTTTGTAGTTGTTTTTTAACTGCTGTTTTTAAATAACAGTTACCCTGCTTCCTCCCTGTAGCTTCCCTTTTGCAATTATTCACAAATCAACAAAGCAAAACTACACATACAAAACAAAACTGTATTCATTTATATGTCCAAAGGGCAGATATTACCAGCCAGCCTCCTGTATGCAAGCATACAACCTTTCTCAGTCCATGGATTTAGAGTCTGCAGCTGCTCTGTCTTTCCATGCAATCATCTTTGTCACCATCTCTGCTGTCAGTACTCCTTAAAAGTAGGATCTCACACTCCTCTCATGCTCTCACTTCTTGATGGTCCTAGGATCCTCTGTTGCTGAAGTAAAAGATTAATTGCTCCCCTCACCTCAATTAATCTTGTTGACAATTATTAACAATTGAATCATAAAATCCTATCACCATCATCCCCCATCTCCTGTCACCAATCCATCTGGAAAAGAGGAAAACTATTCAGTAGGGAGTCTACCTTACCCCCCTAATTCTGAAACTAAACACACTCATGAAAGCTTGGAAACCAGCCCCTTCATGCCTTTATAGGCTCCCATTGCTGATACCCAATGTCTAAATTGCCCATCCCTATAAATTCAATCCTGGTGTGGTGCTGTGGGCGAATGCACTGGACTGCAAAGTCATTTGAGCCACATAGTCAGTGGTTCAAGCTCACCATTTGTTCCTTGGAAACCCTATGCAGGGTCGCTATGGGCCAGAACCGACTCAGTGGCACTTAATAACAACAACATCAACTCAGTGCACTGAGGAAACAGCTTGATCCTTAATATGAAGACTCCCTTCCATTCAGGTTGGAATTTTCAGCAACTGCATCCATAAGCAAAGGTCTAATTCATTAAATTGTTGCAATTTATACTTGCTCACAGTATTCGGCATCTTTATCTCTTCATCTGGTTGAGTTCTAGTCAGACAGCCATTCAAGTTATGCCAAATGAATATTAGCTACATGTTTGGGAGTTCACATATACCTCTAACACTTCAGACCAGTTGACCACTTCACTCTTAGTGTTAGCCCATGGACTCGGAAGATTACACATCTCCCTAAACTTCAGACCAATCAGCACTTCCTCTTCTCTCTTTCATTTCAAGGTCAACAGGTGTCAATGGAACATGGCCAAACTCAGCCCATGTTATCATTGCTGCATTTTCCCCACTTCCACTCTTGTGTGAGGTTTTAAGTCATGCTAAGTGAATCTGTCTCCAGCAACAGTAAAAGGAGAAAAGCTTTGGCTTGCATGATGATGGGACACAGGAATACTACTAGTATTACTAGGAAAGCACCATCGGGAGCAGCTCAGTCTGCTATGGGTGGCTTCTACTCAAGTTATCAATCTGGACGGGAAAGTAATGCTGGTATCACTCCAGAATTACTTAGTAGCGTTCGAGTAATGCTACATCATCAGGGTATTAACCAAACATGTTCTTGGATAATTGACAGTGAAAGTTTGAACTCTTTCCAGTTTAATAATTAATAAATAGTAAAATGCACCTTTGGTGTTGATATTGGTAAGAGATATTCCCTTGGTTTACGTGCAGAATATTAAATGGAATGCATGTTGGGGTGAGATCTGGGACACTTGGTGTCATAATACCTTTGGCAATATTAATATATATTCAGGTACCAGTAAGACTCCATGAAATTGTCTTCATGTTCATAGATGATACAGAAAGTTTCATTGAATGTGTCAGTGTGCATGCACACACCCATGTGGGGCCCATCTTGAGCATACACATAGTCCTTTTCACCTTAACTTCCTTTCTCAGTCTTTTGGAGAAAAATCTGTTAGGATCTCCCCAAGGTTGGTGATACTGCCTGAGAGTATATGTTCTAGCCACAGGAAAGAAAATCGAGAAAGCTCTGTTGTTGTTGTTGTTGTTAAGTGCCGTCGAGTCGGTTCCGACCCATAGCGACCCTGTACAGGGTTTCCGAGGGTGTAAATCTTTACGGGAGTAGAAAGCCTCATCTTTCTCCCGCGGAGCGGCTGGTAGTTTCGAACCGCTGACCTTAAGGTTCGCAGCCCGATTCGTAACCACTACGCTACCAGAGCTCCTTGAGAAAGCTTAAGCTCTAAGTTCTTCAAATAAGGGGTTAATATTTTTAAAAATGGAGCCCTGGTGAGGCACTGTAGGATAAACACTGAACTGCTAAATACAAGGTTGGTGGTTCAAATCCACCAGCTGCTCCTCAGAAACCCTATACAGCATCCCTATGAGTCAGAACCAACACAATATCACTTAATAATAACATATTCTAAAATAGTGTGTTGAGAAGTTCTAGTGTCATTAGTCTTAGGATTTTTCCCCCTTTGTCATTGAAATAGTTTATTAGCGCTCCCTTTTATGATTATAGTCATGGCAATATTTGTTGCTTGTCATTGGCCTTTTCTATTCATCTTTTCAAAATCATTCATTGTGCATTTCTCTTGAAAATTAAAGTAATAGCTTTAAGACAAATCCTAATGATAATTTCATAAAAGCCTATAGAGGGAACACAGGAAAATTATGTAACTGCATCATTTTTTAAAGTTAAGCCTTTAATACTAAATATTTTTCATGCATTTAAAAGAAGACAGTAATGTCAGTCTATCATGCTCAACTGTATTATAGTTGGATTGAATGACAAATTTTATTTATCTGCAAAGCATTTATAATGCTAATCAAATTCTTCTACAGTAATACTGTCTAATAATAATGTTAGTGACATTTTGTTTGTTTGTTAAGTGCCGTTGAGTCGTTTCCGACCCATAGCGACCCTGTACAGTGTTTCCAAGGCTGTAAATCTTTACAGGAGCAGAAAGCCTCATCTTTCTCCCACGGAACAGCTGGTAGCTTCGAACTGCTGACCTTGATATTAGCAGCCTGACTCATAACCTTGAAATCTAATATGTATTTTAAATTTTCACCACATTCTCAGTTGGAGCTATCCACACCTTAAGTGCTCAATAGCCACATGTGATTAGTGGTTACCATATTGGATAGGATAGTCCTAGGCCAATTAAAGGTATGTCCATGATACCTTTTAAAATAAAGTTCCTCCAGATAGAACAGATCACAAGAGGGAAATACATACACCTTTAAATAAATATTATGAGAGTAAAATTTAATTGCATATAAAGCTTTCGATTTAACTATGCATGTTAAGAAACAGATTTTCCTGTTACTGTAAAACTGTCCTCTAAAGTCACATTTGCTTTAAACACTGTTCAGTTGGAAAGTGTAGATATTTGAAGATGAAACATTTTTGTATCTCCATGTTTAAATTTGATGAGCTTCATTAAGCAATGTATTGCCTTGATACACATTTAAACTTATAAACACAAAACACATCTCCAAACTAATGTGGATGTTTTACATAAATACTTTTGTTTTGCTGAACTTTATCACTAAGCCTACAGACCCTCACAGCTTTGTAGGAAATAGATTCTTCACGTCAAAGAAAGATTTAGACACTTACTTTGTGGGCTTTTCTTGTTTTGTTTTGTCTTGAATATGTTCTAGCTCTCGAGAGTTGGTTTTCAATTTCTTAGACTTATTTTTAAGGCTCAGAATAAAAAAGTAAGAAATACATAAACAATAAAGTATTTGCTTTAGGTAATATTATCAAAGTTTAGGAAAACACAGGACTGCTTTTGTTTCCAATACTTCAACCACCAAACCAAAGCCTGTTGCCACGTGGTCTGTTATAGATCGCATTGACCCTATAAGGACAGTGAGTACAGATGCTCTCAGAGGCTTTCTAAGGCTTTGATCTTTATTGAAACAGATTACTACAACTTTCTCCTGTGATTGGTGAATTTTAACAACCCACCTTTTACTGGAACCACCAGGACTCCTAAATTCAGTCAAATGGGATATAACTGTTTAAAACTTTGAGTTCTTGATCTTGTTAATCTGTACATATGAGCCAGGTTGGACTCCTGGTGTGGTGCTGTAAGATCAGCACTGGACTGTGAATCACAAGGCCAGTAGTTCAAACCCACCAGCTTCTCCTTGGAAACCCTATACAGGGTCACTATGAATTGGAACTAACTTGATGACACTTAACAACAACAAACAAAATAATAGAAACTATTACTAAACAAAAATATCAAAATGTGAAGCTCTTGTCTCTTTACATATTGCCTGATCAACAAAATGGCATTGCAGCTACCCCCAAGTGGCGCTGAATAAAGTCCTGCTTAAGCCTCTGGTTTCCAGAAAGCCTAAGTCTTTATTACACCAAGATCCTCTCCACCCCCACCCTGTAGTTTCAGGTTTCCTGAAAATCTCCATTACCCCGCCCACTGGAAACTCGCCAGAACTGTACCCAGGACCACGCCACCTTAAATACCCCAGTCTGTAAGAAACAGGGGGGCTCTTGGTCTCTTTTGGTGACTTAGAGAACCCCCTCCCAGGTTTACTCTCAATAAGCCTGCCTGCTGTTGAAGCCAAGTCTCTCTCCTCATCTCTTCCTTTCTTATTTCTTAAACATATCCTCCATTTACATCTATACACCTACGAAGGTGGTGTTCTAGCTTTCTTACTCTTCCCTGAAGAATTCTGTACTCTTCAATTTACATCATGTCAAAACAGCAGTTTTAACATCACATCCTCGAGGGACTCAAATCATGTTCCTTTGACTTTTGAACAAAAAGAAGTCTGCAGGGGCAAGATCAGGACTGTAGGACGGGACAAGGTTTCACAAGGCTTCAAGAGGAAATTTTCATAGGACAGTCCTTGCTACTCTTGAAGAATGTGCTCTATTGTAACAGAAAAACAAATTCCTTGGCACAACTTACTTGGCCTTTTTCTAACCAATGTAGCTTTCAATTTTCTGAAAACTTCTTCCTAATAAATCCCTGTGATTGTCCTGTGTTCTTTGAGAAAATCTATCAAGACTACACTTTTAGAGTTCTAAAAAAGACTCTCTATAATTTTCTTAGCTGACCTCTCTGTCTTGAATTTAATTGAGCCAGAAGATACCTTTGGAAGACACTGTTTTGATTGGACCATTTGTTTTGTTTGGTTGTCAGCACCCTAATGAGACTGTTGTTGTTGTTGTTGTTGTTGTGTGCCATGGAGTCGGTTCCGACTCATAGCAACCCTGTACCGGGTTTCCGAGGCTGGAAATCTTTACGGGAGCAAAAAGCCTCATCTTTCTCCTGCGGAACAGCTGGTAGTTTCGAACTGCTGACCTTGTGGTTCGCAGCCCAATTCATAACCACTATGCTACCAGAGCTCCTAAGACATGTATATTACCATGACAATTTGTCTGTAACCATCTAATGATTGCAAAGACCTGTTGAAGTATGTTTTATAATAAACTCATCCATGTATGAACTAGAACCGTAGTAGCTACACTTTTTAACTTTTGACTTACTTTTGTACTATAGTGCAGAGACTGCTGGAGCTGAGTTTCCCATGTTTAGGGTAGAGGAGCAGTGATTTCTGGGTGATGCATGTCCCCACTTAAAACAGGCTCACAAATGACAGTTCATGAAATGAGTTTTCTACACCACTCTTCTAAGGTTCACCAAGAGTTGCAGGCCTACATTCATGTAAAAATAGAATTAGACCACCAGTGACTATGTCCTTAAAAAGTCTAAGACAGGAAAGATAAAGAATCCCGGGGAAAGATAATTGGGACAGAGTACTAAGTTTGTACTTCCTTCTAAGTGTATTTGAACTAAATAAAGCTATACAAAGTGAAACTGATGGTTTCGCTTCGTAGTCTAGAAAATCTGTGAAGTTCTCAATGTCCTCTAATGCTCTGGGAATATTGAGCTCCGTGTATCACACTAGTCTCAGTAAACAGATGGAAACGCTAACGTGCAGTGGAAGGAATCAGAGAACGGAGAGTGCCTGACTTTGGGACCTCTTATCCTGGTAAGGCCTTCCTCTCATCAGCGCCAGGGTTCAGCGAGTGCACGTCACTCTGTGCTCATGCTCTTATGTTTATGTCCGGCTAATTGGACACAGTGTGTACCGTCATGCAAAGAACTTTCAGTGTGAGCACTGGGCTGGACTAGGTAGAGGGTATGCAGCTCCCTGTGGGTGGGCCATGCTCCTCTGTGGTTTGGAGAGGGTTTGTGGTTTCTCCTTCTTTTGTGGAAAGATGTTATTTTTTTGTTGTTGTTCTTTCAGCACAATATTTTGTTTTTCTCTTTCAAAAGAGAAAGAAAAAAAAACTTCAGATACTCCCTTTTTTGTATTTCCTCTTTAAAATCCAGTACAATTTTTACTGCTGGCCTTTCCCTGATGGCCAGAATTGCTGAGAGAGATCTGAGCGCATCACAAGTCATGGGCTTGGCATCAAACATCTTTCTAGACGTATATTCCATCCTATAATGTCTACCCCTTCATGGTGAGTGAATTCACTTATCCTTCCCGCTTTAGAAAATAAAACTGAGATTGCTGACCAACTGGACTATGAACCACAAGGTTGGAAGTTTGAGCCCACCAGCTGCTCCACAATAGAAAGATGAGGCTGCTTCTGAAAAGCTGTATGTACAGCCTTGGTAACAGGGTCACTGCGAATTGGAACCAACTCAACAGCACTTAGCAACAACAATAACAACCCAACTAGTCCTTTCTAACAATTAAAATTACACTACCAGGTACCCTTGCCCACATTTTGAATACAATATGTGGAAAAAATGTATTTCCAAACAAAACGTTGTGTCATTTCCAACTCCTGGCAGCCCCATGTGTTACAGAGTGGAATTGTTCCATACAGTTTCTTGACTGTATTCTTCACAAAAGCAGTTCATGATTTTTTTTTTTTTTTTCCTTGCAGTACTGTTGAGTGGGTTTAAATTGACAGCCTTTGGGTTAGAAGTCTAGCACCAACTCTTTGTGACACCCAGAGACCAAACCCAATCAGACCTAGTCAAATTCATGACCATAGACCTCCCAGAATTGAGAGAGAAAGAGAGATGAATTAATTTGAAGTAAAGTTTCTATTTCTGAGGAGTAGGATTGGGTCCCCTAGCCGCACCTTGGAAACCCGATACAGGGTTGTTAGGAGTCAGAATTGATTCAATGGCATTTAAAAACAACAACAGAATTGGGAATGGACCACATGTAAAATGCTCAAAATTAACTCATTGGTTCATGGTGGTTCATGCATTAATAGATAGAAAACACTGACCATAGAGCAATTGGCAAAAGGCAGGAGGACTGAAATTTTACTTTTACATCGCTGGTATACCAGCTGTATGTTCTGGCCATAAAGGTGGAGTTTCTGTGTTTACAATGGTAGATAATTGCCGGCAGAGAGAACTCACAGACATACCACATGATGAGTGAGGTAACGTTAATAAAGCCCTCGGAAAGAAAGGCAATATGAAACAGCAGGGCTATTACCGTTCCAAGATTATTTTATAAAAGTGAACTTTGTGTTCAGTGTGATGATTAACAAGCTATTAGAGTCAAGTTATTGATTCCTCTATCTTTAGAGTAGCTAATGCAGTGTACCAATAGGTCACAGACCCAAAGCCTTTCTTTTTCCTGTGTGCCTGAGCTAGCTATGTGATGGTGCTTTCCTTTGGAAATTGCAAATCATTAAACATACATAGTGGGACCCCTTTATAATACATGTAATAGGAGAGAGGAAAAATACCTAAATGAGTTTTGTTTTATTTTATTTTGATAATAACAATTAATACAAACACATGGAAAAAATCACAACAGAAACAGCAGAAGGAAAAAGGATTTAAAAAAAAGAAAAAAGATTCCACATTCCTATACTCTGAAGCAGCTCAGGTTTGCATTTTATGTACATTATGAACACATGTGTATATGATCATAATAAATTTGATCATATTTATATATGTTCATATTGAGCATGTTGCTTTGTAACATTCTTTGTTTTTTTTAATCCCACTTCTCAAAATCAACAGTGCCATTGGTTTCCATGTCAGTTGATATGATAATATCATTTTAATATCTGCAAAACATCCCATGCTTGAATATATACTATTGGTTAACCATCTAATGACTCTCCTGTTGGATAGTAATGCTGCCATCTGATAGTAATGCTGCCATCAATTTTGCTCTGATAGTAATGCTGCCATCAATTTTGCATATACATCTTGGACCTTCTGAAAGCTGTTCTCTGTTCTCTCTAGCTGGAATAAGTCTCCAGAAAAGGAATCATTGTATCAAAAGTCTTAGAAGTTTTATATTTTAAACATATTGCTAATCTGCCCACCAGAAGAACTATACCAGATAACTTTCTGTCAACAGTATAAATGAGTCTTTACTTCCCCCAAATTTTGGCAACATAGAGTATTGTCAGTGTTTTGATCTTGGCCAAACTGATAGAGGAATGGAATGCCTAATGATTTTTTTACATTACACTCTAAGTATGCGGTATCAAACTGTAAATGAATGCAGTGCTTAGGTGTCAGAGGACCTGGCTTAACTCATAGCACACTGTTTCAATCTGTGTAATATTCAACTATGATATAGCGAGACGTTCCTGTAGTGTTCAAAAAGAAGCCAAACTTTCACACGATTTAAATTACTCTCTCATTTACACTCCCAAGTGATCTGAACAAGTTATTAGCTACATCTCCATGATAGAGAGACCATTCTCCAGAGGAACATCTTAGAAATAACACTATCACTGAAAAATCTCCATTATGTGGCCTGTGGCATTGAACCCACTGAACCAAACCCATTGCCTTAGATGATTCTAACTCCTAGCCATTCTATAGGACAGAGTAGAATTGTCCCATAGGGTTTTGAAGGTAAATTCTTTACAGAAACACACTTCCACATCTCCTGCAGAGTGGCCTGGTAGGTTCCAACTGTTGACCTTTCAGTTAGCGATCAAGCATTTAATAAACTGCACCATCAGGGAGGTATTGATTCCTTTGCTTTAAAAAATAATAGTCTCATAGGTTTGAAATGTTTTAAAGGTTATTGTCTCCAGGACAGGTACAAGAGGAAATCTCACACTTCATCACAGAGCATTTCATCTTTATTACATAGCCACACACAAGGCAGACGATTTCTCTTTTCACTGACGGATTATGTTCAGATTTACAAGGGCTGGTCTACATGAAAGCAAACATATGCTTGGGCGAAGATTCAAATAATTCAAAGACATAAGATCAGCACTATTCTAATATAAAGTCAGGACTTCCTCCTCCTCTACCTACACAATAGGCCACCCTATATGTGAACATGTGTTTGTGCACATACAACCAGCGTTTCTTTATTTTTTCAAACATCGTTTAAAAATATTTGCTTCAAATATAGCTTTCCATGAAGAATCCCTTGATTGGTTTACTATGAGAAAACTTAGGCCAATTCATTCCCCCAAAGCTTTTGGATTTGTTGTTAGTAATCATTTTGGAACTTTGCCATAGGATGTTTTTCCCCCTCAAATTCCTTACAGATAGCAGAATAATGAGGGCTGAAAAAGTTATCTTGAGCCAATATTTGGGAATCTTGTATTGGAATTCTATAAGCTGATGCTTTCTCTTAAGTCCCTAAATCCTCTTTTCTAGATAGCCGTGTGGAAGATAACCCAGCTGTCATTTGGCTTATATGCCTCACTATTTAAGTTGGGTCTGGCCAGCACATCCAAACGGACAGTGCATCCTAACTCAGATTTCTGCCCTTTCCTATGACTGAGTTAGTAAGCAGTGTCTTCTCCAGCTTCTTCCCAATACTTACATGTCCTCTGTTCTTCCTTCATTTCTCCACTTGCTTCATTCACAGTGTTGTTATTGTTAAGTGCTGTCAAGTCAGTTCCAATACATGGTGACCCTGTATACGGTTCCTGAGGAGCAGCTCCACAACGGTACTACATAAACTTTAGATAGAACAATTACTGTGTCCAGGGTGCAGTCAGTGAAACGCTTGACCTGGGTCTCCAGACTTGAGAACTCCCAGATCATGAAGTTCTTAATCATTATTATCATTTAACAGGCATCGCACTCTTCCCTCATGCCCCATGCTTCCATACCTTTCACTTAGTTGTAATTGTGGTTGTTGTTAAGTGCTGTCAAGCTGGTTCTGACCCAAAGCAATCCTGTATCAGGTTTCCAAGGAATAGCTGGTGACCTTGAACCACCAACCTTGTGGTTCAAACTAACCTTGCAGACCAGTGCATTAGCTGGCAGTGCCACACCAGGACCCAAGTTGTTGTAATTAGCTGTCATTAAATTGGTGATCCCATGTACCATATAACTAAATGCTTCAAGTACTGTGCCATCTTCACGTTGTTGTTGTTGTTAAGTGCCGTGGAGTCGGTTCCGACTCATAGCGACCCTGCACAGGGTTTCCGAGTCTGTAAAATCTTTACGGGAGCAGAACGCCTCATCTTTCTCCCACGGAACCGCTGGTAGTTTCAAACTGCTGACCTTGCGGTTCACAGCCCGATTCGTAACCACTACGCTAGTGCCATCCTCATGATCAGTTGCTAATTGGACCATTACAACCCATAAGGTTTTCATTAACTAATTTTTGGAAATCAATCACCAGGCCTTTCTTCTTAGTCAATTTTTGTCTGGAAGCTCCACTGAACCTGTTCAACATCATTGCTGTTGTTTTTGTTAAGTGGCGTGGAGTTGATTTCCACTCTATATGAGGGGCTGGTAAGTTTGAATCACTGAGCCTGTGGCTCAAAACAAACTTTGGGTCCAGTGATTATCCTGCAGCACCACACCAGGACTCCAGAGCAAGATGCAAGTCTCCATGGACAGATAGCTGATAGTTGTGCTTGTAGTGCGTTGACTGGGACTCAATCCTGGTTCCCCTACATGAAAAGCGAGAATTCAACCACTGAGTCACCACTGCCTCATCTTTCTGGATTAGAATAGCTGCATGATAAGGCAAGTTATCCTGTTACAGTCCGAGAAATGGGTGATGGTTTTCTTTATAATAATGCTGAATAAACAAAAGTAAATATGTGTTCTATGAGTATTACAGTAGAGGAGGAGTATTTAGTAAATATGCACAGTCAGAATTTTTTCCTTATTGGAAAGATCTGCTTTTGAGCTCAGGCCAAATGAGCTGTACAGGTTAATTTATGTGCATTTATTTATAAAGATGCATTAGATAAATTTATGTGCATTATGTATAAAGATACATTAGATAAATATCCAATGACGAGATTAGAGTGAACATTTGTCAATTACCTTAGATTGTTGTGAAATATCTGGCTGGCACATCAATGCATGTTTTTTTTTTTTTAATCAGAAGTCCTGGTAAAGCAATGGTTAAGCACTTGATTACTAGATTCAAATCCATATAGTGTTTTCATGGAAGAAAAGACCTGAGAATTTACTCCTGCAAAGATAGTTGGTAATTCTAAGTGCCATAGAGTCAGTTCTGACTCATAGCCACCCTGTATAGAGTCTCTGATGAGAGGCTGGTGAGTTTGAACTGCCAACTTTGTGGTTCAAACCTACTCTGTAGTCCAGCTCATTAACCTACAGCGCCACATCAGAACTTCCCGTAAATATGGCCAACTATCCAGTTCTACTGGATCCCAAAAGCAACTCAAAACAAAATATAGATGGATGGAAGTGTACACTCAAACAAACAAAGAAAAGATCTGAATCAATTTTTATCGGAAATAGAAAAAAAGTTAAGATGTTTGTAACTTTTCTGACGCAAAATATTGTGTAATACTAAAACAATTCCTTTTGAGGTTTTTTATTTCACAATTGGTCTAGAATATAGGATTTACAAACTATACTAATGTAGAAAACAATCCCTATTTAGGTTTGTTTGTGAAACAGTAAACATTACCCTAGAATATGTTTAAGTTTGTGAAAAATGATGAATCGATGCATGCATGCATGGGCAATGTAGTCACGGGCTATTCTCTCTCTGATGACCAACTCGAACCCTAATGCCACACCCCACACATGCTCAATGCCTCCCACTAATGTTGCCCTTGCTGTCTCTGGGACACAGAGAGCATATGTCCAGGATAAGCTTCTCTTTCAACTGCCTATCCGATGTTCAGCATGTGCTTTAAAGAGATAGTGATAATCACAATGCTCTGACATGCACCATAAAGTCAGCCCAGCAGAAGCCAGTCGAAGATTCTACTTTGCGGATAAAGATCAGTTGCTGTTTCCTGTCTTGAAGACGAAAGTTGAGCAAATGTAAAGGTCATCTGTGTTTATATTAACAATGTAAGAGTTACACTACATTTTCGCAACAACATCAGATCATTATTTATCCACTTGTCCTTTTTTAAATTTTATTTTAATCATTCCTTTGAACTGCCTGCATTTGCTTATCATGATATTTCTAAGTCTATAAACAACCCAAGAGTAGCTGTTCTATTTCTCTAAATAGAGTCTTAAGTCATTTTATTATCCAGTGTTACAAGTCATAGGAATTCATCCATCTGTTGTCTTTCCACATCTGGGTAACTTTAACTCTTTAAACCGATAAGAAAACTAGAAAAATCATTGTGACATTCGTTCATTGCTTTGCCTGATCATACTGCTTCCCTCCTAATATATGATTTGTCCCTGAAAAGAATTACTAGAAAATCATGAAATATCTCTGTTGTATCTTTGGAATTGGCAGTAACATAATGGCATATCTATCTATATCTGT
>NW_006408553.1:23590152-23593081 GCF_000296735.1 Chrysochloris asiatica | reverse complement strand
CAACTCAACAGTACTTCACAACAACAACATATATATATACTGCTTTTTCTTGGTTTTCTGTTGTCCTGATTATTCTCCCTGGTTTCATGGTAACTGGAAGTTTGTTTTTGTTTTTGTTTTACCAAGTCAGAAAACCTATCAGATGTTAAGTCACAGAGACTCTGAGGCTGTTTTCCAGTGGCCAACAAGCCATGGAGCCGAAAGTAGGCCAAGAGCCAAAGCCAGTTCAGGGCCAACAACCTGGTCAACTTGATAATTGTTCTTTTAGATTTCATTACATAGGTGATCTAATTTTCATGCATGAGTCTTTTGGACACGCAGGTGAATCTGTTTTCAAACTGTTTGACTATCTTCAATTTGTTAGCTCCTTCAGTTATTGTTGTTAAGTTCCATTAAGTCGATTGTAACTCATAACAATGCTGTATAGGATTTTCACCAGGACTCTTGCTCCTTCAGTAATGGAGAAAATAATGAGCAACCAGGTTTGAATCACATTGTGTGAGTCCTGGTATGGTGCTATGAGTTAATGTGCTGGAGCAAAGTTCATCTGAACTACAAGGTCAGTGGTTCAAACTCACCAGCCACTCCTTGGAAACCCTATACAGGGTCGCTAAGAGTCGGAACCAACTTGACTGCACTTAACAACAGCAATCACAATTTAACAACTGGATATATAAGACAAGTCTAATGTGGGAGAGAAAAGTCTGTACCCAATATACTTTTCACTATTAGCCACCTGTAGGGGAAAGATGCTCAACATCTAAGAAATTGACAAATGTTTAGTAATTTGTGTTGACCTAACTTATAAACACTTGCTATGAAAAGAGGCAGTTTCAACCACACAGCTGTTTTCTGCCAAGTTGCCTTCTGTGTCAGTTGGAACAGACTAAGTTGTTCTGTGATAGTATACTACCCCCAAATCTTGGTGGCTTCTAACAACCAAGGTTTATTTTTCACTTACACTCTATGTCTAATGAGTGTTGGCAGGAGGCTCTGATCACTATCCTTCTCACTAAGGGACTGGGAGTAAGGAGGAGTTTGTCTTTTAATACTGGTATTCATGGTGGCAAAAGCAAATATAAAGCAGTGTCTTAAGTTTCTACTTGGGCATCACATAAGTCATCTCTACTTTAAATTCAATGGCAGACAAATCAATTCAAGTCTGACTGCTCATAGTCTCAGGGAACTACAACTGCACCCCCAATAAGGGAAGCAGATATGAGTGAATATAGCAAAATGAAGCACTGCTTCAAACCCCAGTATTATTGCTTTATTTGCCTGGAAGCTATGCTTGTAGAAATCAGCTTTATAAATTCTAATGCAGGGGGTTCCTTTTTGGTGTCTGTTATCTGTCCTTATTGGTTGGTTAGTTGCTTAGTTGGTTATATGCTATAAAGTCAGTTCCGACTCACAGCACCCAGTATAGGGTGCTATATTTCCGAGGCTGTAATCTTTGTGGTAGTAGAAAGCCTCATCTTTCTTCCGCAGAGCAACTGATTGTTTCAAACTAATGAATTTTAATCATAGGCTTAAATGGAAAATCCCACTTTAGGGCTACTTCCATTCTATACATCTATAGGTTTTTCTAATTAACTGTTTTACACTTGTGTGTGTATGGAGTGTATACTCTTCATCACAAGGACCTAGTCTCCCCATTGTGCTCTCAACAATTGGGGTCCTTCAGCAAGTTGCTAAAACTTGGTATGTGATGTGAAGGAGTCACTGTATGTCCATGAAACTTGGATTTATGATTGCCACCCCCCAAAAAAACACCACCCACTGTCATCAAGTTGATTCCAGTTCATAGCAATCCTATATGACAGAGCAGTTCTGCTCCATAGAGTTTTTGAGACTGAAGACCTTTACAGAAAGATATGTCCACCAAGCTGCTGTTAGCTTCAGACTGCCAGTCTTTCAGTGCTTTAACCACTGTGTTACCAGAGCTCCTGGATTTATGACAGCACCCTGGTTATTCCTGGGATTGCACTACTTCCTGATGAAAACCCAGCTTTATTTCAGCAGCAGTAATGCGTTGTCCCAAATTCCTGGCCTCACTTTAAGCTATCATTAGGTTGGATCTTCCTCATACAAAGTACAGTTGGTTCAAAACACAGAGAACATTCTAAAGACTGAAATACCAAGAAAGTTGTTTGTATTCGTTTTGCTTTTACGATATGATCTACTAATATCACTTCCATTTTTGAGTAGTCCTGGTATGTTCCTGTAGGATAAGCACAAAACCCAAAGTTAGGTTTGAATCGCAAGATCAGTGGTTCAATCTCACCAGCCGGCTCCTTGGAAACCCTATACATGATCGATATGAATTGGAACCAACTCAATGGCACTTAACAACAATAACAACAATGTTGTTAGTGCCATCAAGTCAGTACCGACTCGTAGCGACTCAATGCACAGCAGAACAAAACACTGCCCAATCCTGAGCCAACCTTACTACTGTTGCCACGCTTGAGTCCATCGATGCTGCCACTTGGCCAATTCATCTTGTTGGGGGTCTGTCTCCCTCTTTTTCTCTGACCCGCCACCTTACCAAGTATGATCTCCTTCTCCAGAGACTGGTCACTTCTGACAACATGTCTGAAGTATGAGAGACACAGCCTGGCCATCCTGGCCTCCAGGAGCTTTCTGGCTGCACTACTTCCAAAATGAATCTATTGGTTCTTTTGGTAGCCCATGGCACTTTCAATATCCTCCTCCAACACCATAACTCAAAAGCATCAATTCTTCTGTGGTCTTGCGTATTCACTGTCCAGCTTTCACATGAATATGAGGTTATTGAAAATACCATGGCTTGTGTCAGGTGCACCTTAGTCCTCAAGCTGACATCAACACTTTAAAAAGGTCTTGTGCAACAGATTTGCCTAATGTAATACATCATTTGATTTCTTGACTGCTGCTTCCATGAGTGTTG
>NW_006408553.1:23585782-23586232 GCF_000296735.1 Chrysochloris asiatica | reverse complement strand
TGCTTTTCCACCTCTTCCACTCACCAGTAGACTAATGTGGCCTCCAGCAAGCTTACATGCTTGTTTGTGTATTCCCTTTGAGTTTCAGTCTTGATTGCTAGCCTTGAAGTCTTCATGGTGAACAGCTTGCTTATTCTTGTAGTAGACAGTCATGCTGACATTTTTGTTTTGGGTTTTTCCTGGTGATCTTTCTTTGAAGATATATCATCTGTCACTGTAGCTGTTCCAGTCTGCTTGTCCTTTCTAGTGGGAATGTCCCACCTCATAAAGTTCTGGATGGGACTCAGGGTTCCACCTAAGGTCCTATACTCTGTAAAGGCTTTGCATGAGGGCTATTTCACTGGGCAAGTTGTCGAAGTCCTTTTAGGTATTCCAATCAGTTATAGGCTGAAGGCAGGCTTACAAGTTTTCTCTAATCATGTTTCCCAACATTCCTTTCTATCCCACTCA
>NW_006408553.1:23573650-23584818 GCF_000296735.1 Chrysochloris asiatica | reverse complement strand
TCTTCTATCATAGTAGTGTTGAGAGATTTATCTTCTAGCTCACTAGTTCTGGCTCCTATCTCTTCAGTTCTACTCCTTTGCCCTTTCAGTATATTGTCCATTTCTGATATTCTATTATTAATGCTTTCTACCTCTTTCTGTAGGCTTTGAATTGTTTCTAATGCTGTATCTATCTTATTTGATTGTTCCTGTAGTGCTTTCCTGTCTTCTTCCTTACTTTTCTCAACTCCATTATATAGTGTTTTAATACATTTTATAATCATTTTTCTGAATTCCTTCTCAGGCATTTCCAAAGCCTGTCCATCTTCCAGTATGGAGTACAGGTCTACTTCCAACTCATTTGCCTCTGTCACTTTATCTCATTTCTGGACATGTGCAGATATGAGATATGGTCATCTACTTCTGTTTTTTGGGCATCTTCAGGGGTTATCTGTGACCTTAACACTTAGATGGGTATGTATTTTGGTATTTTTTATTCTTTCTGATTGCTTCCAGGTAGGTATTATCAGGAAATGGGCTTCCCTTTTCACTCTTCTTCTTGAGAAATTTCAAGATGCCACTGGTGGTCATTTTGACATAACTTAGGATTTAATTTTTGGCCTATTTCCTTTTTTGTCTGCTTGTCCTGCTCCATAATCCCCATCCAGGCTTTTTTTTTTCTAGTTATAAGCAGTTCAGGGCCAGCTGTGGCCATTTGGTTTTAAATGAAAACTGTCTCTTTGAATTTTGAGGAGATCTGTGTGCATGCATAGTAGACCCCTCCAAGGGTGGGGCTGCGGTGTCCACTAGCTTAGGCACCCCTATAGTCACCAGAATGGAGGTGCGCAGAGCTAGGGACCAATGAACAGATGCCAAAGAAATGAATGTCTACACCTTTATCTCCACGGTTCTGTCAGGCATCCGTGCCTGCTCTGATCCTTCCCCCAGTTGGTCTCACCCATGATGATGGCTCCTGGAGCAGCTGAGCATCTTGGATTAGAAAGCAACGAATTTATTGCATCTGCTATAAATTCTCCTAGCTGTTAGCCTTACAACCTTCTAAATATTTCTTTATATGTGGTTCAAGTTCTGGGACCTTCCCCTGAACCTGCTTGGTGCTGTATTCTGTGTTGTTGCTGATGGAGCTCCTTACTGCATTTCCGCCCGATCCGCCATCTTGTTTGTTCTCCTCTGATCAATACATTTTGATTGCATGTTTGATCACTTTCAGATTAAAGAAGTTGGTAGAATTCTTCTATTTCATCCTCACTGGCTTTAGTGGTTGGTTCATAAATTTAAATAATAGTGGTATTAACTGGGCTTCCCTGTAGGTGCATGGGTATTATCCTATCATAGACAACATTGTACCTCATGACTGATTTGAATATATTCTTATTGACAATGAATGTAACACCATTCCTCTTTAATTTGTCATTCCCGGCATAATAAGCCGTGTGGTTGTCAGATTCAGAATGGCCAATACCAGTCCATTTCAGCTCATTAATGCCTAAGATATCCATGTTTATGCTTCCATTTCATTTTTGACAACTTGCGATTTTCCCAGGCTCGTACTTCATACATTCCATGTTCCAATTTTCAATGGATGTTTACAGCTGTTTCTCTTCATTTTGAGTTATGCCCCATCAGAAAATGAAGGTCTCTCAGGCTTTTCTCCCACGGTCTTACTCCATTGGTTTCATCATGGTCAACTCTACTTTGAGGAGGCAGCTCTTCCCCAGTCGCAGTTTGAGTGCCTTACAACATGAGGGGCTCATTTTCTGGCACTATATTTGACAGTGTTTCTCTGATATTCATAAGGTTTTCAGTGACTAAATATTCAGAACTAGTTCATCATTCCTTCTTCCTAGTCTCTCTTAGTCTGGAAGCTCATCTGAAACCTGTCCACCATGGGTGACCCTACTGGTGTTTAAACTACTGGTGGCATAGCTTTGAGAATCACATCAACTCACAAGTCACCACAGTACAACAAACTGACAAATGAGTGGTGGAACAACAACATTGGGTAGCATAGATTACTTTGACATATGGAAGCACATCTATTCAATCCCATGTGCAAAATTGTAGTAAATGAGCATTAGCTGAATTACTATCAAGCCATATACAAGTCACCATAGTAAATTTGGATGTTAGTGAAGTGAGGGTTGGAGTGGAATGAAACTTTTTTTTTTTTCTGTTATTATTCTTTTAAGTCAATTTAAGACACAACCTGTATGTTTTATAATATGAATGGGATTAGCAGTATACAAGGGTATTTAGCAAGAGTTTCTCTTTTCTTTGTTTGATAGCATGATGGAACTGAAAAGGGAAACTGGCCAAAAGCAATAAGAACTTTAGACTCAGTGAGGTAGACAAAAATGTGACGTGTGTGTTTTGAGACTGGTTTCCTAGGACTAATTAATATATAGCCATGGCCTCTTTTAACCACTTTGGCCCAAACGTTGCAAAGACTTCTGCTCATTGGCAGTGCTTCCTTTTCCATATACTGATTACTAATGCCAGTAAAACACCTAGGTAGTTTGGCAGCAACTTATGCAAATACGTATGTTTCTAATTACAGGGAAATTGTTAGAACATGACTTGGACTAAAGATACACAGCTCATCATCTAGGAAGAAATAATGCTTTGTTTTCCAATAAGAGAACTTAAGAGCTTCATTTCAATCTTTTTTTCTTTTCTTTTCCCTCTCATTTTATTTGTTTGTTCTGATATCCATGCATGGGCATTATAAAAAACTGGAAATACAATAACTTTGCAAACAGTGGTGCCATTTCTTCCCAGACATTGGATATACTGCATCTGTTACCTGGTTTACCATTCATCCACTTATATGCTGTAGCTGTGTTTCCCAAATTCTGTTTCCTGACGTTGTTCTTTACCAATCACATGTAAATTTTTATTATCATTTAATAAATAAATGTTAATTAATTAAAGTTATTATTTAAAAAGTATATATCTACATATGGTATGTGCTTTTGTTTTATGGACGCTAAATGTACTATATATAGGTCCAAATAAGTAAGGAACTTGTTTAGCAAAATGACACAGACCTGTTTTTGACTGTGCTATCTTAATTTACATTTTCAAATCAGTGTGTCTTTAGTCTTAGGATAGTGTTACCATTATTTTTTAAGGATTTTGCAAACTAATTTTAACTCATGAAGTGAACCTTACAAAAATCAATAAAGGCTAGAAGATTCCCAGTCCACAGAAATTCCCTTTCAAATGATGAGTCTTAATCTTCTTTTAGACCCCGCTAAGAACTCTCAGTTTCTTCAATATGGAAACATTTTTGTTTACCAGTGAAGCAAGGTATCATATTCTCTGTGCTTCACCTTATGTTCAAAGAAGTAAAGAAATCCAATAACATGTCTATGTTGTTGTTGTCTTGTGCTGTCGAGTCATTTCAACTCATAGCGACCTTATATAGGGTTTCCGAAGGGTGGCTAGTTCAAATCAGCCTTGCAGTCCAGTGCTTATCTTACAGCACCACATGCCTATGAGCAACAATAAATTCTATCTCCGAGAGTAAATCTGGCAAACATGTGCCGAGCGTAGGAAGATGGTAAAATTTAGGAGCTTAAGGGTGAGTCTGTTGTTAAGAAGTGTTGGTCAGTTCTGACTTATAGCGGCCCTGTATAGGAGTTTATGAGCATAAGGAGAGTTTAGTGTTGGGGAATTTTCATTGAAACTCAGGAATTTGTGACTAATTGCCTCCCAATAAGTTTGAATATAGTTTTTATTTCAGTATATAACAGCTTGCATATGTCATATGATGTTCATGACTGGAAAAGATGACTGTGTTTTTCTTTTGGTTTGAATTACAAGTAAATGGTAAAACAGTAACAGAGGCATTGACTAAACAAGGCATTTTATTTAGCAGAAAATATGTAATTTCACTAGTGAAGACAAAGCTAAATTGTACCTTATGTTACACTGCATTTTGTTATTGTTGTTAATTCTGAAACACTTTTTTCAGTAGTGTTTAAACATCAGTTGATATTTACGTACTGAGCATTGATTTTAAAATAGGCGCTGGGGATATAAAGTAGAATAATATATGGTTCCAGGAGTCCTTGTATTGTACTATAGAATAAATATGGAACTGCTAACCACAAGGTTGGCGGTTCAAATTCACCAGCTACTTCTCAGAATCCCTGTACAGGGTCACTATGAATCAGAATCAATTCCAAGGCACTTAACAACAACAACAATATATGGTCCCAGCCCTTTGGTAGCTCACAGTCTAGAGATATCTTGATGATAATAATAACTAGCATTTATTGAGCATCAACTGTATGTTCTCAGGTATATGATCTCGTTTAATACTCACACAACCTTGTGAAGTAAATATTATCTCTTACATACACCATTTATACACATGCACCTAGTTAATGAAAGTGAGGCTCAGAGACATTCAATAACCCCATAGACACAGAACTAGATAGCAGCAGTGTTGGGAGTTAGGCCTAGATATATCTGATTCTAGAATCTACCTACCAAGATCTTACTGATCCCATTTTGTATCAAGTGAATTGAGTAATATATAAAGCCAGCACACCTCTATGATAACAGAATGATAGGCACCTCAAGCCAATTAGCAGCTAGACATCAGAGCCCTCCTCTAGGCCTTCTAACTTTAGCTAGGATTCAGTACTAATTTCCACACTTGCTAATCCAGACTCTCCATATATTCCACATAACACTTATTCTCCAGATCCTCAAGAATACCCATTCCATGTACCCATCCTCCCCACCCGATAATTCATATATCTCATTGCACTGTAAATGATTTCATCCACATTTACCAAAACTGTCTCACTCCTTATTATTCCTTAAGAGACAAGATCACAATGAAAAGTTCATATTTTCAGAGTTTCTCAAAAGTTTCCAAAGTATTATTGCAGCTGGTTGTTGTTGTTGTTGTTGTTATGTGCTGTCGAGTCGGTTCCAACCCATAGCGACCCTGTACAGGGTTTCCGAGGGTGTAAATCTTTACGGGAGTAGAATGCCTCATCTTTCTCCCGCGGAGCAGCTGGTAGTTTCAAACCGCTGACCTTAAGGTTCGCAGCCCGATTCGTAACCACTGTTGTTGTTGTTGTTATGTGCCATCGAGTCGGTTCCGACCCATAGCGACCTACGCTACCAAAAATTAGAGGATTGTAGGTTAAGCAAAAAAAATTAGATAAAATACATTGGGAACTAGTTATGTACTATACAGTATTCTAGGCTTATTTTACATGCATTAGCTCATTCAGCCCACTCAGCAACCCTATAAATTGGTATTGTTTGTTATTCTCATTTTACAAATAAGGAAGCTGAGCCTAAATGAGATCAAATAATTTACCATAGTTGGCAGACAGATAAAATAATTGAATTGGATTTTTCTCCTGACATCACAGTCCATGTGCTTTCTTCTATATCATACTATATTTAACATCACAACTAAGTCATTGTCTGTTGTTCCTGGGCTGATCCTATGCTGAGAAACCCAATTGTAGGCAAGTGTCATTCAAGAGTTTTTAAGTAGTGACCAGTTAAATAATGAGGACATTTAAGTTGTGATATAGTTCAATGGGAACTGGAAAGAGTAGGGATACTATATTTGAAGGAAAGATCTGTATTCATAAGTGGATGCCAAAAGGTGAGGCCAGACTGGGGACTGTAGCTTGGTGTTGGCTACCACATGTGTATAGTAGAACTGCTCGGTAGGGTTTTCAAGGCTGTGACTTTCTGGAAGCTGATCATCAGTTCTGTGTTCTGAATCACCTCTGGTGGATTTGAACCACCAACCTTTTGGATAATGGTTGGACATTAAACCATTTGTGCTACCAAGATCAATATCAACTCAACAGCTGTGAAGCTGGATGGTGAAAATTAGGAGTTCTGAGAGACATACCAGGGCTCTGTTTGCTTTTGCCTTTATTTGAGGATTAGGCACCGTTGTTTCAAATGGAAGGAATAAGTATTGATGCATCAGGAAAACATCAGAATAAAAAAGAAATATAAGTCTCTGAAGGACATTTGTTGTTTTATTGTTAAGTACCATGGAGTCAATTCTGACTCATAGTGACCCTGAACAGGGTTTCCGAAGCTGTAAATCTTTATGGGAGCAGAAAGCCTCATCTTCATCTTTCTCCGGAAGAACAGCTGGTAGTTTCGAACTGCTGACCTTGAGGTTAGCAGCCCGATTCGTAACCGCTATGCTACCAGAGGACAGAGATTATAGATTTAGGCAATTCTTACTAGGTTTAGGGCAGAAAAAGTAAGATATGTCCCGTACAATGCAATGGAAACTATTAGAAACATAGCTAATGGTAGGCATCTTAGTGTGTGTGAGGAAATGGGAAGGTACTTTTCCTTTTGGGACTTGGAGTTTGGTGTGTTTTTTTTTTTTACTTTCTTTCTTTCAATTTTTCCTGTTGAGAAAAAAAAAAAAAAAAAACAAAAAACACCAAAAACTAATTCTTTGAGCAATGTAAACTCCTGCTATGATTTCACAACTCCACAGAAGAGAATAATTACAAATTAATAAAGACTCAAAATAGAAAATATGTGTAGCAGATAAGTAGAAAATGTTCTGTCTTGTAAATGGTATTGTTTCAGTTCCTGGCAACGAGGAACAATTCTCACCTATGCAAGTCTAAATGGATGCTGGATTCACTCCTCATTTCCTACTGGCATACATTTTCATTCTCAGTGAGAAGCCTGGTCAGAAATTTTTTAAAAAGAAAAAGAAAAACTATATCACGGATACTTTTCCTTCTTAGACTGAGAGTTTTGTGATTTTTTTCATACACAGGTGGTTATTATGTGCCAGAGTCAGTTCTGACTCATCATGACCCTTTATAAGGTTATCTAGGTTGTAATCTTTATGGGAGCAGAGAGCCTGTCTTTCACCCTCTAAGTGACTGAGACTCGGACTGCTGAACTTGAATTTAGCAGCCCAACTCATAAGGCCCCAGGTCACCAGGGCTCCTCACATACACAGGTAATTAGGAAGAATTTTCCACCCATTTTTCATTAGTAAAACTTCAACTTAAAGTTTGAGTTTATTAAGAATCTTCTCTAGGTCAGGAACACAACTAGTTGTTTCACACATTATTCATTCAAACAATATTTCTGAGCAGCTGTAATATGGCAGGCACTACGGTGTCCTGGTGTGACTCTGTGGGATAAAGCAGTGGACCGCAAGGTCAGTTTAAACTACCAGGTTGGTGGTTCAAACTCACTAGCCGCTCCTTGGAAAGCCTATACAGGGTCACTATGAGTTGGAACTGACTCAACAGCACTTAACAACATGTTGAATGCTAAAAGCGCTGTTTTGTTTCTAATTCTAAAGATATATCTGAACGATGTAAGGAGCTCTAGTAGCATAGTGGTTATGAATCAGGCTGCTAAGTTCACAGTCAGTGGTTCAAAACTACCAGCTGTCCCGCAGGAGAAAGATGAGGCTTTCTGCTACTGTAAAGATTTACAGCCTCGGAAACCTGGTGCAGGGTCGCTATGAGTCAGACCTGACTCCACGGCACATAACAACAACAACAACATCTGAATGATATGTGGGATTATCCCTATTTTACAAATGAAAATAATATGAGATTTAGAAAAGATAGTCACACATATAAGGTTACACAATTAATATGATTAATATGTGACAGACTGGATTCAAACTGTTCAGAATCACCTGATTTAATAATTCTTAGTAATCCTTTTGCCCCCAGAAGCTCAAATATAGACACATTCCTGGACCTACCACCACCTAGATCCACACCCTTGGGTTCCTGGCTATGTTGCTCCACTCTATTGTTTGTTCAACATTGACCCTAAGTCCAGAGCCTCAGTTCCTCAGGTGCTGTACTTTCTAAAGTGACATTTATCTAATTAGATAGAATAATATAAAGTAATAAGGCAAATGGAGATTGCCAATTAGCACCATCTCTTCCCAGGTGTTTTTTAACACTGGCCTTCTGAGACTTTATTCCTATGTTTTTGTATACTTGCTAAAAAATGGCCCCATGTAGACAGGTGGAAGACAGGCAAAGTGGGAAGAAGGTGTTTGAATCAGATCCTTTCTAGAGCCATTTATATCCCCTGTACTGGAGGCTGTGACCATGACATTCCCAGGGTCACATTTCCAGAGCAATTTGCCTCATTGGTCGGGTGAATCAGAATATTAAGTCATCACAAGTGTATTCTGTGGAAATTTATTCCAGTAACCCGAGAGATTGGTGTTTAAAACACCTGCAATCAAACCAAGGGAAAATAAAACTCGTATCTGTATGTTTGTGGCTTTGTGTAGGGACATCTCCTGTTGGCTGGCAAAATCAATTATCAGAGAAAAGTGTTTTGCATAATCAGGATTCATCTTTGTCTGTTTTTGCTGTCATAAGAATGGTTGTGAGTTATGTTTCTGGACATACTGTTAGCGTGTAAGATAGTTCTGTGAACATATATTTAACTAATAGTCTACAAACCTCAATGTTTTACATGCAAATAAAAAAGTTTAAATTTCTCCTGCAAAAAAAAAAAAAATTGTCCATCAATAAATGTCTTTAAAATTATAAAATAAAATGAAGTTACTTTAAAGTTGTAGAGGCTTAGATGTTAATAAAGTGCACAAATATTTCTCTTTGTTTACAGATGCACTTTTGATTCCAGATATCTCAACCCATCCTCAGATAGCACTGTTGTTGTTGTGACGTGCCGTCAAGTAGGTTCCGACTCATAGTGACCATGTATAGGGTTTCTGAGGAGCAGCTGGTGAGCTTGAACCACTGACCTTGCAGGTCAAACGACTTTGCAGTATGGTGCATTAACCCAGAGTGCCACACCAGGACTCCCAGATAGTAATGTTGTTGTTGTTGTTATGTGCCATCGAGTCGGTACTGACCCATAAGACCTTATGCACAGCAGAACAAAACACTGCCCGATCCTGGACCAACCTCACTACTGTTGCCATTCCTGAGTCCATAATAGTCAGGTGTAATTTATTTTCATAGATACATAAGAAGTACTTCTAGAGTAAGATATTTTTATCAACAAATTTTATAAGTACGAAAGATGATTCCTTTCATCTTATCTATTTATCTACTATGTCCTACTTTTGGGGTTCTGGAATAAGTCCTAACACCACAGTATCACTAAGTATACGTTCATTTTATATCTCAATCTTCACTTCTGAACCTTTCAACAAATAATTTATTGGGTTTTGTAAAAGGATTGGGAGCTAAAATTGGTTTTAGCTATGAAGTAGTCCTCTGTTCTCTCCAAACATAGATTTATAAAGGAATCTCTAGAATCTGATTTTATACTTCCTAATTCATCTTACATTGCTAAAGTAAGCATGACTGTTCACTGAGATGCATTCTTTTTGGGCAGAGTTATAGGAAGGCCTTTTTGTATGCAAAGCTATCTTTTCTTAGGACACCATCATTCAATCAAGATGACATTTTATGTACTGAATCTGTGTGAATGGTCACAGAGTATCCATACCAATAATATTATATAATGCTTTGCTTTGCTTGGAAACTTGTGATTTCATAGTGATACTAGATAGTCTGAATTCACCTACAGAAAATGAAACAAAACAAAATGTGTGGTTGTCAGCATCACAGTGCATCCATTGAGCCTCACGTGACCAACTTTTAAAACACACACACATACATACACTTTTCTTTTTTTAATCTCTGATGTGTCAGAGCATACTGAGCACCACCCTCATCCATCACAGCATGTCACAGTGTTCTACAGCCAGGTAGGAAGCTGAAATGGTTGAGGATGCGTTCATGTAGACTCTAACTCAACATAATGTCAGGTGGGGAAAACTACGAGAGATTTTGGCCCAATTTTAGTCATATCGAGGGTTCTTCAAATTCATACACTGACTCAGACTAGGAATTTATCCAAATTGATGCTTTAGGTCATTTATTGAACTCCTCGTGTGTAGTGTGCTACTGTTATGTGGGTATGTATATCCAAATTACTTCTACTCGCCCTGGCCACCTTTTCTTCAATACATTGTTTATGACTGCCACATCTCTGGTTCCCACCCTACCCCACCCCCACTCCTAAACAGAACTCTTTTTTGTTCCCGTGGATTCTGTTTAGGATTTTCTTCTATAATTGCACATTTTATATTGTAAACATCTATTATTAGTGATATAGAATCAACAAGATAGTGGATCGGGTAGACGTGCAGTGAGGAGTTCCATCAGCAACAACACAGAATACTGGACCCAAGCAGGCTCAGGGGATTGTGCTAGAACTCTGAACCACATATAAAGGAATATTTAGAAGATTGGAAGGCTTACAGCTAGAGAAATTTGTAGCAGAATCAAGAAATCCAGTGCTTGCTAATTCAATATGCTCAGCTACACCTGGAGCCACCATCTTGGGAGATACTAGTGGGGGAAGGATCAGAGCTGCCACGGATACCTGACAGAACCACAGACATACAGGTGTGGACATTCTTTTTTGTGTGTGTGGGGTATCTGTTCATTGTTCTCTCACTGTCTGCGTACCTCCATTCTGGTGACTAGAGGGGATGCCTGAGCGAATGGACACTCCACCCCACCCCTGGAGAGTTCTATAATGCATGTGCACAGGTCTCCTGGAAATTTAAAGTGACAGTTTCCACTTAAAACCAAACATCCACCACTTGTCTGTCAGTTTGTCATACTGTGGTGGCTTGTGAATTGCTGTGATTCTGAAAGCTATGCCACCCGTATTTTAAATACCAGCAGGGTCACCCAAGGTGGACAGGTTTCAGATGAGCTTCCAGACAAAGACAGACTAGGAAGAAAGAGTGATGAACTACTTCCAAATCTTTAGTCACTGAAAACCTTATGAATAGCAGAGAATCACTGTCAGCTATAGTGCCAGAAAATGAGCCCCTCAGGTTGGAAGGCACTTATAATGCGACTGGGGAAGAGTTGCCTCCTCAAAGTAGAGTAGACCGTGATGATGCGAATTGAGTAAAGCCCATGGGAGAAAAGCCTCATTTGCTGATGGGGCATAACTCAAAATGAAGAGAAACATCTGTAAACATCCACTGAAAATTGGAACATGGAATGGACAAAGTATGAATCTGGAAAAATTGGAAGTTGTCAAAAATGAAATGGAAAGCATAAACATCGATATCTTAGGCATTAGTGAGCTGAAATGGACTG